>NC_062279.1:187591734-187894765 GCF_902655055.1 Lutra lutra
AGGAATTATAAGCAAGAAAAATAGAGATAGGAATAAAAAAGTACCGTGGCCTGCTCTGCATTTTTGAAAGATCTCTGTAGTGCAGGGTGTCTTAACGTTGGCACTATCAACATCTTAGGCTGAGTACCTCTTTTTTTTTTTTTAAAGATTTATTTATTTATTTGACAGAGAGAGATCACAAGTAGGCAGAGAGGCAGGCAGAGAGAGAGAGGAAGGTAAGCAGGCTCCCCGCTGAGCAGAGCCCGACGCGGGGCTCGATCCCAGGACCTTGGGATCATGACCTGAGCCGAAGGTAGGTTTTAACCCACTGAGCCACCCAGGCACCCCAGGCTGAGTACTTCTTGGTTGGGCAGTGGGGAGGCTGTCCTGTGCATTGTACGATTTTTAGCAGCATCCCTGGCATCTACTCAATATCCACCAAGTTGTGAAAAACAAACATGTCTCCAGTCATTGTCAGAGGTCCCCTGGGGGCAGACATCAACCTTGGTTGAAACCACTGCTTTAGTGGCTGTGGAGGTGTATTTGGGTTGGAGGTGGGAGGGCAATAAAAGCTGGAAGCTAAGAAAATACTTCTGGATCTCAAAAACCGTCTCATGAAATCAGATTACAGCTTGGATTGGGAGGCTGGATTCAGTGACAATTAGGAGGCAGGGCTGACTTTGGTTTGGGAGCTAAGAAAGCCAGGAGGCAGGAATGAGTCTCAGAGAAGCCCCCAAAACAGATTTCCGTTACAGTGGGAGAGAAAGCTGGGATTGCTGCTTTGGAAAGTATCTGATGTCCACTCTGAAAACTACACAGATGCATGGGGGTAGAGAACCACAGAGTTCATTTTTATGAGAGCCATATTACACAAACTAAGGTAGTTTTCTTTCCTGTAAGTTCTCCAGCTGTATTTCAACTCGTATATTATTGTTTTGTCTAAAAACAAAAAAGTGAGCAAATTTAATAGGACAACAAAGGCTTTTAAGTGCAGAAAAACCAACAGGTCCTGTATTGCTGATGGCCTTTCTGAGCTCACCCACCCTGTGAATCCAACAAGTCTCTGGAATATTCATTTTGGGGGAGAAAACAATGGGAGTTTTCATTTCAGTCCGGCTTTCTTAGGAAATACAGAGAGAAAGAAGCATTTACTTCTCATGTGAGGTTTATCTTTAGCCTCTTTGAAGGGCAGGTGTGTATTCTGGGTTTTGGCTTATATTCGGCTGCATAAGCATTAATTAATTCTAAATCACCTCTGCTGGACGCACCTGGTATTTCTGTAGATGTGTTCCATCATCACAGACACTTAGAGCGCTTACAGCAGTGCCCTGCAACTCAGTCCTCGCCACAACCTTGTGGCATAGGTCCGACACAGAGTCACCTAGCTTTGTGGGGTGGTGGAACAGGGCATTTGAACCCAGTCTGGCTCCAGTGATCTTCAACATTGTACAACAGACACTGCACATTAACTGCGTGTATGTAATGCCTTACTAAGGTGAAAACAGTTTTCACGAAGTATTTGGTGAACTCAGTAAGAACAATTTCAGTGATACAGTAAGGGCCAGATGGGACTGCAGAGGATGGGACATGAGGTGCACGTGTGATAATGGCTGTAAAAGAAGGGATAAGTAGGGCACTGAGTTTTGTTTTGTTTTTTTAAAGATGAGAGAAACTGTAACATACTTACAAGGGGAAGAAAGAACTAGCAGAGCAGGAGTAAAAAGCCAGGATAATCTGTAAGTGTCTGGGATTAAGAACCTCGGAGGAGAGCTTTTCCACTAGGCCCAGGACTTCTCAACCGTGGCCTATGGATATTTTGGACCAGATAATTCTTTGTTGTGAGAGTCTGTCTTGTGCACTGCAGGGACGTTCACCATTATCCCTGGTTCCATCCACTGGATGCCAGGAATGCCCCCACTTGTGAGAAATGTATAACTTCTCTTCACTTGGCATTAAACCAACACAACTTTCTGCAATGATGTGACAGCTGGGCAGTTGGAAAGCAGCTAGTGCAACTGAAGAACTAAATATTAAATTTTATTTATTTATTTATTTTTTATTATTTATTTGTTTTAAAAATTTTATTTAAACTGAAATAGCCACTCATGGTTATGGTATTGGCCAGTGTCGTTTAGAGAGAACACAAGCCTGTAGCTATTCTAAGATCAGTCCAAACAACATCCCTTGTCTTATAGGGCCCATCTGACTTTGTAGCCAAAATCCTCAAGCAGAACAGGTGAGGAGAGAGCTAGCTGATCCTGTAACAAAAATGGTATGTCCAACAAAGGCTTTCTTAGCAGGACTGTGGGACTTCACAGTGTAGGTTAGCCTAACTGTGTAATCTTCAAAGTGTGTTGCCTCACCTTGAGTAATGTATGACCAGCATGCTTCTGATACACCGTATCTGCCCTGTCCAAGGAAGTAATATGCACAGGGAGGAGGTTGGAAGCCACAACTGTAAACCAAGCCGACTGATTTCCCTTAAGAAAGGAAGAAAATAAGTTATTTTACAGAATGAAAAACTTGCAAAACCAACACATTACAAATTACAATTAATTACCGCCCCCCCCCAAATCAAGCTCCCTTTATAAGTTAAATGGAGATGTAAACAAATATAAATAAAGGAAATACATAAGGAGGGGCGCCTGGGTGGCTCAGTTAAAGTGGCTGATTCTTGATCTCAGGGTCGTGAGTTCAAGTCCCATGCTGGGCTCCACACAGGGTGTGAAGCCTACTTAAAAAAAAAAAGAAAAAAAAAAAAAGAAAAAAAAAAAGAAAAAAAAAAGAAAAGAAAAGAAAAGAAAAAAAAGTATATACATGGAAATATAAGTTAAAAGGAAATGCTTTAATTATGCCAGTGTAAAGTTAGGTTTAACATTCTGTGGGCTTTAATGAAGATTATAAGGGTTTTAAGTGTGCAAGGCTAAACTACCAACAAATTATGAAAAAACACAAAACCTAAGAAATATGCTATAGCAATGGCCTACGAGTTATATATACTGTTGCTGGATACATCCATGTTTCATTCCCTTTTTCTTCTCACTTTGGGAAAACAGGGAGCAATTCCTATAAATACTCTAAGATCTTGGAATGATGCTATATAAAAGAATATCAAACAAAAAAGCACATACATAATTGCACACATATCTTGGGATATAAAGAAGTGTGGCTCAGGTAGTGGAACGCGTGACTTGATCAGGAGTTGTGAGTTCAAGCTCCACACTGGGTGCAGAGATTACTTCAAAATAAAAACTTAAAAAAGTGTGGGATTTATTTAACGCACACTAACCCTGTACATATTTTTTTTTTAAACCTATGACTTCCATGTGAAACAACACCACAGGATAGGGACAGTATCTTTTCCTCATACCAAGCTGTATGGAGCATTCAATATCCTAATGAAGATCTAGCTTTAGAGACCTACTACTTGTTTTTCCTCCCCATTTCTTTTTCCCAAATTTTTATTATGGGTATTTTCAAACAAGCAAACAAAAAAGTATCAACATTCTTTTCAGTCATGAGCTAGTTATCAACAGTTTGCCAATTCTGTTCATACATCTGCATCCTTAAAGTAAACGTAGGTCATTTTTTAACAGTACAGACTTTCCTTACCTGCAGAAAATCTATGCGGCCTATGGCACCCAAAAATAGAACCATTCCTGGTTTAAGCACAAAAGTTCTTGGAACAATGGAATGTGTCGGCAAAACAGTATTTACTTCTTTTTCTGTTAGAAGGTTTAAAATCTGTAAAGCAGAGGGCAGATTTTTTAGAGAATTACCTTTTTTTTTTTGAGACTTACTTTTATTGGAGATATGGATGGCTCTACTCTTTTTTTAAGATTTTATTTATTTGACAAAGAAAGAGATCACAAGTAGGCAGAGAGACAGGCAGAGAGAGGGGGAAGCAGGCTCCCCGCCGAGCAAAGAGCTTGATGTGGGGCTCTATCCCAGGACCCCGAGACCATGACCCGAGCTGAGGGCAGAGGCTTAACTCTCTGAGCCACCAAGGCTCCCCAAGGATGGCTCTACTCTTGCTTCACAACTTAATACTGAGCAAAAGAACTTATATGCGAGTATGAGACTTTATATGACAGTAGCATCCCTGAAATGTAAAAATTGACGTGAACTGAAAACATTGATGTGTTAATCCCAAAACAGCACATCTGTTCTCTCTCTCCATCAAGGCTTCTAGGGACCAGTAGCTCTCAGTTAAAGGTAAGGCAATATGCCACCTTCTGTCCCAGGCAAGTATGCATGCATTAAATGCAAAATGGTCCCCTCATTCTAGGAGCAGTTATAGAGCTTTGAAGAAGCCTTTTTTTTTTTTTACTATAAGTTTTTTTTTTTTTTAAATATTTTATTTATTTATTTGACAGAGAGAGATCACAAGTAGGCAGAGAGGCAGGCAGAGAGAGAGGAGGAAGCAGGCTCCCTGCCGAGCAGAAAGCCCGACGTGGGGCTCGAACCCAGGACCTGGGATCATGACCTGAGCCGAAGGCAGCGGCTTAACCCACTGAGCCACCCAGGCGCCCCTGAAGAAGCCTTTTCTTAAGTCTGGTCTTCAGTTTTCTTATTTCCCTCAAATGCTTAGCAAAAAATGACAAAGTTATGAATCCTCTGGCTTCTAAGGATGAAGAGTTCCTAAAGACTAGAGAAAACAGAAAAGGAAAGCCAGCAAGCACAAGATTCTGGTAGGTTTTAAGGAATAAAAATCTGATTAAAAAAGAAAAATATAATGGGGGCTTTGGGGGCTCGGTTGGTAGAGCATGTGACTCTTGATCTCATGGTTCTCAGTTTGAGCCGCACACTGGGTGTAGAGGTTACTTAAAGTATTTTTACTTAAAGTATTTTTTTTTTTAAAGTATTTTTTTAGGGCACCTGGGTCACTCAATCAGTTGATCATCTGCCTTTGGCTAAGGTCATGATCCTGGGGTCCTGGGATGGAGTCCTGCATTGGAATCCCTGCTCAGTGGGGAGTCTGCTTCCTCCTCTCCCTCTGCAGCTCCCCCTGTGTATGCTCTCTTTCCCTCTCTCAAATTTAAAAAAAAAAAAAAAAAATTAAAAAAAAACAAAACATTTTTTTAAAAAGAGAAATATTAGAAAAGGTAAAAAAGTGGATAAAAAACTTTTATGAACTTGATTTGTTTTTTTTTTTTAAGATTTTATTTATTTGACAGAGAGCTCACAAGCAGGGAGAGAGGCAGAGAGAGAGGGGGAAGCAGGATCCCCGCTGAGCAGAGAGCCCAATGTGGGGCTCAATCTCAGGACCCGGAGATCACAACCTGAGCTGAAGACAGAGGCCCAACCCACTGAGCCACCCAGGCGCCCTGAAGCTATAGACTTCTAAGGAAGAGACAGGACACAAGCAATTATTCCAGGAGCGTAAAAAAGTTAAAAGATCTACATGATTCTATGACATGGGGGACTAAATAGAGCATAATTCTGAGAATGAAACTAAGTGATCCAGACAGGGCAGAGAATGAAAAGAAGCTAAGACACCACTGTGGTTTCATAGGCATATACAGACATAATTAGGTAGAATAGGAACTAGTGTCAGTAACCAGATTCAAAGGAAACTGATTAATGGATCTGTTGTAAGGCTGTATCCCGGATGCATTCTTCAGTCAACCCATGACTTGGATGATAATCAAAATTGCAAATGAATAAAAAGTTGTGAGATTTAATGAGTGTGATGAGTGTGTAGGATATGGGCTTAATTTAATGAGATAAAAGAAAGTTGCCCAGGAGATTGTAACTGGAGTAAAAAGACGTGTTAAGGGCAAGACAGGTGGAGTTAATCTTATTCTAAGTTGTGCTCATCTGAGGGTACTTTATACTTTAGTTCTTTAGTAACTTTAGTTCTTAGTGTCACATGTATATATTTTTTAAAAGATTTTATTTATTTATTTGACAGAGACACAGCGAGAAAGGAAACAGCAGTGGGAGTGGGTGAGGGAGAAGCAGACTTCTCTCTGAGCAGGGAGCCAGATGCAGGACTCGATCCTAGAACCCTGGGATCATGACCTGAGCCTAAGGCAGCTGCTTAATGACTGAGCCACCCAGGTGCCCCAGTGTCATATATTTCTTAAAAGATTTTATGTATTTGGGAGGGAGAGAGAGAGGGGGAGAAAGAGAAGGAGAGAGTGAGAGAGAGAGAGAGAGAGCACGTGCACAAGCAGGGGGGAGGTACAAAGGGAGAGAAAGAAGCAGACTCCCCACTGAGCAGGGAACCTGATTTGGGGCTCCGTCCCAGGGTCCTGGGATAATGACCAGAGCCGAAGGCAGATGCTTAACCTACTGAGCCACCCAGGCACCCTTTAGTCATATATATATATTTTTTTAAGATTTTATTTATTTATTTGACAGAGAGAGATCACAAGTAGACAGAGGCAGGCAGAGAGAGGGAGGGAAGCAGGCTCCCTGCCGAGCAGAGAGCCCGATGCGGGACTCGATCCCAGGACCCTGAGATCATGACCCGAGCCAAAGGCAGCGGCGTAACTCACTGAGCCACCCAGGCGCCCCCTTTTAGTCATATTTTAAAGACAGAAACAAATTAGAAGATAGTCTGAAAAGAGGCCTGAGTTAATGAAAAGCCTATCTCTCAGAACAGTTGTAAGCAACAGAGAAATCATCTGGATTATGTAAGCACAGAAATGTTCAGTATTTGTTGGGCGAACAGAATAGAGTGAGGAAGAGACAGGACATGGCACTTTAAAGTAGTTCAGTCTAGCAGAGGAAACAGGCATTATGTTCATTCCATATGGGACCATTTGGAGGAACAAAGGGTACAAGTTACCCGGAGACTGTTCAGCTCCACACTAAAAGCAGGTCAAAGGCCAAATGGGATACCGTGGGAGACAAGGGAACACTGCTTCAGGGGATGGTTGAGTCCCTCCTTATTTCAGTTTAAGCTGGATGGATATGTTTAGAGGGAATTCAAGCACTGAACAGGTGGGCTGAACTGCAGCAATAGTTATGTTTCTTCCAACCTAAAATCTAGGATTTTATAAATGTCTCCCTAACGAAGTAACAACCACAATAACACAAAGAGGTTGTGAGCAGTGGAGCCTACCAAATGGAATACAGATCTTGACGGCACATAGATCACCCTAAACTGCTTCTATGAATGAAACCAGAACTGAGTCTAAAGTGAAAGGATATGCCTTTCCTGGGTTCTGCCAATGAAGACGGCACTCGTGCAACTGAAAGTTCATAGTTCCAAAAGACATCAAATACATACACAATTTTCTTTTATAATTCCAGGGGTGTCGTGAAACCAGTGGGCATCTTTCACATCTTGCGGGGTCAATTCTACTCGTTTGGTGGATTTCTCTGGAACCACAACAGGTTCATTTTCCATGTCAAAGGCAAGTGCATCAGCATCAAACTCAAAGGCAGCTTCCTCTTTCCGTTCTTCTGAATACAAGAATGTTCTTCTAACTCTTCCTAGAACAAGTTATATTTTAAGCTATTAGTCACTCCTTTGAAGCTTTTGATTCCAGACAGGTAATTCTTATTCTCCTCACCTGCATCAAAAATAAGTCTAAGTAAGACTAACTATGGTGTAGGGAAGCAAGACTACAAAGATACCTTTGCTCTTCATTTTCAAAGGCAGTGGAGGTCAGATTCTTGCAATGGCAAATATGTTGCTAGCTGTGTACACTGGGCAGGGGCGGGGGGGGGGGGGTGTTGGTGAGGGGAAGTGCTGGTAATCAAACTGTTTTCAGTGAAAGAAGATTGAAAAAAGATACCAAGGGAAGAGGGACAATAATCTGATTTAAAGCTGCAACATGGAGTCCACAACCTGTGCTGGTCTGCAAGGAGAGGGTGCTGTTTCCCAGGGAAAATGCTTCCACTGCTGACAACGGCTGGGTGGGCAGTTGTTGCAGGTTTCCCCTCCTGGATTTCTCCAAGTACCTACTGTTTCAGTTTTCTTAGCACAAAGAACTCTGTGTTTCCAAACAGCAGCCTTGCCTCTTTGTTCCAGAACAAGGAGAGTAGTCTCTCCCCACAAAAACTGGCTAGCCCTAGGCAGCTGTATTTCAGGTTGTTCAACAAAAAATTTTAGCATAGCCCCAACAAGAGTTCTCCTATAGAAGATGCTTACCTACTACATAACCATGCTTTTTCAGGTGATTAAGTTGATGTTGTTCTTGCTGACTAAGATCTTCTTCAGCCTCAGCTGCAGTTTTTTCAAGCCTTTTTTGTCTTTCAAACATCCTGTAAGGTGTTGGGTTGCAAATAGGAAACTTCAGAAGGTTTAATGTGGTACCTGAAATGCCAAAGGATAAATATGTTCTTATAAACACTGTCCAAGAAGAGGGAATAAGGGGAGGAAAACTAACATTTTTGAGGAGCTACACTGACCTGTGTACTGCAATTTACTTCACTTAACCTTCATGACAACCGTCTACAAGATCATTCTTATTTTACAGATGAGGAAATGGGCTCAGAGACAGGCCCAAGGGCTCAACCTGGGTTTGAATGCCCAATCTGAAGACCTGCTTTCTTTCCATTTTCACTGCATTACTATCCAGGATAAAAGCACTTCTGTGTGTAATTTAGCCAAAATCCTGGACAGAGAAGAGCAGCTTATTAAAGTTAAACACTGGTTTCAAAGGAACAAATGAGGCAGTTTTGCCAACTGTTAAATACCAATAGGGTCACAGAGGGACCCATTTTGCAATTATATAAGTTTCTTAAAAACCACAAAGTTGAGGGAAGCCTGGGTGGCTCAGTCAGTTAAGCATCTGCCTTCAGCTCCAGTCATGATCCCAGCGTCCTGGGATGGAGCCCTGCATCGGGTTCCTTGTTCAGCAGGGAGCCTGCTTCTTCCTCTACCTGCAGCTCCCCTGTTTGTGCTCTCTCACAAATAAATAAATAAAATCTTAAAAAAAGACCAAAAAAGTGAGCTTGGGTGGCTCACTTGGTTGGGCATCTGCCTTCGGCTCAAGTCATGATCCCGGAGTCCCGGGATAGAGACCCACATTGGGCTCCCAGCTTCACTGGGAATCTGCTTCTCTCTCTGACCTTCTCCCCTCTCATGTGCTGTCTCTCTCCCAAATAAATAAATAAGATCTTGAAAAAAACCAAAACTCACAAAGTTGACATTTTTTTTCTCAAAGCCACAAATCATATAGCATTAGTGAATTATTCAAGTATTAAGTGTGTATAGCATACTGATCTCATGAATTAACTTAAGATATGAAGAGTAAGACTGAGTGGGTGGAAGTTTAGGAAGTAAAAGAAGGAAAAAAAGTAAAAAGATGGACTTTCCAGAGAAACAAAGAAGTAAAGCTATCAGGAAAACCTCCAAAGAGCGCAGGAATTCTTGCTCTGTTCCCTGGTTCATCTACAGTGCCTACAGAACAGTGACTGGAACATAGAAGTGCTCCATAAATATTCCCTTGAGAAAATGACTAACATATACTAAATTTCCAAGCAAGTAGACTGACACAAAAGAGAGGTGTGACCAAAGTAGAGAGAGAATTTTTTTAAAAGATTTTATTTATTTATTTGACAGAGAGAGAGAGAGAAAGCGAGAGAGGGAACACAAGCAGGGAAAGCTTGAGAGGGAGAAGCAGGTTTACCGGCTGAGCAGGAAGCCTGATTCGGGGCTCCATCCCACGACCCTGGGATCATGCTTTGAGAGGAAGGCAGAGGCTTAAGGACTGAGCCGCCCAGGCGCCCCAGGAAGAGTTTTTAAATGGAAGGCTCCAGATAGCCCCCGGTGGACATTAAGAAAGGATATACTAGGTACCTGGGCTGCAACTAGACTTTCAGCATCTCAGAAAAGGGGGCGGGCCTCCTAAGACTCACCAGGCCAAGGCGAGATGGTGGCTCTGTCGATAGCTTCAGCGCCCTTGGCGATGCAGTAATCGGATTCTAGGAGCGTGTTGAACAGAGTGGACTTGCCAGCGTTGGTGGCGCCAACCAAGTACACGTCGCCGCGGTAACGCCAGGAGCGCTGAAGCACTGTGATCAGTTCTTCCACGCCATAGCCAGTCTTGGCGCTAATGAGCCGCACATCCCTGAGCACCGTGCGGGGCCTGGCGGAAGAATTCGAATTCCTGGTCCAGTCTGGCTGCCCGCCCTTGCCGGAGTGCTGGGGCCCTCGATGGCCACAGGACCGCGGGAGCCCCGCGCGGGTACAGTCCTCCCACAGTCGCTCCCGCAGCCGCTGCAGGTAGCCCGGCGCGTCCTGGGGCAGCAGATCCACCTTGTTCCCCAGCACGATTAGCTGCTTGGGGCCCACCAGCGCGGGCAGGTCGGGCAGCAGGCCGTCGGGCAGATCGAGCAGGTCCACCATGTAGAGCACCAGGGCGGGCCCCGGGCGTCGCAGCGCCGCGCTCACCAGCTCCAGATACTGCTCGCGGCTCATCTGCACGCGCAGGGCGCGCCGGTGGTGCACCAGCAGCCAGCAGCGCTGACACACAGTTCGCGCCAGCCCACCGTCGGTCTGCGCCGCCGCGCTGAGGAACTTCTCGCTGGGCAGGTAGCCGGGCACGCAGGGGTCCTGGCAGTGCAGCTCCGCTCCGCAGCCCGAGCAGTTCAGGCCGCTAGGCCGCACCGTCGGGTCCGGGTGTCCCACGACCGGGTGTACCCGGCTGCCGGCCCGTACCTTTTGCTGCTGCCGCTCGTCCCGCCGCTGCTGCTTCTGTCGCTCCTCCTCCTCCTGCCGCTGCTGCAGCTCTCGCAGTTGCTCTTCGAGGTTCGGCGCGGGCTCGGGCTCTGGGACGTACTCGGGGAACAGAAAATGCTCCTCCGTGTCAGTCCTCCCTTCGTAACCCCCAGTCGCCGTTGAGCCACTGGAAAGCCTATGTCCCAGGCCCGATGGGTGCTGGGAGGAGGAGGCGGCCGCACATCTCTGGAGAAGGGGCTCCCGAGGGACATGGTGCGCTAGGGTGGTAGCCGATTCCCGAAGTAAAGGCCACAACACCCGACGGGTGAGGCGTGCAGGCAGCATGGGGAACGCGACCCCGGGTAGAGGGGCGGAGCCACGTGCGCGCAGGCGCACTGGGGTTCGAGATGCGCGTTAAAACCTGACTTAAGCCCGGGACTACGGGTGGGCTGTCATTTGTCGGAAAGCGCCCTTCGACGTCTCCTTTCGCGTCTCATCCTGTGAGTTCTCGCGATGAAGGATCTGAGGCCAGAGAACCCGTTCAAAGCTACGTCAAAAGTGTCCGCGATTAGGCTGAGCTGTGTGGGCTGGAGAGGGTAGTGAGGGTTTGTGTCCTTTCAGGCTTCTTCAGCGCGCCACCGCCAGCAACGTGCTTTTAGTGAATCACATTATTTGAAAGCTTCATGTTTTTGGTCTGTGGAAGTGCAAAAAAAAAAAAAATCAAATGCCTCATACTCACGGCCTCAATTAAAACCCCTTATTAATAAATATTTTTTTTCAGGTGTCACTATTTGTGCAACAGTACTGAAAAACAAAAAATTTAATTGGCGGGATCCGACCGTCACGGTAGGAACCGTCCTCCCAATCAGCCACTGGAGGCGGTGGTTTACGATTTGCGCGTGCGCAATTCTAACCCTCACCAAACCGTACCCTCCCACTTGCGCAGGCGCAGATCTTACGTTGGCGGCTCTGTGGGCGGCCTTTGGCCTGAGAAGCAGAGCTTTCTGGGAACGCCGGAGACGGAAATTACTCTCCTCACGCTGCGGGTGCTGTTGGCTGCGCTATTTTCTCTGATTCCAGGAGTTAGGAACTTGGGAATCGTTTGCCAATATGTATGACGCGGACGAGGGTAGGTAACTCCTCAGAACACTCTGCGACGACCTAAGGAGGGAAAAGAGGGGGAGCTGAACCAATTGAGGGTTCGCGGCCTCCCCCTTACTCGCGGCTCAAGTGTTTCCAGGGGAACGAAGCTGGGATTGTGAGAGATGGAGGGTGCGGGGAACCGCATTAACGCTCCTGCGGGGTAATTCTTGTTCTCTCCTCGTTCTGCTCCTGGCTAAGTCGGATATCGCCTTCCCGGATTGAAATGGCGTGCGGAGCAGTAAGACAGTTTGCATCATTTTGACTTTGAAGCAAAGGGCTCTTTTCTTGATTTCCCCCAAAGCCAGAGTGAATTTATTTCGAATAGTTGAATTGTTGAGTGTCAGCCTGTGCCGAGCATCATGCTAGGCTTTGGAAAGAATATAGTGTCTATGTCGGGGCGTTCCTTCATGCTGTCATATGTCTAAGTAAATTGTCTTAATAGATGACCTTTAAATTTCGTCTTCCCACAGATGGAAGAGTTTTCAGGTGTTCTGTATCCTATTGAATAGGGCCAGTATATCTTTATTTTTTCTTTTCACATGTAGAATTCTTAGTGGAGTCTATTTTCATTATGTATTTTTAGTGCTCGGTCTTCCATACTCCGCAGCTACTATTTCAAACCGCTTTTTTTTTTCCGACTCCCAGTCTTGTGGCCACCTCTCCCGTTTCTCCTTATTCCCAGGCCACTGCATGGAGAAAAAGAAGCAAAAGTGTAAACTCTGCTGTTTAAACTTCTCTTTCTCTTGTCTTGAGTCTGAAAACCTATTAGCATCACTAGATTTCTTAACTCCTATCTCAGAAAAAAAGTTTAAAGTTTTTTTTAGCTTAACTTTTTGAGTGGGTAGCATAGTCTTATGGCTCTCGAGGTAGTAAATATAAAAAGGTTAAAGTGTAAGGTTTTATTCTTGTCCACCATCTGTGTAGCGTGAGCCCCCTCCACAGTAGGTTCTCTTTCCAGAATGCTTTATGCATATTCAGGCAAATATAAATGGGATTCTGTATTCCACCCTTAAAAAAAAAAAAAAAAGTAACACCCTTTTCTGGATGTGTGTGTGTGTGTGTGTGTGTGTGTATTATTTTTAGGAGATTTTCCTGAGCACCTCATTTTATTTCACACCTACCTAGTTTGTACGAATGTTCCTTAAGTAGTGTTTTGTTGATGGGTATTTGGGTTATATCTGATCTTTTTCTGGTTCAAATAGTGCTGTTATGAATTATCTTGTACATGTAATTTTGTCCAATGCAAGTATGTCTGTAGGAGAAATTCCTCGATAGAGAATTGTCAGCTCAAACAATATACATGTTTAACATTTTGCAGATGGTACCAAGTGACCTTTATAGAGATTATACTAGTTTATATTCTTTTTTTTTTTTAAAGATTTTATTTATTATTTATTTGACAGAGAGAAATCACAAGTAGACAGAGAGGCAGGCAGGCAGAGAGAGAGAAGCAGGCTCCCTGTGGAGCAGAGAGCCCGATGCAGGACTCGATCCCAGGACCCTGAGATCATGACCTGAGCCGAAGGCAGCGGCTTAACCCACTGAGCCACCCAGGCGCCCCTATATTCTTTTTTTTTTTGAAGATTTTATTTATTTATTAGAGACATAGAACACAAGTGGGGAGGAGAGGGAGAAGCAGGCTCCCCTGGAGGAGGAAGCCTGACATGAGGCTCCATCCCAGGACTCCTCATCATGACCTGAGGTAAAGGCAGGCAGACACCGAATGAACCACCCAGGTGCCCCAATATGTTCTCATTAGCAATGTATAATAATCCTATGGGAAGAGAGTTAAAGTTATTTTATTTATCAGGTCTGTTCCAGCATTGAGTCTACAGTCCATTCCTGCCTTTGTCCTTTGATACCTTTTTTTTTTTTTTTTTAAGGTATTTATTTATTTATTTATTTGAGAGACCGCATAAGTGGGGAGGAGAGGAAAAAGCAGACTTTCGCGGGGAGCCTGACTTGGGGGTTGATTCCAGGACCCTGGAATTGTGACCTCAGTTGAATGTTGGTGCTTAACCAGCTGAGCCATCCAGGTGCCCCTCTTTTTTTTTTTTTTTTTTTAAGGTTTTATTTATTTATTTGAGAGAGCACAAGCATGAGTTGGGAGGGAGAGGGAGAAGCGGAATCCCTGCTGAGCAGGAAGCGAAACATGGGCTCCATCCCAGGACCCCAAGATCATGACCTGAGCTGAAGGCAGATGCTTAAACTGACTGAGCCACCCAGGTGCCCCATTTTGATAGCTTTATTGGATATACCCTTATCAGTTTTTCAGACACTTCTTTTCACCTGGCTTCTTTTTCTATGTGAAATATTAGATCTCTTGTACTTAAAAAAAAAAAAAAAAAACAAAACCACACACACAAGTTAAACTCTTCGTTGTTGTTAAACTCTTTGTTTACTTTTTCTTCCAATATTTAGCCTTTCTCCATTCATTCACAGCCACGCTTCTTAAAAGAAATAGGCTCTTTGTTGTTTACAATTCCTATTTTCCAGTTTCTCCTCAACCTATTCCAATCTAATTGTGCTCCAGCCAGTACATTAAAACAGCTCTTAATAAGGATGTCAGTGACTTCTCAATTGATAAATTAGTGCTCAGTTAGATTCCCTTATTTCAAAGCTTATCCAGACCCCATGGTATTCAGCATTGTTGATGGCTTCCTCTTGGAAACTCATTCCTTCCTTCTGCCACATAACTCTCATGTAATTCTTCTTACCTGACATTCCCTCTTGTTCTCTTCTATTTGTATTATTTCTGGAGGATTCCATCTCCATGGCTTTAGGTACCATTTAAATGTGGATGACTTCGAATTTATATATCCAGTTCAGGTGTCTTACATATCTAACTGCCACTGCACAACTCACATAGATGTGCTCTAAATTACTCAAAGTTGGCACTGCCCAGACTGAGCTATTTTCCATTACTCATCAGCCTTCCTAACCTGTTTTGTCCTGTGTTCTCTGTCTCAGTGAGTGCTATCCCCCTCTTGTGTTGTTGAAGCCAGAAGCCTGGGCATCATTCTTGATTCCTCTCTTCTGCCCCCATTATCTAATGAGCCATGAAATTCTGAGGGTTCTGTCTTTTAAATATGTCAGATCTGGTCAGTTGTCTGTCCCCTCTGCCATAATTTCTAGTTGGGGCCACCACCGTCTCTTATCTAGATTCTTCTCCAGATTCTCAACTGGTTTGTGTGCTCCAGGTTTCTTGGCGTTTCCATTCACCATCCATACTGTGGCCACAGTGATCTTTCAGAAATGAAAATCTGATCTAGCCAAACCCTTGTTAAAATCTTAGAATGATTCCTCAAAGCTCTATTGGTAAAGACCAGTCTCTTTTACCCCTCACACTCCATGCTTCAGCTGCATTAGCCTTCTTTCATTCCTTGAGTAGCTTTCATTTTGAAGTCTTTTGTGCAAATTGTTTTTTCTTTTTGAAAGACTACTTTCTCTGCCCCTCACTTCTTCACCCTTTCCTTTTGCCTGGTTTACTCCTATTTATTTATCCTTGAGGTCTCTGCCCAGCTCTGCATTGGGGAAGTCTACCCTAACCTCTCAGGTCTTGGTTAGAACTGTCCATTCACTTTGTTCTTCCTTTTAATTGATTTCATCTTGTTTGCATCCCTCTAATAGTTGATAATCTCTCTGAGGATACAGCCATCTCTTATCTTGTTGAAGGTTGTGTCTCCAGTGTCTGGGATATAATAAGTACATTCAACAAATATTTGCTGAATGGGCATGGCTGAGTGAATGAGTCTCCTTCGTGGATTCATTTTTTTCCACATGACTGTTAATATCCTGCCTTCAGTCTTCCTTCTCTGTGGAAGCTCTCCGTGTTCTACCAACAACTTGCTAATGTTTCTCAGCCGTTTGGAATTTAGATCCCTTCTTTGAGCTTTATATTTACATCCAGTTGTTTACTGCAGGCATTTAAAGGGATAAATGATTCACAAGTTTACCTAAAGCTACCCCCTCATTTCTCTCACCTTCTCACCTTCTTGCTTCTCTTTGTGGCTGTGATAGTAATCTCTAATCTGTCATCAAAGCTAGATATCCCAGAGCTATTTTGGGTAGCTTTGTCTTTCTTACTCACTCCCAGCCACATGTCAGGATCAGTAATTCCAATCTGTTTAAGAAGCATTTATTAAATAATTTGCTTTGAACATGTATTAAATTTCGAATTGGAAGCCCTTAAGTTTTACAGGCTATATAAGTTAGAATATAAAAACAAAAATACAACACACTTGTCTTTTAGATAAGATGTTGAGACTAATAGCAGAGGACCAGTGCACTCTTGATTTTTTAAATCCCCTGTTGTTCAGATTACTGTTGCTGCATAACTATCCTGAAATTTGGCTGCTTAAAAATTAATGTGTTCA
Source organism: Lutra lutra (assembly GCF_902655055.1). Classification (NCBI taxonomy): domain Eukaryota; kingdom Metazoa; phylum Chordata; class Mammalia; order Carnivora; family Mustelidae; genus Lutra; species Lutra lutra. The sequence continues at coordinate 187,607,854 of NC_062279.1, forward strand.
TGAATTCAGTGGGTCAGGAATTTGGATAGAGTGTAGTAGGAATGACTTGTTTGCTCCATGATGTCAGTGGTTCAGTGCAAAGACTCAAAGGTTGGGTTTTGACGACTAGGGCCTCTATGATCTAGAGTGTTTATTACTCACGTGTCTGGCACCTGGCTTCGCAGGACTCAAGGACCAGGATTCATAGGAGCATCTGTGTGTCCTTTCTGTATGGTTTGGGCTTCCTTGTGCTATACAAGCCTTAGAGTAGTAGGACTTAACTAATGGCCACTCAGAGCTCCAGAAGCACGTGTTTCGGTAAACAAGGTGAAATTGCATTGCCTTTTCTTACCTAGCTTTTTAAGTCATGTCGTGTGGCTTCAGCTGCTTTCTTTTAGTTACGGCAGTGCCAAAAACCCACCCAGGTTTACCAGGAGGAAACATAGACCCCCCTATATCTTTTTTTTTTCCCCAAAGATTTTATTTATTTATTTTTGACAGAGACACCGCAAGAGAGGGAACACAAGAAGGGGAAGTGGGAGAGGGAGAAGCAGGCTCCCTGTGGAGCAGGGAGGCCAGTGTGGGGTTTGATCTCAGGACCCTGGGATCATGACCTGAGCCGAAGGCAAACGCTTAATAACCGGCCACCCAGGCACCCCTAAATCCCTATATCTTGATGGTAGGCATATCAAGTGACATTATGAAAGAGCATGTGAAATGGCAGATACAGTTGTGGCCATCTTTGGGAAATATGTCTGTCTTACCTTTACCTTTATGAAATCTTGCTGTAATAAACCACTGTACCTTAAGGTATTGCCCAACTATTGGAACTCTTCTCTGGCTTTACACCCTTACCCTAATCTTTCACTCCAGTCTCTGAGGAGCTTATTGATCAGAGGACTGTATGCTTGCTCCTAGTTATCATTATAGTTAGCTATTAAGGAGAATTACATGGACTTTCCGGAGAAGAAGGGATATTAACGAACTCATACAACTTACACTGAACCTTTGTAATGTATACTGGGAAAATGCCTATGTGATGTAGACCTTTGTATACTTGGATGTGTACCTATGTCTCTTGTAATATATTAGTAATAATTAACTGAAAGTTCAGAAAAGTGGGGTGAAAGAATTGCTTTTTATTTAACAGTAAATATGTTTCTGCTACTTCAAATCATAGGAGTGAGATGTTAACGACTAGCATTTTATTGCACACGGGTATAATATTTTTGGTTTTTGCAGATATGCAATATGATGAAGATGATGATGAAATCACCCCAGACTTGTGGCAAGAAGCATGCTGGATTGTAATCAGGTAACTTTTGAGACCAAACTTAATAAGCCTTAAAGCACAATAACCTATAAAGGGATTTCCTGCTTATTCTGTTCTTAAAAATTAGATGTTTATATGAATATGCTACATGGGAGCTGGTTTCTCTATTTATATATTTAACTTGAACTTGTAAAGTATTTCAGACTTAAATAAAGTTACACAAAGAATTCATATATACATTTCACTCAGGTTCCCTAGATGTTAGTTAAACTTTACATATTTTCCTTGCCTTTCCCTTTCTCTGCATATTTTTTTTCTGAGATATTTGAGAGTAAGTTACAGACTAAGAATATTCTTTTACATAATCATAAGTCATCAAAATCAGAAAATTGATATTAGTACAATAATTTAATCTGCAGATCTTACCCAGATTTTGCCAGTTGTCCCACTAATGTTGTTCATAGCAAGATACGTTTTTTTTCTCATCCTAGATCTAACCTAGAATTATATACTGCACTTAGTTTTCATGACCTACTTTTTATCGGCTGTAATTTAGAACAATCCCTCAGTCTTCCTTTTTTTTTTTTTTTGTTTTGACCTAGGAATTTTTTTTTTTTTTTTTTTTTTTTTGACCTAGGAATTTTTGAAGAATCCAGGCCAGTTGCTTTTTAGAATGCCCCTCAGTTTGGGTTTTTCTGATGTTTCCTCATAATTAGATTCAAATGATTGCTTTTGGCAGCAGTTGATGTTCTCTCTGCAGTCTGTCAGGAGGCACGTGATGCTGTTTTTTTCCATTACTGGTGTTAATTTGATTTTTTGGTTTTCTTATTATTTTAAATGGATAAAGTTACATTAGGTTGTATTTCAGCCCAAATTCCCATCCAGTTCTATGTGTAATTAAAATGTAACAAAACTCAGAATCCTTACGTGTAGGTAAGAAAAACAACTTTTAAGTATTGAAGTAACATCCTGCTGTATTAGGATATAAAATGCTACCACAGTTGCTGTGTATATAGTAACAAGATGATACCTCTTTGAGCCCCTTCATCTCCAAGATGCACATCCTCTTTGTTGACAGTTTCTTCCTTTTCAAAGAATATATGCTTCCAACATTGTACCAGTTGTATTTGGAGTAAAACTGAACCTTTTTGAACCTTGTTTTATTAAAAATGTATTGAGATTTTGGAATGTAAGTGTATATTTTTACTACTAAACATGGGCTATAAAAACTTTGCTTTTTTTTTTTTTTTAGATTTTATTTATTTATTTGACAGAGATAGAGAGCACAAGTAGGCAGAGTGGCAGGCAGTAGGAGAGGGACAATCAGGCTCTCCGTGGAGCAGGGAGCCCGATGTGGGCCTCAATCCCAGGACCCTGGGATCATGACCTGAGCCGAAGGCAGCCTCTTAACCGACTGAGCCAACCAGGTGCCCTAAAAACTTTGTATTAAGACATTTGTATCTTCTATGATCTTTGAGTATTAGACACCAAGAGGCATCTGACTAGGAAAAAATAACTAGGTAGATATTCTGTGGGTATGCCTATATACTACAATATCCAGGGAGAAAGAATATTTTGATCTTAAAAAAGAATTGTTTTCAGCATATGTGATTGGTTGTTCAAGGTAAACTATTGTGAATAGTTACCCCATTTAGCATTTGTTACAAAATACTTGATTTTTATATTTTAAATGACTATAGGTGCTTTGTTTATTGTGAGCTGATGCTTTGTTTTTTTTCACTTTTTAATATCAAATGATTTTTTCCCAAGCAGTGTGATTATGATGTTACTTAGTATTACCAGGGACTTCAGTAAGATGACTTCTGGTAAAATAATCCAGATAGTTATAAAATGAGATATTTTAGTTTAGGTATGTAAAGGGCAACTTTTTTTTTTTTTTTTAAGATTTATTTATTCAAGAGAGTGTGCGTGTGTGCCCGCACTTGTGAGCAGGGGGAAGGGCAGAGGGAGAAGGAGAGAAGCAGACTCCTTACTGAGCATGGAGCCCCACATGGATCTCGATCCCAATACATTGAGATCATGACCAGAGCTGAAATCAGGAGTTGGGTGCTTAACTGACTGAGCCACCAGGCTCCCAGGGATAACAGTCTAATGAAGCAGTATTATAATGATCTTGGGAAGTCTTCCTGGGGGAATGAATCTTATCCATAGTTTTGTGAAGGTTTTTTCATTGTTAATTGTCTATAAAAACTATTGTAACTTTAATTACAGACAGTGCCTTTTTCCATGTGTTTCTTACATATCAGTGGTGGACCTAATTGGTTGTGAGAAATTTCTTTCCTTTTAGCTCAAAGTCTATATTGAAGGAAAGTGCCCTATCCATTCTTTAGGCTGTACCTTATGTAAGGATGATTGTGTGCTGTTCTTTGCCATAGGACCTAACTTCTAATATTGATGTCTATGATTGATTGAATCAGGGTGAGATCTTGACTCAAAAGTCAGCCAGTTAATGGCCTGCTAGTGACCCGTGAAGTGACCTGGTGATGCCAGAATGGAAGACTGGTGATTAGTTGGGCTGTGCATATTGCCTTAGAAAATTGATTTGAGCATAAGGGTAGTGGCCAGGGAAAGGGGAGCAGGAGCTAAGAAAGTGCCACAGGTACAAGATGGCAAGGGTTACAGGGTGAAGGAATTGAGACACAGGGGTGTGCCAGAGGGCCAGAGAGATAATCTCCAGAGGGCCAGAGAGATAATCCAGTCCTTAGGGTTGTGGTGGATCTCAGAGCCTTAGTTTTGCTGAAGCCCAGGTATACAGCTGTTCCTGGTTGGTGGTGAGGAGTGAGATTGCTCTTGTACTCACATCTTCTTTTACATTTATTATATATATTCTTCTTTCCCTCATGTGAATAAGTGTCTCTTCCTTGTAAATCATGTATCTCTCTTTTAGATTCTTCATTCTTCTTTAGGGCTTCATTGTGATTTCTGTATCTACTGGTAACTCTCATCTGTTACCCATACTTCATTTTTTTTTTCCAGATTTTATTTATTTATTTGACACAGCTCACAAGCAGGCAGAGAGGCAGGCAGAGAGGGGAAAGCAGGCTCCCCACTGAGCAGAGAGCCCGACTTGGGGCTTGATCCCAGGAGCCTGAGATCATGACCTGAGCTGAAAGCAGAGGCTTAACCCACTGAGCCACCCAGTCGCCCCAGCCATACTTAATTTTTATCATCAGTCATTTGCTGAGTATTTTCACTTGAATGACTTACTCTCCTCTCACCTTTAACATATACAAATTAGAGCTAATATTAAACCTAAAATTGAAGTTTTTCTATCTTCCATATTTTGGTCATGGGTATCATCTTCCCACTTATTCAAATTAGGGTTCTTTTATCTTTGACTACACATTTTCTTTAGTTTAAGACTTACTTCCTTTACTGGGACGCCTGGGTGGCTCAGTTGGTTAAGCGGCTGCCTTCGGCTCAGGTCATGATCCCAGCGTCCTGGGATCGAGTCCCACATCGGGCTCCTTGCTCAGCGGGGAGCCTGCTTCTCCCTCTGCCTCTGCCTACCACTCTGTCTGCCTGTGCTCATGCTCGCTCCCTCTCTCTCTCTCTAACAAATGAATAAATAAAATCTTTAAAAAATAAAAAATAAAAAAAAAAAGACTTACTTCCTTTAGAGAGATCAAGTGAACACATGGGGAGGGGCAAAGGGAGAGAGAATTGTAAGCAGACTTCTCACTGAGCGCAGAGGCCCACATGGGGCTTGATCCCATCACCTTGAGATCACAACCCAAGTTGAAATGAAGAGTCAGATGCTTAACTAACTGTGCCACTCAAGTATCCACATTTTCTTTAGTTTGAAAAAAATGTTTCAAATGGGTTGGATGAAGGGCGTCTGGCTCTCTCAGTCAGAGGAGTGTATAGCTTTTGATCTTGGGGTCATGAGTTTGAGCCCCACGTGGGCCGTAGAAATCAAATAAATGAATGAATGAATGAATAAATAAATAAAGAGGTTGGGTAAAACTTATCTATAAAGGACATTTATATTAGCACTTCCTTATAGTTCTTTTGTTGTGCTTTAATTATTTTACCCATAAGTATAAATCGTGTTTACCCGAAGCCTAACAAGTTCTACAAAGAAGTATTCCTGGTCTCACCCTGATTTTGGATAACTCATCATATCTGTGTAATGATGGGCTGGTATTTAATGATTGATTATTTGTTGAATTTAATTAGAAGGAGGAAATATGCTAGAGAAATCACTGACTTATAACTGGTTATAAACTCTTAATATTTTCCCAGTTCCTATTTTGATGAGAAGGGCTTGGTCAGACAACAGCTGGATTCTTTTGATGAGTTTATTCAGATGTCTGTTCAAAGAATTGTGGAAGATGCTCCACCTATAGACCTACAAGCTGAAGCTCAGCATGCTAGTGGAGAAGTTGAAGAACCGGTAAGACGATTATTCTATTAAAGTAACGTATGTGAAAGGAGAGTTTTGTTTTGAAATTTCAGTCCTCCTCTTACCTGGTCTAAAGGTAAAAGAAAAGAAAGTTGATGTTTTTAGCAGGGTATTTACAGCATCTTTGATCAGTTCCTAATTTATTCTTACTAATGAAGAGATACATTTTTGCAAGTAATCTGAACCCTAATCCTTATTCAGATAGTAGGGATTTAATAGTTGGGGAGAGGGAACTTAAGAAATATGATCTACTAGGAGAGGCAAGACATAAATAATCATATTGCTTCAGAAAGACCCCCTTTTTTCTTTCACAGTAAGGAATCATAAAAGAAAATGTATTTGAAGGATTTTCCCTCTTATTTTATAAGAAATACATTATTATAACAAAATTAAGAGATAATAAGAGAAAATCACCCAAACGTACCAGCTATTCTCGGTTTTCTAAGTTCCTCATAGTCTTTGTTATTAGCATTATTAAAATCATAGCAAGGGTATAATTTTATAATATAATTTATAATTTTATAATTTAAATGAATAATTGTAAAGAAATATATAGCCCAAGTCTATCCCTAGTTTTTGAGGAGAAGAGAGATGGCGAAACTGAAAAACAAAGTGAGTCAGGGGAGTCAGGGAGAGCCCCAGTTCAGTCCTTTTTTGTAGCTAATCTCCTGAGGGGTGATCTGTTCTTCTCATTCTGGTTGGAGATGCTACATAGACTTTTGCTGTTAAGAACAAAAATAATTGGCCTTTCTGGCATTGTGCTGGAAAATGGGCATTTAAAAAAAATTTTTTTTTTTAATGGTTAAGCCTTTTTTCTTCCTGGTATTTGCAAAACAAAAGAGAAAACAATGTAACAGACTCAAAGTGCCAGTACTATTAAATATAATCGAGGAAGAGGTCTGAAATTGGAGTATCAGAACTTGGTGGAAAAAATGGGGGGAGACTTAAGCTGACCATGAAGGGCAGGGTAGGACTGTCTTAGTAGAGAAAAGATACTTAAGGGGTTCAGCAAGAAAATACTTGGTGTTATTTGATTTGGGAATGGAATTACCACAACAGTCAGTATACGATTTTTGTCTTGATCTGTCCTTTTCTTTTCTTTTCTCTCTCTCTCTTTTTTTTAAAAGATTATTTATTTATTTATTTGGCAGAGGTCACAAGTAGGCAGAGGGGGAGGTGGGCGGGGGGGGGGAGGTGGGAAGCAGGCTCCTTGCTGAGCAGAGGGCCCGATGCAGGGCTTGATCCCAGGACCCCGAGATCATGACCTGAGCTGAAGGCAGAGGCTTTACCCACTGAGCCACCCAGGTGCCCATTGATCTGTCTTTGATAGGTGTTCGTGGATATTAAGATGGAAAGAGATTGTCACAGTCTTTGGATGTCATTAGGAATTGTTGAAAGACTGTCAAGGAATGTGCATAAAGCATTACTTTAGAAAGGTTACTTTGGAAGTAAATTTTAGTTGGGAGTGGGAAGAGGCTGGAGACATACAGAGACCTTTGACTAGCCTAGGCTTAAGATAATAGTGTTCTAGACTGGGGTGATGGTAGAAATAAGGAGTAGAGGGATGACTTCCCTTTGGTTCATTATTACCACCAGTTCTCATTGCCTTTTACTCCACTTTGGGGAACTTGGGTGTTAAATACCATTTGTGGTCTGTTTAGTCCCATTGTCTCTCTCTCTTTTTTTTTTTTTTAAGATTTTATTCATTTATTTGAGAGAGAATGAGTGAGAGAGAGCATGAGAGAGGAGAAGGTCAGAGGGAGAAACAGACTCCCCAAGGAGCTGGGAGCCTGATGCGGGACTCGATCCTGGAAGTCCGGGATCATGACCTGAGCCAAAGGCAGTCACTCAACCAGCTGAGCTACTCAGGCGCCCCCATTGTCTCTTTGTCTAAGATTTGGTTTAGAGAGAAACCCACATCCATTTATCTCTGGAAAGTTCTCATGGATCTTGTTTTATTGGGGAACAAATAGATACTAATTGAAAACTTTTTTTCCCTTGTGGGGTGGGTGAGCTATAGTCAGGGTTGGAAGTTGGAAGTTCTTAGTCCTTTATAGAGTAATTAGGATTTTTTTGAATGTTGAAGAGGTAGGTTAATTTTTTTTGGTGTTTAGTTGTCCTGATTATCTGAATTTATCTTTTCTTTTCTGGTAACTTTGTTCTTCTGACCTTAACCAAGGAGAGGGCACATAAAGTTATATAGATTATTTATACAAATCCTTTAACTATTTGGTATAAACACAGAGCATATGAGCTATGTGCATAGTCTTTATTTACTTGGGATATTTTAAGACTGTTTGTCTTTTGCCTTAAGAAAGCCATTAAGTATTCAACTTGACATCTATGGAATATGGATATTGGCTTTGGAGAGTCTCTGTAGTAGTAAAGTGAGTTAATTTCAGTTTCTAGAGTTGCGTCTAGTGAAAAATGCTAATGTTGACGAAAATGGAATCTTATGGAAAAAAGTTATCCTTTTCATGTTTTTGGTTTCCTTTTAGCCAAGATACTTGCTGAAGTTTGAACAAATTTACCTCTCCAAACCTACCCATTGGGAAAGAGATGGTGCTCCTTCACCAATGATGCCAAATGAGGCCAGATTAAGAAATCTCACGTAAGACTTTTTCCAACAGTTGGTATTGAAATACAATTCAGAAAATGTAATTTTAACCAGTTCAATTGAGAGTTTAGCAAATATCTTACTATTACATAATTGTGATCTTTGTTTCTAAAGGTATTCTGCTCCACTTTATGTTGATATAACAAAAACAGTCATTAAGGAAGGTGAAGAACAACTTCAAACTCAGCATCAGAAAACTTTTATAGGAAAAATTCCAATTATGTTGCGTTCAACTTACTGCCTCTTGAATGGCTTAACAGATCGTGATCTTTGTGAGTTAAATGAATGCCCCTTGGATCCTGGTGGATATTTCATTATTAATGGATCAGAAAAGGTATAATAAGTATTTTTTATTTTTATTATTATTTTTTAAGATTTTATTTATTTGTTTTTCAGAGAGAGAGAACACACACAAGCAGGCAGAGGCAGAGGGAGAAGCAGGCTCCCTGCTGAGCAAGGAGCCTGATTCGGGACTCGATCCTAAGACCCTGGGATCATGACCTGAGCCGAAGGCAGCGACTTAACTGACTGAGCCACCCAGGCGTCCCATAATAAGCATTTTTTAAAGAAAATTACAGTATATAATTAAGATTTAAGTTGTGAAAGTTCAAATTAAAAAGTAAATTTATGTACAGAATAACCTGGAGGTGGTAGTGGAATTATTTAGGGGGTGACAACTTACATAAACCAGAACTTTATTTAGCTATATTTTATAAACACTAGAAATTTGGTGGTGTTTGAGCTTATATGTTTCTGTGAAGCATTTATGTAAAATGGAGTTTGTAAAGTTCAAGAATTGATATTTCAGTGAGCCCATGGATCAGGTTAAGATGCAGATTTTGCTCTTCTTTCTACTTCAAAGACTTGTGGGATTTATGGCATAACTTTTTTGTTGTCCATATAGGTTCTGATTGCTCAAGAGAAAATGGCAACAAACACGGTCTATGTGTTTGCCAAAAAGGATTCTAAATATGCCTACACAGGAGAGTGTAGATCATGTTTGGAGAATTCATCCCGGCCCACCAGTACTATTTGGGTTAGCATGCTGGCAAGAGGAGGACAGGTATGGACTGGAATATGATATTGTTTGGCTTTATTTCTTTTTGTCTAGTCTTAGAATTTATCAGACTGCATTCTTAGTCAAAAAAGCTTTCGTCAGTATTAAGGTAGGTGTTGTATTATTTACTTATTGCTAGTAGCAAATTACTCCAGTACCAACATTTATCATCTCACAGTTTCTGTGAATCTAGAACCTGGGTGCGGCTTTACTGGGTCCCCTGGCTGAGCATCTCTCATAAGGCTGCAGTCATTTTTTTTTTTTTTTTTAAGATTTTATTTATTTATTTAACAACAGAGTTCATAAGTTGACTGAGAGGCAGGCAGAGAGAGGGGGAGGGAAGCAGGCTCCCTGCTGAGCAGAGAGCCCGATGCAGGGCTTGATCCCAGGAACATTGGGATCATGACCTGAGCTGAAGGGAGATGCTTCACCAACTGAGGCGCCCCAATAAATAAAATCTTTATTAAAAAAATGGGTAGGCTTTCTTGAATATTTGTCATGTGCTGGTTAGGTAACTCAGATTTCTTGATTTTTATCTTTTTTTTTTTAAAGATTTTATTTATTTATTTGACAGAGAGAGAGAGAGATCACAAGCAGGCAGAGAGGCAGGCAGAGAGACAGGAGGAAGCAGGCTCCCTGCTGAGCAGAGAGCCCGATGCGGGACTCGATCCCAGGACTCCGAGATCATGACCTGAGCCGAAGGCAGCGGCTTAACCACTGAGCCACCCAGGCACCCCTTGATTTTTATCTTTAAAACTATCTTTGAAAGTAGTTGTAATTGCCTCTGTTTAATTTCAGATAACAGTTTTGTATTTTGTTTTGATTAAGTCATACATGCACATTAAAATAGTTCAAAAGTTGAAAAAGTATACTATAATTTTTAAAGAGTTTTCAAAATTTATTGATGAGAGACAGAGAGAGAGAGAGAGAGAGGCAGAGGGACAAGCAGGCTTCTGGTGGAGCGGGGAGCCTGATGTGGGACTGGATCCCAGGATCGAGCTGAAGGCAGACAAACTTAACTGACTGAGCCACCCAGGTGCCCCAAAAGAGTACACTATAAATAGTAGTCTTCCTTGGACCATTCCTTTCCCCAGAGGCAGCTGCTTTTGAAAATTTCTCATGAATCAGTTCAGAAATAGTCTTAATGCAAAAAATATGAATGGGAGCATGTGATACACACTAGACTTTGCTGGTATGCTTTAAAAACATGGTTGAGCACTTGATCATTATTTTGTAGCCGTTATATTCCATATGTAGATGTAGCATAATTTATTTAACCTTTTCCCTTTTGATGGACATTTAGGTCTCTATTCTTGTGGCTGGCCAACAGTTCTGCAGAGCCTAATGCCACCTTTTTAAGTTAAAAGGTAAAGAACTTGGAGATAGAGAATTTTAACTACCTGAAGTTAAACACATATGTAGAATAGGTGTTTTAAAGAATTAAAATGGGGGGCGCCTGGGTAGTTCAGTGGGTTAAGCTCCTGCCTTCAGCTCAGGTCATGATCTCAGGATCCTGGGATCGAGCCCCGCATTGGGCTCTCTGCTCAGCAGGGAGCCTGCTTCCCCCTTTCTCTCTGCCTGCCTGTCTGGCTACTTGTGATCTCTCTCTCTCTGTCAAATAAATAAATAAAATCTTTAAAAAAAATGGTTTTTCTTGTAAATATAGGTAGAACGGGGCCCAAGCACAAGTACTTGGAAGTATTTGAAAAGTATTTGGAAAAGTATTTCCAAGTATTTGGGAAAAGTATTTGGAAAAGATCTCAGGTGTTGCAGATATGCATTCTTTGTTGAGAAGGATTGGCCTAGATCATGGAGAGCAAAGAAATGAAAACAGCATATTAGGTTATTGTGGCAGCTATGGGCAAAATGAATGAATTAGAGGCAGAGAAAGGAAAATCATCTGGTGCACCTGACTAGTTCAGTCAGTAGAGCATACAGCTCTTGATCTCAGGGTTGTAGTTTTGAGTCCCACATTGGGTATGAAGATTATTTAAAAATCAAATCTTAAAATAATCATCTGGATTTAGTGATAAGTTTGATATGTTTGTTATAGTATGAATCAATTAAGATTCTGATGTTTCTATCCCTAAGTTCTGGATAAAAAGAAAACTTTCGAGAATTGATTTTTTTTTTAAAGATTTATTTATTTATTTGACAGGCAGAGATCACAAGTAGGCAGAGAGGCAGGCAGAGAGAGAGAGGTGGAAGCAGGCTCCCTGCTGAGCAGAGAGCCCAATGCGGGGCTCAATCCCAGGATCCTGAGATCATGACCTGAGCTGAAGGCAGAGGCTTTAACCCACTGAGCCACCCAGGCGCCCTAAGAATTGATTTTTAGAACGTAATGACTTCATTTTTTAGACAAAAGATTTTGTGAGGGTACGTGATGTGTGCATTATTTTTCTTGTGTTCTTGTTCTGAGAAAGATCTGTGATGAAACAAATAATAGATTGAATGGAATAACTGACATGGAAGTAGAAACAACCAAACGGCATTTGGAGATATGAGGACTGAGGGTACAGGAAAAAGAACAAGATGAAGGTTTGGAAATTGTTCATGAAGAGTGGTTAACTGAAGACCCATAAGATGGGATAAGGTGTCTCAGAACCAAGGCCTGAATAGGAGGAGAGAGATGACAGAAATTGTTATTAGAGGGACCATGATAATGTAGGGGTATGAAGCCAAGAGAGGATAGAGCTTAATATTAAAGAAAGAAATATAATTAAAAGGGAGAAACCAGTTATTTGTATGAAAGTGTAGGTTAGTAACTTTCATTTTATTTTATTTTATTTTATTTTATTTTTTAAAGATTTTATTTATTTATTGGACAGACAGAGATCACAAGTAGGCAGAGAAGCAGGCAGAGAGAGAGGAGGAAGCAGGCTCCCTTCTGAGCAGAGAGCCCGATGGGGGGCTCGATCCCAGAACCCTGGGATCATGACCTGGGCTGAAGGCAGAGGCTTTAACCCTCTGAGCCACCCAGGCGCCCCTCATTTTATTTTTGTATGTGTGTGCAGTTAAAGAGAAACTGGAAAAGATAAATTTTTGGAAAGAGGCTTTTTGTTAATTTTGAAATATTCAAATGAGAGATACTTTACAGGCCAGCTCTGAGTTAATACTTGTTTTTCATTTGTTGCTTAGCTTTTTTCCCATATTTGTCCATATGTGTGTATGTATTTTTACCCCTCATGTATTTCTTCCAGAGTTTTGTGTGGTCCATTTTGTTTTGTGTGTGTGTGTCTTTTTTTTTTTTTTTTTTTTTTTTTTTTTGCCAGGTGACGGGGTGCAGGATCAGTGATCATCTTCTTTTGTAGCTAGTCAGTTGGCTACAAATGTCAATTTCAAGTGCAGTATTGGGTAATTCTAAGAGAGTCTTGGCAGGCAGATAGTAGAGGATGGAAGTTCTCTCATGCCTACATGATCAGCCTATTTATAAAATTAGTAAACCTGTTCCATTGGTTTTCAAAAGGAGCCATAGTATGTTCCTAAGTATACCCTAAGTATGAAGGTATACTTCCTTTGAAATACATACAATGAACCTGTATATGAAATGATTCTCATGATGTTTGTACATGGCTGTGATCACTTTGTATTGATATTCGAATGATGTTTTATTTTTCTAGGGTGCGAAAAAGAGTGCTATTGGTCAGCGCATTGTGGCAACCCTACCATATATCAAGCAGGAAGTTCCCATCATTATCGTGTTCAGAGCATTAGGTTTTGTGTCTGACAGAGATATTTTAGAGCATATTATTTACGATTTTGAAGATCCAGAGATGATGGAAATGGTAATGTGAAAGCAAAATGTATTTGCAGTGTTTTATAAGAGGTTTAAAGTTACTGTTGCTAATCTTAAAACATAGTAGAAAGATCTCTGAAGAGTAATTTAGTTTTCACAAATCCCATGCCATTTACTGTAGTGAAAGCCTGCAGCCTTGCTTCAGCTTCTTTCTTGACAATTTTATGTAAAATAGACATAAAAACTAGAGGCAGCCAGAGTTCATGGACCGTATCAAGAAGAAACCCTGGTAAGGAAAATCATGAAAACATACAGTGCTGGTGTGACTTAGTAAAAATGGAAAATGAATAGTTGATGCCTTCTTTTTTCTTTTGAGATAATGTCAGACTTACAGAAAAGTCGCAAAGAACTCTTGTATACTCTTCACCCAGATTCACTAGTTGTTAGCTGTGCTACATATGATTTAGCATTCTCTTTATATACACACATTATTTTTTTCTAGATCATTTGAGAGTGATTTTCAGGCATTGTGCCTTTTACTCCTAAATACCTCAGAGTGTATTTCCTAAGAACCAAGACATTAATTACATATTCATAATACAGTTAGTAAAATCAGAACCTTTCACTTGGCTTCAGTACTGTTAAGCCATAGATCTTATTTAGATTTTTGCCAGTTGTCTAGATAATGTCCTTAATGTTTTTTTTTTTTTTCCTGGTTCAGAATCCAATCGAGGATGGTGTATTGGATGTCATTTTTACATCTGTTCAGACTCTTTAAAAAATGTTTTGTTGTCTTTTCCCTCAGCGTTTAATAACATTGAAGTTTTTGGAGAGAATAAACCAGTTACTTTTGTAGAATTTGCCTCAATTTGGACTTCTCTGGTATTTCTTCATGATTAGATTCAGTTTATCCCTTTTTTGCCAGGAAAAATATAGAAGCAATATTGTGTGCTTCCCAGGACATTGTATCAGGAGTCACGTGATGGAATTTTGTTCCATTATTTGTAATATTAACTCTACAGTAGCCTCTTAGGTTCCTCTACAATAAAGTTACTGTTTCTGTGGGAAGGTTCTTTGAGTCTAGGTAAATATCCATTTCTTTGTCAGTGCTTTTTATTAATGATCCTTGTCTCAGTAGTTGATAGTTTTAAAGTTGTCCTGAATTGTCCAGTCTTTTTTTTTTTTTTTAAAGATTTTTATTTATTTATTTGACAGAGAGAGATCACAAGTAGGCAGAGAGGCAGGCAGAGAGAGAGAAGGAAGCAGGCTCCCTGCTGAGCAGAGAGCCGGATGCGAGGCTTGATCCCAGGACCCTGGGATCATGACCTGAGCCGAAGGCAGAGGTTTTAACCCGCTGAGCCACCCAGGCGCCCCTGAATTGTCCAGTCTTTTAAGACTACTGAGAAATAAGGTTAAATGGAGGCTAAACATTGGTCACAAAGTGAATTATTGGAGTGAATATATGTTATTAGAGCACTGACACAGTTCCATGAGAAAATTGAATTCTGGTTAGATTTTACTTTAAGCTTTTAACAGTGTTCATATATTTTTTTGTTTTGTTTTTGTTTTCTTTAAATGCTTAAATATGTTAACTACTTAAGTATTTAAAAGAAAATATATATTATCTTTTATCCAAAGGCATCCCAAATGATTCATACTGGATTTGGACCATATTCAAACTAGAATTTTCTTAGTAACATGAAAGAGATGATTCATTTTCTGTATGTTATTTATTTATTTTTGAAAGTTATTACTTATTCCTTTAGTTCTTACAAAGCTTGGGCCAATTTTTAGAGTCTGTGAGTCAAGCATTCACTTTGCAAAAGTGCTTTAATTTTTTCTTCTGCAAATATTATCATTATCCCTTTTTCTGAATCCATATTAACCTTAACAGAAGTTTCACGACAACATTGACAATTTAAAAAGACCACGTTCATTTACCATTATGTGGCCTCACTTTGAATGGTTTATGTTACCTTTTTCTGATCTTTGGTTCCACGATTGGAATTTGGATGTTTAAACTTGAGAATCAGTGATAAAGAGACCTAAGAAGTCAAAGGCCAGAAAGGCATTTCAGTATATGTGATAGGATTAAAGTGTATTTACAGGCGCCAAAGTTACTCAGTGGTACCTCTCATTCCATATGCTCATTGTGTAAAATTGTAATTTTAGAATGGTGAAACTTAGAGATTGTCATAACTGATTACTTTGTAGACAAGGAAACAGATTACATGACTGCTCGGGGCCATGGCTGTTTAGCAGCAGGGATGGGATGTAGGTCCCTATAACAATGTGCCTTTGAAATACTCTCTTTTACAAAACACAGAGTGCTTTTATTTATAGGTTAAAAACCTCTTAAACCAAGGCTAAAACCAATCTGGCACATTTATTCATTTGTAGTTTAGTAAATTTTAATTTGACTATTAAACTTTTCTAATTGGTCTGAGATTTTTTTTTTTTAAGATTTTATTTATTTATTTGACAGAGATCCCAAGTAGACAGAGAGGCAGGCAGAGAGAGAGAGAGAGAGAGGGAAGCAGGCTCCCTGCTGAGCAGAGAGCCTGATGCGGGACTCGATCCCAGGACCCTGAGATCATGACCTGAGCCGAAGGCAGCGGCTTAACCCACTGAGCCACCCAGGCGACCCGGTCTGAGATATTTAGAAGGGATTTTTGTTTTGCCATTGTTCATTAAATTGTAAAAACCAAAAACTACTACTTTTTTTTTTATGATGGAATTACTTTTTTTTTTTTTTTTTTAGGAAGTATAATTGCCTGTGTTGATGAGTGGATTTTGTCAGAGATCTCTAGATCTTTTTTTTTTTTTTGGGGGGGGGGCAGACAGATCACAAGTAGGCAGAGAGGCAGGCAGAGACAGAGAGGAGGAGGAGGCAGGCTCCCTGCTGAGCAGAGAGCCAGATGTGAGGCTCGATCACAGGACCCTAGGATCATGACCTGAGCCGAAGGCAGAGGCTTTAACCACTGAGCCACCCAGGCGCCCCGAGATCTCTAGATCTTAAAGTGTATTCAAGTACTACGATTCTATGAGTCCTTGTTTTTTAAAAAAAAATTTTTGTATATCCTATTAGTTACATAGGGATACTTAACATGTTATAAGTTTAAGTTACAGTTGACTTATTTTAAGGTGAAAATATGAATTTGAAAATAACTTTCATTTGAATTATCTGATAGGTGAAACCTTCTCTCGATGAAGCTTTTGTCATCCAGGAACAGAATGTTGCACTAAATTTCATTGGTTCAAGAGGGGCAAAGCCTGGTGTCACTAAAGAGAAAAGAATTAAATATGCAAAAGAAGTCTTACAAAAAGAAATGCTTCCTCATGTTGGTGTCAGCGACTTTTGTGAGACCAAAAAAGCTTATTTTTTGGGGTAAGTTAAATACTGTTCTAAGATTTTTGCCAAGATAGTGTTGAGATACAATTTTTCTTAAAGTTGAAAATGTCAGAAATGTGTTTTTAACAAACGAGTTTTTTAAAAAGCCAAAAGCTGTATGTTTTGTTTTTCACTTCTTTTTCTTTCTTTTTTATTTTATTTTAAAGGTACATGGTTCATAGGTTGCTTCTAGCAGCCTTGGGTAGAAGAGAATTGGATGACAGGGATCACTATGGAAACAAAAGATTGGATCTTGCTGGGCCACTGCTTGCGTTCTTATTTCGAGGGTAAGGAATGCTAGAATGATATGGTTAAAGTAGAGAGATTTCGCTTTAGATTGATCATTGCACTAATGGACGTACTAAACTGTCGTGGCATTAAAGCTAGCTACATTCTCTACCACTTGTCCACGTTTTATTCTGCTTTATGTCTGAGAATTTCAAGTTTATGAAAACAGTTTATTATTTATTTCTCTTTATTCCTCTTGTAGCTTTAGAAGGCATTTGTCTTGATTTTCTGAGTACTGATGATATTGGAATTTTTAGTTGTGCTTTTGCATTTTATAAAAACACAAAAGCTGGAGGGAAATAAAAATATTAGCAATATTGGTGTAATGTGAGTTTTTTCCTTCATAGGTCTTTGTTTTTCATATTTCCTATAATGAACATATAACACTTTTGTAATTAGAAGAAGTTATTTTTAAAAACAAAAAATAGACAATTTAATTTTTAAAAAAGTTGCTACATACTGTTTTTTTGTTTTGTTCTGTTTTCTAAAACATTTTTTTGAGAGAGAGAGTGTGTGCACATGCATGAGCAGGGGGCTGCGGGGAGAAGGGTCAGAGGGATAGGGAGAAACAGATGTGGGGCTTGATGCCAGGACCCTGAGATGACCTGGGTTGAAGGCATACACTTAACCAACTGAGCCACCCAGGCACCCCTATGCATTCTGTTTTTTAATGTGTCGTAGATTTCTTGTTTTTCAGCCTTTTGTTTTCACCCCACTAAGGAACCTCTTTTGACATTTTCCCCCTAGTTGCTCCCCTCATGTATTTTTATGTATTGTAAGTACATCAGTGCTTTTTACATAAAAAGAGTAATAACACTTCCTTTCCGGGGAGCTTGGGTGGCTCAGTGGGTTAAAGCCTCTGCCTTTGGCTCAGGTCATGATCCCAGGATGGGATTGAGCCCCACGTCAGGCTCTCTGCTTAGCGGGGAGCTTGCTTCCCTCCCCCTCTCTCTTCTTGCCTCTCTGCCTGCTTGTGATCTCTGTCTGTTAAATGAATAAATAAAAATTCTTTTTTTTTTTTTAAGATTTTATTTATTTATTTGAGAGAGAGCATGAGAGGCGAGAAGGTCAGAGAGAGAAGCAGGCTCCCCATAGAGCTGGGAGCCCGATGCAGGACTGGATCCTGGGACTCCAGGATTGTGACCTGAGCTGAAGGCAGTTGCTTAACCAACTGAGCCATCCAGGCGCCCCGAATAAATAAAAATTCTTAAAGCAAAACAAAACAAAAACACTTCCCTTCCTCTACCCCAACTATTTTCCTTCGCATCGTGGGCGATATTGTCCATATTGAGAATGCATGTTGTTGACCTTTACATATTTATAATGATACCATTTTATTTGGCAGTATGTTTAAGAATTTGCTTAAAGAAGTACGGATCTATGCACAGAAGTTTATTGATCGAGGAAAGGATTTTAATTTGGAGTTGGCAATTAAAACAAGGATTATCTCTGATGGCCTAAAATACTCTTTAGCTACGGGAAACTGGGGTGACCAAAAGAAAGCTCATCAAGCCAGAGCTGGAGTATCTCAGGTGGGACATTGCCTGTGACTACAGGTTTGATAGAAAAATGTTGTGCAACTAATAGATCCTTTCATTTACTGAATATAAATTACTTTGCCTTTTTCCCCCTCGGGTATAGTAGCATTGGTGGATTTTGAATTATGAGAATGAAATTTTATGTTTCTGGAGCTCCATGTTAGACACTCACCTAGAGAATAAATCAGTATTCCTTTCCTTTGATGCAAAGTACAGTACAGTGTTGACCCGTGAACAGTTTGGCGGTTAGGGGCGCCAGCTCTTAACGGTGATTGGAGGCGAGCATAAAGTATTTATGTGGTATGTTAGAGCTGTACATCACATATTTGCCATCCCTGCTATAAGGGGCGCTTAAGTTATGGGGTGCATGATATTATTCAGGGGCAAGATGCAGAAAGGAGGGTTTAGGAGAGTTTGACAGTTGATTATAGGTAAAAATGTGACTTTGCCTCATTCCAGTATTTGCCAAAAATGTGATCGTTTGAGTAGCAGGAATGTCCAAACTTAAACGATTTGCTGTTGTTTTCCAGGTATTAAACCGCCTGACCTTTGCATCAACTCTTTCTCACCTACGTCGTTTAAATTCACCTATCGGTAGAGACGGCAAGCTAGCCAAACCAAGACAGTTGCATAATACGTTGTGGGGAATGGTGTGTCCTGCGGAAACCCCAGAGGTAATCATTAGAATTTACATTTAGGACAAAAACTCTACCAGTAATTACATAATTACTTGTAGAAGTAAGTATTTAATTAAAGTGTGTGCTTTTGGAACTAATGTTTACTTATGATTTTGTTTTTAGAAGGTGTGAGTAAATCCTGAAATCAAATTGAAGGGAAAATGTTTATGGAGAAGAATTTTGATAGGCATGTTAAATCAGAATGATTGATTTTTTTGTTTATTTGTAGGGCCATGCTGTAGGACTTGTGAAGAATTTAGCTCTGATGGCTTATATTTCAGTTGGATCTCAGCCTTCTCCAATTTTGGAATTTTTAGAAGAATGGAGTATGGAAAATTTAGAAGAAATTTCTCCTGCAGCTATTGCCGAGTATGTATAGATGTGATTTCCTTCCTTCTTTTCTTTGAAGATTTTATTTATTTATTTAATAGAGAGAGGGAGCGAGCATGAGCAGGGGGAAGCAATAGAGGGAGATGGAGAAGCAGGCTCCCTGCTTTTCCGATGGGCTCAATCTCAGGACCCTGGGATTATGACTTGAGCCAAAGGTGTATGCTTAACCAACTGAGCCAGCCAGGCACCCAGATGTGATTTCTTTTTTGGAACTATTGTTAATCTTTGGTTGTTGCTTAGTATAGAGTTACTAACTGCAGAATGCCTTTGGTTTCACATTTTAGTGCAACCAAGATTTTTGTTAATGGCTGCTGGGTTGGAATACATAAAGATCCTGAACAACTTATGAACACCCTAAGGAAATTGCGGCGTCAGATGGACATCATTGTGTCTGAAGTGAGTCTTTAATTAAGAGTGCATGATTTCTTTTTTTTTTAAGATTTTATTTATTATTTATTTGACAGAGCATAAGTAGGCAGAGTGGCAGGGAGAGGGAGAAGCAGGCTCCCCACTGAGCAGGGAGCTTGTTGCGGGGCTCAATCCTAAGACCCTGGGATCATGAGTTGGATGCTCAGCTGACTGAGCTACCAGGCACCCAGAGATTTATTCTTAAAATGTGATACATCTCTAAAGATTTCTGTATTTAGGTGGATATGGAAGTACTTTGGGATTAGGATAGTTTTTTTTTTTTAAACATTAATATATATTGTATGGGCTTTATTACTACCCCAATTAGGACTTTTGATTTTAGTGTACTGTATTAAGGGATATGGCTTGGTCTTTTGATTTCCCCTCATCTACCCTGTGGGTTCTTTCTAGGTGAAAGTGGGTTTGGAGAGAAACTGTAACACACTTAAGCCAGTAGCTGATCTCTTTTCTATGTAGCTGAGCAGGGAACAGAGTTTGATTGTTCTAGGCTTTCCTTTAGCAGGCAGATCCTGGGTTTTGAACCGCAAGTACTCATAGCTTGAAGGCAGGAACAGCATGCTTCACTTGAGAGCAGGTAGAACTAAGAGAAAGCCTAAGAACCAAAATTGGCTTTATTTTTTTATGGTTGAGAACTTTGGTAATACCATGCTTTTCTGCTAAGAGCCGCCTTTAGCTTTTCTGTGTTTTCTAGGGTAAGATTAAATTCTTCATGCTGTTTTAGGCCTCTTTACCTTTCCATGGCCCATTCCCTTAACCTGGAATATTTGTGTTCCCTGTCCCCCATTTCTTCTAAAAAATGAGCAATAGGGGAAAAGGTTCTTACTACTTTTTTTTCAGGTAAATCTCACTTACTCTGTAAAACTTATATTAATTCTCATCTCCTTCAAGATACTTACCTTAACACCCCGCCTCCCCAAAGTTTGATTAAATCACAGCTTGGCAAAGGTTTTCTGGAAAGGGCCGGATACTAAATTAGGCTTTTTTTTTACCATATATCGTCTGTTGTGTATTCACCTCTGCTGTTGTAGTGAAAAGTAGCCATAGGCAGTAGATAAGGCAATAAAACAATTTATTTATAAAAATAGATGGCAAGTGAGAGTAGATTTGGCCTGTGGGCTCTTCCATGACCCCCTGATTTATTAGATCTCTATGACCGTATCTAGTGTGTTTAACTTAAAATGTTTTTGACAGAGTTCTTGTCCCAGATAGTACCTTCTGACTTACTTGCCTGCCTCACTCACCACATCATTAACTCTCCAGGGGCAGGGAACATGTATTAATATGACTTTGTATTTTCAGCTGTGAGCATGGAACCTGACAAATAGTAGACATTGTTTATTGAACATACAAGGTAACCCTGTGTCCTTGGACTAACCACTTTAATCCCCTGTTAGAGAGTGATTTTGGGAGACTCTAAGTAAGTGGGAGAATTGTGTATATTTTCCTGAAGGAGTCTGGCACTTTTTCTTTTCCTTCATGTTTTCTAACTACCAGAGGTCCTTATTTAACCAATTTCTGCCTTCTGTTGGACCTGTTAGGCTGTTCTGTCAGTAGTCCTCTCTGGACCTACTGAAATACACCTTTTTCTTTTGGGGCTTTGAGGAGATATAGCTCACAGTTTATGTTGTCCTGTTAAGACAATAAAACTGTATTTTATTACGAATTTTCGAAGGATTCAAGGCAGTGCATTTTTTTTTTTTAAGATTTTATTTATTTATTTGACAGAGAGAGAGATCACAAGTAGGCAGACAGAGAGGCAGGCAGAGAGAGGAGGAAGCAGGCTCACTGCTGAGAGCCCGATGTGGGTCTTGATCCCAAGACCCTGAGATCATGACCTGAGCCGAAGGCAGAGGCTTAACCCACTGAGTCACCCAGACGCCCCAAGGCAGTGCATTTGAAAGCAACATCTTTCCTAGGAATTGACAGTGCCACTGATGGTGTTTCTGTTCAAAGACATAGTGTTTCTCCTCAGATTGTTTTTGAAGAACAGGATGTGGGCTAAGGGTGTAGAATATTTTCCCTTTATAATGACTTTCGACTTCTTAGTTTTGGAGACCTTGATTTTTTTTTTTTTTTTTTTTAAGATTTTATTTATTTATTTGACAGAGAACACAAGTAGGCAGAGAGGCAGGCAGAGAGAGAGGAGGAAGGAGACTCCCTGCTGAGCAGAGAGCCTGATGTGGGGCTTGCTCCCAGGACACTGGGATCATGACCTGAGCCGAAGGCAGAGGCTTAACCCACTGAGCTACCCAGGTGCCCTAGACCTTGATGTTTTTGATCAAGCTTTTATGATTTACTCTTGTTTTTTGTTTTTTTTTTTTTTTTAAAGATTTTATTTTTTTGACAGAGAGATCACAAGTAGGCAGAGAGACAAGCAGAGAGGAGGAAGCAGGCTCCCTGCTGAGCAGAGACCCGATGCGGGGCTCGATCCCAGGACCCTGGGATCACGACCTGAGCCGAAGGCAGAGGCCTTAACCCACTGAGCCACCCAGGCGCCCCTACTCTTGTTTTTAAAGCCAGTAATCCAAATCTTTTCCTTTCTTAAATAAACCCAATCTTTAATCTTCAATAGAAGTATCAAGATGTGATTTTACTTTTCTTTAAGTACTTTTCTTGGAGAAATACCAGTCTGTTTTTCCATTTCCCAACTCACTGTCAATTCATTTTTGTAGTTGATATCCAAGATTATATATTAGGTCGAGATAATTCATTGGAAATTCTTATTTGTTTCCTTTTTGACTTATTTCTTTGTAAATTGGTACTTCAAATTCTGCAGTGCTTTTAGTAATTTTTTTTTTAGTTGTAAATTCCCCTCCCCCTGTTTTTTTCTTTTTTTAAACTTAAGCTCTATGCCCCCCATGGTCATGATTCCAAGATCAAGAGCTGCATGCTCTTCTGACTGAGCCAGCCAGGTGCCCCTGCCCAAATTACTTTTTTATGTTTTCTGGGAATGTATTTTCTAGTTCTGCCAGTAGAAATAGCACCTGAGCTACATACGTAATTTAAATTTTTCTAGAAGCCATGTTAAAAAAAAACAAGAAACATTAATTTTAATGATATATTTTATTTGACCTGATATATCCAAAATACTACAGTTTCAACATCTAATCAGTATAAAGGATTATTTATGGGAAATTTTACATTCCTTATTTTTGTGTGGTACTTTTTTATTATTATAATTGACACGTATTACATTAGTTTCATGTATACAACAGTGATTTCACAACTCTCTACATTATGCTCACCACAAAGATAGTTACCATCTGTCACCATACATGCTGTTACAATACCATTGACTATATTCCCTGCACTGTACCATTTATCCCCGTGACTTATTCATTCCATAACTGGAAGCCTGGACCTCCTACTTCCCTCTACCCTATCTGCCCATCCCTCCAGCTCCCTCCCCTCTGACAACCACCAGTTTGTTCTCTTTATTTTTGGGTCTGTTTCTGCTTTGTTCATGTTTATGTGGTACTACCTTTGAAGTCTATTTTGTAGTTTGTACATGTTGTACACTGCAGCCTATATCAGTTCAGAATGAATGGCCACATTTCAGGTGCTTAATATTGACATGTGGCTAGTGACTGCTGTGTTGGACAGGTAGACTATGTCATTTGTTTGATAGGTAAGTGTCATAAGTTGGGCTTATTACTGAGAAAATATCAATGCAGTGGTACAGGGTTGGTTACTGAAAGGTTGCAAAGTGAAGTCTATGTAGTTATCAAAGAGGCAGAATAAGGTGTTATATACTAGTGTTTGTGATGCCAAAAATATATTTCTTCATTTTACTTTATCTTGCATGATATTATTGCCAGATATTATTCAGCTTTATAATTATCAAGTTTAAATATTTGTTCTTTATAAAATTTTACTTTTTATTTTATTATTATTGTTTTTAAAGATTTTATTTATGTATTTGACGGAGAGAGACACAGTGAGAGATAGGGAACATAAGCAGGGGAGTGGAAGAGAGAGAAACAGGCTTCCCCCTGAGCAGGGAGCCCGATGTGGGGCTCGATCCCAGGATCGTGACCAATCTGAAGGCACACGCTTAACAACCAAGCTACCCAGGCTCCCCTCTTTACAAAATTTTAAATTATAGCTAGGTTTTTAGTATATTCAACAATGATAAACTAAAATTTGTCCATTTTATTTGATAGTTATTTCCTCAAGAAATTTATTAGGAATTTTACTGTATTTTTAGCTAAGTCTTAATGATACAGAGAAAATAAACGTTCATGAGACTGTTTTGTCTTTTTACTTACAGGTTTCTATGATTAGAGATATTCGAGAGAGGGAGATTCGGATCTATACAGATGCAGGCCGTATTTGCCGGCCACTTCTGATTGTGGAAAAACAAAAACTACTTTTGAAGAAGAGACATATTGATCAATTGAAAGAGAGAGAATATAACAACTACAGGTAAGAACATGCAGTGAGAAAAAATTGAGTACAATTCACACACCATAAATTTAACCATTTGAAAGTGTTAGAGTTCATTGGTTTTCAGTATATTCATAAGATTGTGCATCAATCACTACTACCTAATTCCTGAACATTTTCATTGCCCCCAAAAAAACACTCCTAGCAATCATATTTGTTTTTCTTTTTTTTTTTTTTAAAGATTTTATTTATTTATTTGACAGAGAGAGATCACAAGTAGACAGAGAGGCAGGCAGAGAGACAGAGAGAGGGAAGCAGGCTCCCTGCTGAGCAGAGAGCCCGATGCGGGACTCGATCCCAGGACCCTGAGATCATGACCTGAGCCGAAGGCAGCGGCTTAACCCACTGAGCCACCCCCACATTTGTTTTTCTTAATTTTGTCATCATGTAAGGGACTTGTAGGGTTTTAAGGATAAAAATCTTTGTGACCTGTTAAAATCTAATAATAATAAGTAACATATAAGTTATGTATATGTAGCATGTAATATGGATAATAGTAAATAAGTTTAATAAAAAGATGAACCTGTTTTAAAGCTTCTTTTTAATACTTGAATGTATATTTTTTATTAAAAAAAATTTCAAACAACATATGTAATACAAAACACATAAAAGCCCCCAATTCATATTTTCCTCTTTTTTTTTTTTTTTAAAAGACCCTCTGGCCTCTTTTTTTTTTTTTTTTTTTTTTAATTTATTTGACAGAGAGAGATCACAAGCAGACGGAGAGGCAGGCAGAGAGAGAGGGAAGCAGGCTTCTTGCTGAGCAGAGAGCCCGATGTGGGACTCGATCCCAGGACCCTGAGATCATGACCTGAGCCGAAGGCAGCGGATTAACCCACTGAGCCACCCAGGCGCCCTCATATTTTCCTCTTAAAAAGTAACTCATACCCATTTATCCACAAATAATTTCCTTTATTTATTTAAAAAGATTTTAATTAAGCTGTATACCAGTGTGGAGCTTGGATTCACAATCCCAGTATCGAGAGTTGCATGCTCCACTGACAGGGCCAGCCAGGTGCTCCCAGATAGTTTGAGGCAAGAACAAAACAAGACAAACCAGTAGTAATTATAGGAGCACACTTCATGGGTATCGTTTAGTAACTTTTTTTTTTTTCCCCCACTATTAACAATATACTTACTTTGGAACTCTTTCT
The DNA here is from genome assembly GCF_902655055.1 of Lutra lutra. Lineage (NCBI taxonomy): Eukaryota > Metazoa > Chordata > Mammalia > Carnivora > Mustelidae > Lutra > Lutra lutra. The sequence goes on from NC_062279.1 coordinate 187,633,255, forward strand.
GTATTTGTACATGTAGATACAGGAATACTCTTTGTTAAGTAGTAAGTTTAGTTAAAATACTTCAGTAAATAAGGAAATAAGGTGAATTTTTTTTTAGTTGGCAGGATCTCGTGGCCAGTGGGGTAGTAGAATATATTGACACCCTGGAAGAAGAAACAGTGATGCTTGCAATGACTCCAGATGATTTACAGGAGAAAGAAGTAGCTTATTGTTCCACATATACACACTGCGAGATCCACCCATCAATGATTCTTGGTGTCTGTGCATCTATTATTCCCTTTCCTGATCATAACCAGGTTGGTAGCAGTTTTTAACTTCTGGTTCGTGAGGAATTGGGAGAAGTAGAAAAAATTAGATTAATCTGTAGTTTTCTTAAAAGGGTGGTGATGAAAAGGACTGTGAATTCCTACAAAATCTGCGTATAATATACTTATTGTTTCACTGTTAGGAGCCGGAGTTGATTTTTCCAAATGTTTATCATTTACCTTTCAGAAAAAAGCACATCCTTTTCCAACCATATTCCTGATATATGTAGTACCCTGTGAAGTTTGTTCCTTTAGAAGTAGTTACATTTTCATTGATTATGCTTTTCATTTCTACATTTAGTCCCCTAGAAACACATATCAGTCTGCTATGGGTAAGCAGGCTATGGGAGTTTATATCACCAACTTCCATGTTCGTATGGATACACTGGCCCATGTTCTGTATTATCCTCAAAAACCACTTGTGACTACACGGTCTATGGAATATCTACGATTTCGGGAGCTGCCAGCAGGTATGTTCAGTTTTGCTCTTTAGTTTTTAAGATCGTGACATGCTTGGCACTTTTCTGGGTGCTTGGGAGGGTTAATAAAATACATATGACACAGCATTTCTTCTCTCAGAATTTATAATGTGGGAAACAACACAAATAATAAAGAGGCAGATATGCGGAAAGTGTTATGATGAGGTACAGGAAATGACTGACTCCTAATGGAAAACTAGCGCCAGTTTCACAGGGGAGGTGGCATGTTAGACTAGTGTAAAGTTGATGAAAGGGTATTTGAATTTGAGAGATAGGTGGAGGAAGGGCTTAGATGCATGCGTGTATGAGATATGGGAATAGTAGTAGTCCTGGCGCTTTAGTGTGACTGGAGTGTAAGTGCAGGAGTCTCTCATAGTGTGGAGAGACTAGGTTGAATTTTGAGAATGAAGACGCATTCAGCCTTTTGTAGCCAAGAAGTAGTGCAATTAGAAATTTATTTAAGGACTGTCATTCTGGCAGTTGATACAGATTATAGTCAGGTATGGTATTGGAAGGAGATAATTTAGAGGTTTTTGCAATGGTCTAAGTTAGGAATTGGTAAGGTCCTTAAGAAATGAAGAGTAAGGGGGGCGCCTGGGTGGCTCAGTGGGTTAAGCCACTGCCTTCGGCTCAGGTCATGATCCTAGGTCCTGGGTTCGAGCCCCGTGTCGGGCTTTCTGCTCAGCGGGGAGCCTGCTTCCTCCCCTCTCTCTGCCTGCCTCTCTGCCTACTTGTGATTTTTCTCTGTCAAATAAATAAATAAAAATCTTTAAAAAAAAAAAGAAATGAAGAGTAGGGGATACATGCCTGTTGGAATACCCTTGATTAATTGGATGTGGAGTGATGAAGGGAGGGAAGATAGGAATTGGAAATATTGTTAGTATTTGTGGCTTGGGTGATCAAGAAGAGAGGGCGTACTCTTCATAAGATTGGGAGCACATTAGAAGGAAAATGTTTTAGACGTAAGATACAAAAAAAATGATTTTTTTTTTTTAAGATTTTATTTATTTGAGAGAAAAAGAGTGAGAGAGCATGAGAGGGGAGAAGTCCAGAGGGAGAAGCAGACTCCCTGTGGAGCTGGGAGCCTAATGAGGGACTTGATCCCGGGACTCTGGGATCATGACTGAGCTGAAGGCAGTTGCTTAAGAACTGAGCCACCCAGGTGCCCCCAAAATTCAGTTTTCAGCGTGTTGATTTTGAATTGTTGCCATAGCTAAGATTTTTTTTAAAAGATTATTTATTTGGGAGAGAGTGAGAGCATGCACTCATGAGCAGGAGGGAGGGGCAGAAGCAGAGGGAGAGGAAGAAGCAGATTCCCTGCGGGGCGTGGTGGGGGGTTGCTGGATCCCAGGACCCCGAAATCATGACCTGAGCTGAAGGCAGACACAACCGACTGACTCACCCTGGTGCCCCAGAAAAGATTTTCTTTCTTTTTTTTTTAAGTATGTTTAGTTTTTAGGTTTTTTTTTTGTTTTTGTTTTTTAAAGATTTTATTGTCAGAGGAATGAGCTGGGAGAGGAGCAGAGGGAGAGAGAGAGAGAAGCAGACTCCCCACTGAGCAGGGAACCTAATGCAGGACTTGATCCCAGGATCCTGGAATCATGACCTGAGCCAAAGGTAGATGCTTAACCTACTGAGCCACCCAGGTGCCCCCAGAAAAGATTTTCTAATAGTTATAAATGTGGTTTGGAAGAAGGTCAAATCTAGAGCTGTGAAGTTTATTAGTGGTAAGTATAGGATACCGTGAAATGGCTGAGGAAATTCAAAGTGAGCATAGAGCCAGAGACAGAATTTTAGCCACCAGGAAAAGAAATGAGAAGAGATTAGAGATGTAGCTGATGAGGAGAATCAGGAATTTTCAGGAGGAGATTGTTAAGGAGATCGGACAACAGGTAAAAAAGTCTAAAGGGTAGAGAAGCGCTGAATGTTAAAGGAGGCAGCATAGTTCTTTGGTATAACTGTTTTCTTACCTTATTATTAATAGGATTTTGGCTTTAACTGTGGGTAATGTTATTTATTTAGAACTTGCTTAGTAAATAGTGGCCTTAAATTATTAATTATACTAAGGGATCTAACATTTTGATAGCAAATTCTCATAGGTTAGAATGACTTATTTTCAGAGTCCTCCACAAGGGGTTACTCTTGTCTAGGAAAACAGAGTCTGTTAGATTGCCTACAATATGCTCCTATCTTTGGGGGATGCTTGCACTGCTGTGTTTTCTTCAACATTTAGATAATGATTTCTTTATGGCTAGAGAAAAAAAGAAATAAGGTAAAGGATTAGATTTGAGGTAAAATCTTTTGATACTGGTATGAAGTGGTGAAGTCATGGCTGGTAGAGACTACACATGCCTTTTGGTTCTGTTATGGCTTCATGCCTTAATCACAGTATCTATTCTAAAAACTGTATTTTGAGGTAATTTCAAACTGATAGAAAAGTTGTGAGACTTGTACAAAGAACTTCTGTATACTCTTCATCCAGATTTCCCAGTTCACGTTTTACCACATTTGCCTTATTCTTTCCCTTTCTCTTCCTGAACTAGTAGAGAGTAAGTTGTAGACATGAAGCCACATCACTTTTTAATTCTTCAGTGAATTTTTCCTAAAAACAAGGCCATTCTCTGCAATACCTAAGTCAAAATCAGGAGCTTGGCATTGATCTCCATCTAGTGAACAATCCCTAGTTTAAATATTGCCAGTTGTCCTGATAATGTCCTTCATGGGTCTAGGATCTAATCTAGGATTGTGCAATGCATTTAGTTGTATGTCTCTTTAGTCTTCTCAGGGTGGAGTAGTTCTTTTGTTTTTCCTTGTCTCTCATTTTGAAGCATTCAGGCAAGTTATACTTTGGACCTTGTCTCTCAGTTTGGCTTTGACTGTTTCCCCGTGATTGTATTCAGGGTATGAATTTTTGGCAGGACGAGCGTAGAAGTAATGCTGTATTCTCTTGGCATCCTGTCAGGAGGCACATGCTGTCTATATGTCCCATTAGTGGTGACTTTTAACTTTTATCATGTGATTAAGATGGTATCTTATCAGATTTCTCCATTTTTTTGTTAATTATAAGTATTTCGTACTAAGTCATAGTAAATCTTTTGTGAAGAGATACTTTGAGACGATGTGAATATTCTGTTCCTTGACAAACTTTCAGCCATTAGTTTAGCAGGATGATTTTTGCCAAATGGCAATTTTCTAATTCCATCATTCATTCCATTTTGATGCTAAAATTGCCCCAGATTTTCCAGTGGGATCACCTTCAAGATGACTCCTGATAGGTCCATCGTCTTTCTTTACATACTTTTATTTTGTGCTTTCCTTAAGCGTGGACTCAGCCATTGCTCCTTTCAGCGAAGGATAGTATGTGGAAACCAAAGTGTGGGTGCTAAGTGTGCTTCTTTCTATTAGGATATCATCATGTCTAGGTCCTCTCAGCGGATGACCTAGGAAAATATGTATGCGCATACTGTCCCCCCGCCATTTTGCCTATTTTTGTGACTATATGTCAAAGGAAACGTGAGTTCACACTAGTATCGCCCATTGCAGTCCAACACTGGAGTGTTTATTTTAGAACTCCATTTTCTGATGAGAAATCTGGCTCCCACTGACCTCATTTTTTTTTACTTATTGGTTCACTCTGTCGATGTAACCAATCTCCCGACCTCCTGGCTGAATTATTGCCCCTGGCCTTGTCTTACATGCCATCTTCAGCGGCCACATTCTGAGCCCTGACTGAGGGGTTGGAGCTAATCATGTTACGTTAAGGAATGACTTTTTTGATGAGTATCATTCCTGTTTCTGTAGTGTACTATTACCGTGATTTGACATCTTCTGGGAGCAAAAATCCTTGTGACAGAATTTCATCTTAAAGTGTGTCTAGGGACTTAGCGCGTCCTCAGTGCTGAGCTGCGGTTTGATGTGCGTGAGAGCAAAGTGGCAGGAAGGGTGTGAACCTGGCTAACAGGTGGGTTGTAGTCCTAGATTTCAGATTTTTATAGTCCTTTAGCTTACAGATACTTTCTTTTTTCTTTTCTTTCTTTTAAAGATTTATTTATTTATTTTAGAGAGTGAGTTGGGGGGACAGAGGGAGAGAGAATCCTGAAGCAGACTCCCTGCTGAGTTTGGAGCCAGATTTGAGGGTCCATCCCAGGACTCTGAGATCATGACCTGAGCTGAAATCGGGAGTCGGCTGCTCAGCCAACCGAGCTACCCAGGCGCTCCAGAGCTCACAGATACTTTTATTTATTTATTTTTTTTTTTAAAGATTTTATTTATTTATTTGACAGAGAGAGATCACAAGCAGGCAGAGAGGCAGGCAGAGAGACAGGAGGAAGCAGGCTCCTTGCTGAGCAGAGAGCCCGATGCGGGACTCGATCCCAGGACTCCGAGATCATGACCTGAGCCGAAGGCAGCGGCCTAACCCACTGAGCCACCCAGGCGCCCCACAGATACTTTTATTGAAGTTACTTATATCTATTGGGCATTGAGTTTATGTGAAACACCATCCAAGGTGCTTTACACATGTTACTTTTAAGCATCATAAAAACATTTTGATATTTTTTCACCTGCAAAATGAGAATGATAATAGTACCTACCTCATAAAGTTTTTGTGATGACTAAATGACTAAATCTATTTAAAACTCATGGCTTAGTGCCTGGCAGATAGTATGGGAGGAATAAATGTTAACTGATTATAAATATTGGTGGTGGTATCATCTCTGATTTACAGCTGTGGAGACAGGAGCCGAAAAGTTATTGCCCAAAGTTATACAACTTAAGAAATATAAGTCTGGAATTCAAGACTCTGGCCTATGTTTTTCCTTTTTGACCACATGTTGACCTTTTCCTCCTCTCTCTCTTTCTTGTTCCTTTTCCTCTTCGTTACATTGCATCTTGATTTGGGGCTTTTAAGAAAAAAATATAAGAAGCATAATTAAGAAGTTCCTGTTTTTTGATAAATTTGGCTGATCTCAGACTTGCCCAGATACCTTGGGTAAAGGTTCTGGGAAGGAAGGGGCTGCCTCCTGGGCTGTAGTTGATGTAGCATACAGATGTGGGTGATCCAGGAATTGTCACACAAGAGACAGGAAAGCCTCACAAGGCCAAGACAGTTGAGCACCTATAGGCTGCATCACCTGGATAGAGGTGCGGGGCATAGGTGGTGCTCCACCAAAATGTGAGGACATGCTGGGGAGGTCTTGCCTGTTCCGTGTATCACAGATGTGATATATGCCCTACTCCTGGTTTCCTTAGTAGGAGCATATCACATCACCCAGGACCCCAAGATTTCTGCAAATTCTCCACCTTTCAGAGCCTCCCCTGCCTTCAGGAACCTGCATCTTTATGTATTTTCCTTGTATTATGCTGCTTGATCATTTGTGAAACTTAAAATTCTTGTAGTTCTCTCAAAGAATCCACACGAAATGATGGTGACCAGTGTGGGTGCTACTAAGATTTCATGGAGGAAATAATTTAGATTTCAGGAGGAGTTTTTGTTGCACACCCGAAGAGTGACTATTTATTAGACTTTTCTGATTCTCTGAAGGCCTTCCTTGCTACTAGGGTTTTAATCCTTGTAGAATTTCACACTCCAAGCAGAGCACTTTAGCTCCAACTTTAAATACACAAACCCATCAAGGTCCTCAGAAGAACAAATGCCCTCTTGTTAGTATGATTCTTCTTTTGTAGAGAGCAGTCAAGGTTATATTTAGCACAAAGTATTTAGTGTTATCTCTTAATTAGGGCTTGCAGCCTTAGACTCCTGTAGCATTAGGCAGGTTAGAAAGAGGTTTGCCTTTCCACTGGGGTTAGCTCTATTCAGCTTCAGCTGTGGTTGTGATGTGTGTAAGTGAGCCCAGTGATGCCAGATCTGATTTTTCAAGAAAAGTTTGAATTCTAAGCTTTGTAAATTTATTTTTAAAGTGTAAGAAATGAATTCAAGTTAATAACAAAACTCTGGGGGCACCTGGTTGGCTCAGTTGGAGGAAAATGCAACTCTTGATCCCAGGGTTGTGAGTTTGAGTCCCCTGTTGGGTGGAGATATTACTTAAATATTTAAACAAACAAAAAAAAGGAGTGGCAAGATTGAAACCATGGAAGTTATGGAAGACAGGAAGAGGTGGAAAAGGAGAGGACTTTTGTAACTTTTGATGATCATGATACAGTTGACATAATTGTTGTTTAGAAATGCCACACTATTAACATGCATGATTTTGAAGTGGAAAAGGCATTTTCTAAGCAAGAAATGTAGTGTGCTGGATCACAAAGAGGTCGTAGAGGTGGATGTGGCTACTTCATGGGTGATGGAGGAAACTTCAGTGGGAGAGGAGGCTGTGGTGTGCCAGCAGAGATGGTTATAGAGGGTGGTGATGACGATGGTGGCGGTCGTGGTTATAGCAGTAGAGGAGGTTGTGGTGGACCCAGGATATGGACACCAGGGACGTGGATGTGGTGGTGGAGGAGGAAATGGTGGTTACGGTGAAGGTGGAAAATTTTTTTTTTTTTAAAGATTTTATTTATCAGAGAGAAAGAGCGTGAAGCAGATGGAGAGGGAGAAGCAGACTCTCCACTGAGCAGGGAACCCGATGCAGAACTTGATCGCAGGACCCTGAGATCATGACCTGAGCCAAAGGCAGATGCTTAACTGACTGAGCCAGCCAGGTGCCCCGAAGGGGGGAATTTGGAAGAGTTAACTATGGTGGTGGTAGGAACTATGATGATTTTGGAATTTACATTGGACAGCAGCAGTCAAATTGTGGACCCATGAAGGGGGGCATTTTTGTTGGAAGAAGCTCTGGTAGCCCCTCGGTAGTGGTTATGGATCTGGTGGTGGAAGTGGTGGATATGGTAGCAGAAGGTTCTGAAATAACTCAGAAGAACAGGGCTACAGTGCTTAGCAGGGGAGAGAGCGAGTTGTCGGAAAAACTGCAGGTTACTTTGCGAGTCATCCCAAATGCATTAAAGGAATTGTAAAAATCTGTCGCAGAAGGAATGATGATCCATGGTCAGAAAAGTTACTGCAGCTTAGATAGGAAACCTTTCTTGTTCAGGACCGTCACAGCCACAGTTTGCAAAACGTGCAGCTATTGCTTAAAGTAAGGTAGTGTAAATTAGATGTACGTTCCTCTTTTTTTTTTTTTTTTTTAAGATTTTAAGTAATCTCTACACCCAACACGGGGCTCGGACTCATGACCCTGAAATCAAGTCGCTTGCTCTACTGATTGAGCCACCCAGGTGCCCCTAGATGTACATTCCTGGGGTCTTATGTCTTGTAGCTTTGCCTTTTTCTTTTCGTTATATCAGGTACATTGCTCTGTAAATGGTGGAAGTGGTACCAGGAATAAAAAACTTAAGGAATCTTTAAGTTTTCAGAAATAAATAAACAAAAGAAAGGAACAATTTTATTTTTTCCCAGATGAGGCTTTAATATATGCTCTTACGTGCACTACAGGTATCAACTCCATTGTGGCCATTGCATCGTACACGGGATATAACCAAGAAGACTCTGTTATCATGAATCGTTCAGCTGTAGACAGAGGCTTTTTCAGGTGAGCTGTTTACAGTAGTTGTTGAAACACAGATACAGTGCAAGCAGTAATAATGAAAAAAGTTCTTTAAAAAAAAAGAAAAAGAAAAAAAAGTTCTTTAAAAATAGATTTGGCTCGGGGCACCTCGGTGGCTCAGTGGGTTAAAGCCTCTGCCTTCAGCTCAGGTCATGATCCCAGGGTCCTGGGATCGAGCCCCACTTCGGGCTCTCTGCTCCACAGGGAGCCTGCTTCCTCCTCTCTCTCTCTCTCTCTCTCTCTCTGCCTGCCTCTCTGCCTACTTGTGATCTCTGTCAGTCAAATAAATAAATAAAATCTTTAAAAAAAAAAAAAAAAAAAAAAAAAAAAAAAAAATAGATTTGGCTTGTATGTATCCAAACTTTTTTGGTGGTTTTGAAGGTCAGGCTGGAGGAAGTTTTGATCTGACAACAGAGAAATTTTTCTGTTAAGATATTTACTCTTTTGCCTCCATTCATGACGCTTTATGGATATCTGACAGGCACATACTGTTCTGTAGATATCTGTGTAGAGTTTAGTGTGGTGAAATCAATGCCTTACTCCAGAAAACAGGAGGCCCGGTTGATGGTCATGAATGACTGAAGACACAGGTCTTGTGTCTCAGGATTTTCAGATGCTACTATTTTGAGGTCCTCACCCCCCACTCTTTTTTGCTAAGCAGATACATGTTTGCATTTAGATAATATGGAAATGTCTAAAAATAAACCTATTAATCTTAGGACCCATAAATAACTATTACAATTACAGTAGCTTTTTTTTTCCAAACTTTTTAAATTATGCTCAGTTTTATTGACAATCTCAAATGCATAGCATGTGAAGATTGGTTAAAAACTGGAAATTAAAAGGAAAAAAAGGAAATTAGAAGATGGGTTTTTTTTGTATAGTGTTAGGATAGCACTAGGACCAGAGGGTGGGCATGATAGCTTAATACCATAAACTTTTCACTAGAAATATTGGAGCAGATCCTGAGTGACCATCTCTGAGCAGTATTATGGAAGGGGTTCTTATTTTAGGTAGGAGGTTAGTGACCTCAGGTCTTTGCCGTTCTCATATAATCTAGCAGTGTTAAGATTACAGGTCAAATGCTTATATGTGTGGCCCATGTAACAGCATTTAAGACTTAACTTTGACTCTTAATACAGTAAACTCTTGTCCTAGATTCATGGTTTAAATTGTCTCCCAAATACCAATAAAATGAAAATTGTCAGTATGTTCTAAGCTCTTTCATGAAAGTAAAATATAAGTTACCTTTACAACCATGTGTTTTTAGGTCTGTCTTCTATCGATCGTACAAAGAACAGGAATCTAAAAAAGGATTTGATCAAGAAGAAGTTTTTGAGAAGCCAACTCGTGAAACATGCCAGGGTAAGTGATACATTTAAATTATGGAATTTAAAGTCAACATAGCATGGTTTTCCTAATTAATACCTCTCCCTGCCCCCATCACATGGGAGTGTGTTTCATGTTATGCAGAGTTCATATATAAGATAATGTCTTCGCAGATAGGAGTTGGCTTGTTAAGGTCCACCCTGGTAGATCCTGCATTGAAGAGGAGGTCACAGAAGTCTTGTAATTTCGTGGGTTACACTGCAGCCCTTTTTACTACGTGTACTCTGAACTCTGCCTCAGTTTATGTGTTTGCATGGGAATTCCCTCCCTCTCCACATTGTACTGTGACCATATTTGTCTAGATACAATATTCGTATACACTTAACAGGTAAACAGAGGTCATACCTGGCACTTTCGTTTCTTCTAGAAAACTCAAACTTACTATCTAGTTACGATTTTCACAGACACTTAAAAACCGTATGTAGTGGGATGGATGGGACGTCCCAGGGAAACTGTATCTGCTACAGTTTGGACTACTGATGGTATTGTGTGAAGTAAAATGTGTTTTGTTTTTAAGTCATCTTTCTATTATTCCATTTTCTGTGAGTGGTTCTGTGTAGTAGTGAATTGATGTCCAGTGCAGTTAAGTTTACATATGATGAAATTCAAAATTTCTGTGAGAGGATATGTGTAGAGGGCATACTGTTTTTCTTTTTCTTTTTAAGATTTATTTATTTATTTCACTGAGAGGGAGTGAGCGCAGGAGGGAGGGATAGAAGAGGGAGAAAGAAACCCAAGCAGACTCCCACAGAGCAGGACTCAGGGCTTCATCTCATGACCCTGAGATCACAGCTGAGGTGAAACCAGGAGTCAGATGCTTAACTAACTGTGCCACCCTGGCCCTCCGAGGGCATATTCTTTTTCACGTAAAAGATCAGAAGATGGCAACACCCGTATCCAAAATCAGCCAGCATATAAATAATCTGATTTTCCAGTGCTCAGTCCAGTGTTTTTTGTTTTTTTTTTTTTTTAAAGAATTCAGAATAGTTTGTAGTATTTAGAATTGAGAGCATTGTATTATTACTACACATGGTTCATGGTGTTAAAGATTCCTATGAATTTCTCTCTGACTTGGAACTGATATGTATTTGGTTTTAATCTTTTGGAGGGATTATGTGACTTTTATTTGAGAGCATGTGTACACACAAGTGGGTGTGGGAGGTGGAGGGCATGGAAGAGGCAGACTCCCCACTGAGCAGGGAACCTGATGCAGGGCTCGATCTGACTCCGGCTGAAGGCCAGTGCTTAACCGACTGAACCATCCAGATGGCCCAGATTATGTGACATTTTAAATACTTTATAGAGTAGTACCATTTTGGAAAATTCCATGTCTGTTTCCTCCAAGGTATGAGGCATGCCATTTATGACAAGCTGGATGATGATGGTTTGATAGCTCCTGGAGTCCGTGTATCAGGAGATGATGTTATTATAGGCAAAACAGTCACCTTGCCTGAAAATGAAGATGAATTGGAGGGCACTAATAGACGCTACACCAAGAGAGATTGTAGCACATTCCTGAGAACCAGTGAGACAGGCATTGTGGATCAAGTTATGGTAACTCTCAACCAGGAAGGATATAAATTTTGTAAGATAAGGGTGAGTATAGCTTTTTCATATTGCTGTTTATAAAAATTAACCAGTTTGGCTTAAGTTAATCTATTTTTATATGAATTCAGGTCCGCTCTGTTAGAATTCCACAGATTGGAGACAAATTTGCTAGTCGACATGGTCAAAAGGGTACTTGTGGTATTCAGTACAGACAAGAGGTAGGTATCTTGTAATTCCCTGACCTGAACCCAAAATTCTGCTTAACATTTTATTGAATCAAAATCTGCTTTATCTTAAAACTGCAAAGGTGATGATAGAGGCTTGACTTTTTAGTGTTGAGTAAGAATATGAATGGAGCATGTTGAACAGAACTGTGGACATAGAAAACTTCAGGGTGGGGGGAATCAGTTCCAGTTTTGTAGTTGAGAGTTGTCTCCTTTTAAAAATTTCCTTTGGGGCGCCTGGGTGGCTTAGTGGATTAAGCCTCTGACTCTGCTTGGCTCTGGTCATGATCACAGGGTCCTGGGGTCAAGCCCCATATCGGGCTCTCTGCTCAGCGGGGAGCCTGCTTCCCTCTCTCTCTGCCTGCCTCTCTGTCTACTTGTGATCTTTTAAATAAATAAATGAAATAAAATCTTTAATAAATAAATTAAAAAAACTTTCCTTCTAGGATATGCCTTTCACCTGTGAGGGTATCACCCCTGATATCATCATAAATCCCCATGCCATTCCCTCTCGAATGACTATTGGTCACTTGATTGAATGTCTTCAAGGGAAGGTAAGATATTTTCTTTAAAAATATATGTTCCAAATTTATATATATAAATAAAATATTCCAAACCGATGTTTCTTCCAAAATGATGATGGGGTGACTTCTCATATTTGAGTTCTTTGTTGGAAAAAAGCTAGTATACTTATTTTCCTGCTTTTAAGTTGGTTTTAATTGTGGGTTTTTTTTTACCCCAGCAAAAATCTGTGAAGTTTTGGCTAAGTCAGAAATTTTGTAAAATTTATTACTACATCCGGTCTCTGCATACATATATGGTTATCCTTTTGACTGGTTCTTTCCTGTAGATGAGGAGTTAATTCATTGGTGGTTAGTTCACTGTGAACTTAATAGTTGTATAGCTATATTATTAGCTATATTCATGTATCGTTCAGTGGGGGTTTGCTGTTTTTAAGTTATCTTGTTCATAGAGAATGTACATAGAGAATGAACATATAGAATGGCTATAGCCTAACACATGGGTGACTTGGTTTTATGGCATTAAAATGTTATTTTCTTTGAGCCATGGGAAATAGTAGGGAGTTTCACTCTTTTTGTATCTGTTCTCATGGATAGCTTCCTTTTTAAAGGTTTGTAATTGAGTTTTAATTTTTTCATATTAGTTTGTTATAAATATTTAAGATACTAATAAAATAAAATTTAAATATTACATCTTTCTGTAACAGATTTTGAAGTTCAAAATCTTCCCTATATAGAAGGGCTTTTTAAAATTGAATGTATTTTTATTGATAAAGACTTATAAGGGGCGACAGAAGAATTCAGCTTTTAAAGACTACTTTTTTTAAAAAAGGTATCAGCCAACAAGGGCGAAATTGGTGATGCCACTCCATTTAATGATGCTGTTAATGTGCAGAAGATTTCTAATCTATTATCTGATTATGGCTACCATCTTAGAGGAAATGAGGTATGTTTGCTCTTAAATTAGTAGCTCTGTTTCTGTATGTATGTAGTTTCAATTTTAAAAAAGTCAATTCTCATTTTGAAATATGCATGCTTTAAATATGTGCACAAATCATATATGTACGGCTTGATGAATTTATTTCACACAAAGTGAACACACGTGTGTGACTGGCACCCAGATCTCAAAAATTGCCAGAACACTTTTGGGCCTAGATGCCCCCTCATGTCTCCTTCCATTTATTACTCCCACCCCAACACCAAGGTAAACAGTCTCTTGATTTTATATTCTGTCTGCTTTGTTTTCATACAAATGAAATAATATAATCTACGCATGTATATTTAATATTTTTAAGTCTGTACTTTAAAATCTGTTTCAGGTCCTGTACAATGGGTTCACTGGTCGAAAAATCACATCACAGATTTTTATTGGTCCCACATATTATCAGCGTTTGAAGCATATGGTGGATGATAAGATTCATTCTCGTGCCAGGGGACCTATTCAGATCCTTAATAGACAGCCCATGGAGGGTAGATCTCGGTAAGAGAGCTGCGTCACATCATTGTTATTATTAATTAGCCTTTTTAAGTGAAAAATGTTAAACGTACAAAAATAGAGATAATGGTATAATGAAAGCCCCCTGGGCCTGTCCCTCCCCATCAGTAATTATTAGTGGCCAGTCTTACTACATTTATCTCCCCACTCCTACCAACTCCTGATTTTTTTTTTTTTTTTTAAAGATTTTATTTATTAGATGGGGCGCCTGGGTGGCTTAGTGGGTTAAAGCCTCTGCCTTCAGCTCAGGTCATGATCCCAGGGTTCTGGGATCGAGCCCCACATTTGGCTCTCTGCTCCATGGGGAGCCTGCTTCCTCCTCTCTCTCCCTGTCTGCCTGCCTCTCTGCCTACTTGTGATCTCTATCTGTCAAATAAATAAATAAAATCTTAAAAAAAAATTTATTTATTAGAGAGAGAATGAGAGAGGTTGGTCAGTGGGAGAAGCAGACCCCCTGCCGAGCAGGGAGCCTGATGCGGGACTCAATCCTGGGACTCCAGGATCATGACCCGAGCCAAAGGCACAGCCAGCTGAGCCACCCAGGCACCCCAACTCCTGATTATTTTTAAGCAAAACGTAGACATCAGTTTCTTTTATAAATATATTTCAGCATTTATTTATGAAAGTGGTTCTCAAATTTCTTGGTTCCAGGACCCCTCAGAGCTTTTGTTAGAATTGTATCTATTGATGTTAATCATGCTAGAGACTTAAAATAGTAACTAATTAAAATTAAGACTTAATTTATTCTTATTAATTTATTAAAAAATAATAAGGGGGCACCTGCGTGGCTTGGTTGAGCATCTGACTCTTGATTTTTAGTTCAGGTCATGATCTGAGGGTCCTGGGATCGAGCCCCCCATTAGGCTCTGAGCTCAGAGAGTCTGCTTGAGGATTCTCTCTCCCTCTGCGCTGCCCATTTTGTGTGTGTGCTCTCCCTCTCTCCCTCAAACAAATCTTAAAAAACAAACCCATTACACATTAACATAACTTTTTTTTTAAAGACTTTATTTATTTATTTGACAGACAAATCACAAGTAGGCAGAGAGACAGGCAGAGAGAGAGGAGGAAGCAGGCTCCCCACCAAGCAGAGAGCCTGATGTGGGGCTCGATCCCAGGACCCTGGGATCATGACCCGAGCTGAAGGCAGAGGCCCAACCCATTGAGCCACCCAGGCGCCCCCATAAATAACATTTTTTTTTTTTTAAAGATTTTATTTATTTATTTGACAGAGATCACAAGTAGACGGAGAGGCAGGCAGAGAGAGAGAGAGAGGGAAGCAGGCTTCTTGCTGAGCAGAGAGCCCGATGCGGGACCCGATCCCAGGACCCTGAGATCATGACCCGAGCCGAGGGCAGCGGCCCAACCCACTGAGCCACCCAGGCGCCCCACCATAAATAACATTTTTAATGGAAAATATATTTACCAAATTTAGTGATGAGTGACATTCGTTTACCTTTTTGCAAATCTTTAAAAAATATTTTAATTTAAATTCAGTTATCCAATACACAGTACATCATTGATTTCGGATATAGAGTTCAGTAATTCATCAGTTGCACGTAAGTCAGTGCTGATCATATCCTTATGCCCTTAAAAGGCAGACTGCCCACTGAGCAGGGTGCCTGACTGGGGCTGGATCCCGGGACACTGAGGTCATGACCTGGGCCAAAGGCAGACGCTTAACCAACTGAACCATCCAGGTGCCCCTGCAAATCCTTTAGTGAGCTGGTTTACTAGAGGACGACAGGATTCTTTTATCTGCTTCTGCATTCATTCCATTGCAGTATTTTTTATATTTAAGTATATGAGGAAAAATCCTACCTCACATAGATATGTGGTTGGAAAAGGGAGGAATATTTTAGTAACCTTTTTAGGTGACTGTGGATATTATTTTTTGATGCTGTGCCAAAACCAGTTGTAGTTTCTTAAAGATTAGCTGTGATGTAGAATCTGAAACAATCTCAGTGAATCATTTTTTTTTTTTTAAAGATTTTATTTATTTAGTTGACAGAGAGAGATCACAAGCAGGCAGAGAGGCAGGCAGAGAGAGAGGAGGAAGCAGGCTCCCTGCTGAGCAGAGAGCCCGATGTGGGGCTCGATCCCAGGACCTTGAGATCATGACCTGAGCTGAAGGCAGAGGCTTGACCCACTGAGCCACCCAGGCGCCCTCAGTGAATCATTTTTATTTATCAGCACTCCTTACACATTTTTCAGGGGTCACCTGTAACCTTGATATTATTATCTGATGTTAAAATTTCCTGATTGGATTATGTATTTATTTTAAATGAACATATAGTGTATTATTAGCCCCAGGGGTACAGGTCTGTGAATCGTCAGGTTTACACACTTCGCAGCACTCACCATAGCACATCCTGATTGGATAATTTTTAAATAGGTTGGTTGATTTCAGTCAGGATACAAATACATCTGTTTTGCAGTTGAAGGGTTTTGTTTCTTACCTTTTTTAACTATAGCTTGCACTTCGACCTGATTTCCTTGTAGTTTATTTGTTGAAGAAACTGGATTGTTTGCCCTGGAGGGTTTCTCACACTCTGGATCTTGCGGTTTGCATTCCTGGGCTGTACATTCCTATTTTTCTTATAAACAGCTAATTAGATCTTGAGCTTTGATGAAATGGAAAGATTGCATTCTTTTGCAGGAATGCTTACAGTGTTGTCTATTTCCAGTATCTGGTTGTGTCTTACAATTTTAGTAGCTATGTGTGATCATTATTTGAAACCCTTAATTAAATAGGGACTGCAAATTGATGAGATTCTAATTTTATTACTTCTCTTAATAGCTGGAAGACTTCTGTAGTGAGAAACTTTGTTTCCTCAACTGGTTACCTCGTGACATAGTTCATGTAGGCAGGATAAATGTTTGTTTTGAAAACCGGTAAAGAAAAAGAATCAGTTAGTTGTCTGGGATCCTCCAGAGTTGACCGATGATTTCTCTTTTTTTGGTGAAATCATTGGTTTTATGTATTTGTATGTGAGACCGTTAAGGAAGCCATTGCCATCCACTTTTTGGCCATTTAAACAGTGCATTTCTTTTCACTTCCATACTGGGGAAACCTGTTCCCATTCACATGTTCTTTCAATTACTTTTGCCAGTGAACATTTATCATTTCAGGCTTGACTGCCTGGGAGACTCATTCGTGGAGAAGCTGCTTTTTTTTATTATTATTTTTTTAAAGATTTTATTTATTTATTTGACAGAGATCACAAGTAGGCAGAGAGAGAGGAGGAAACAGGCTCCCCGCTGAGCAGAGAGCCGGATGCGGGGCTCGATCCCAGGACCCTGAGATCATGACCTGAGCCGAAGGCAAAGGCTTAACCCACTGAGCCACCTAGGCTCCCCGAAGCTGCTTTATAAGTACAAAATAATCTGTTCTTTGTTCCTTAACAGTGATGGTGGCCTGCGTTTTGGAGAAATGGAACGAGATTGTCAGATTGCCCATGGAGCAGCCCAGTTTTTAAGGGAAAGATTGTTTGAGGCATCAGATCCGTATCAGGTTCATGTTTGCAATCTTTGCGGAATAATGGCGATTGCTAACACGAGGACCCATACGTATGAATGCCGCGGTTGCCGCAATAAAACCCAGGTGTGTAGACCTGCTGGCAGTTGATACTTGTTTAGGTTATAACCATGTTGGTCTAATCATCCAGGCAGGTTCAGTGTGGTGGGACAGACAGGCATTTTCGAGTTTGGTTAGTTTTAAATGATGAAAAATTAGATTTTTGTGAAAACCAGTTTTAGTGGGGTAATTTCTCTAAGCTTTTTTTTTTTTCCTGGTCATCCTTTGAAAATAAGGGTGTGTACAAGAAATTTTAAACACTTTAGGGAGTTTAAAAGAAATCTTTTGAGAAGGGTGAACATAAATTATGTCTGGCAGGAAGGCTGAAATCCCAAAGCCTCTCGGGACAAAGAACCACCACAAGCCCCAGTAGCAGGACGAGCGCTACCAGCTCAGTACCAAGACCTTATACCGTTCTCTGGGCGAGGGAAGTAGGATCACTTCAAATACGGTTTTGCTAATTACCTTTTTCTCTCCCCCACAGATTTCTTTGGTGCGAATGCCTTACGCGTGCAAACTGCTCTTTCAGGAACTCATGTCTATGAGTATTGCCCCTCGAATGATGAGTGTTTAGCTCTTCCAAGAGAGTCTCAAGATACCTGTAAATATTTGTTTCTTCAATTTAAAAAAAACCAGTGTACTGCATTGTGAGAGAAAGCATTTTACTGATTTCAATGACATGCATGCTCTTCTTCTGTAAATAGACAATAAATTTTTGTAGGAGTCTTGATGTTATCTTTATTGTGGATTTCCTCTGTGCAAAACCAGTGAATGTAACTAAGCATTAGTGGATCGGAGGAAAAGAAACTGTTACTAGGCAAGAACAGGGCTGCAGCGATCCAGGACTACTACTAGTGAGGCAGACGGATACATTTCTGCAGGTTTACAGGTCAGCACCTTCACCTAGTTAGAAAAAGATGAAAATTAGTTACAGATACGGATGTGGCTGACTTTCTAATTTCCAGGTACTTTTTACTGTTTCCAAATAAAGATGTGAAGGGGATGTGAATGAGCGATACAAAAGAGCTGTACAAAATGCTCTTTGGAATGTGAGCTCTGGGTTTTTATGCGTAAGACATGGACCTCGTTACAGAAGTAGAAGAGCTCGTTTCACAGACGAGCTAGTTGAGATGCAGAGAGGCTGAAGAACTTTCTCGGTCATGAAGCTTTCACTCAGCATTCCAAGCGGAGGATAATTAGGGGCAGAGCTGAGATGCAAACATGACGTCAGGCTGAGCTCTGCCGTCTCGTCACCTGGCTTTGCACAGCCCGGCCGAGGAGAGCCTGACCAAGCCTGTTTACTTGGGACTTCCTCCTGCCCTACTGCAGGCCTGAGATCTGCACAGGGGGATGGGTCCGCAGATGCTGATAGTAAATTTTCTTATTTTTGATTCACAAGAAGCCAGTTCAAACATGAGTCTAAGCGAAGTACAGAAACGTAAAGTAGCATTACTCTGATGCTCCTGGGGTAGGTGCTTGAGAGGAAGCTTTTGATGGTACAACAGAAGAGAGTTTGGGTTCCTGCCAGGATACTCTCCCTTCTGGCTTTTTCTTATAAAAGCTCAAAGTGAAGGACCTGAATTGCTCACAATCACTTACTTTAAAATGGAAATTTAATATAATAGTTGCAACACCAGGGAAGACTGCCATGTGGATAGAAAATTTACGGGAAATATAAGCCGTTCCGTTCCAGTTTGAGACGTGAGACAGGGTGAAAGCAGTGGCGTCCTTACAGTAGCTTTCCATTAACCACCCGGATGTGCTTGTAGAGCCCCGCGCTCTTCATTTTGATAACAACGTCAGTTAAGAGCGATGTCGGATGCTTTCATCCCTGGCTCTGTTCATTCTTAAACAAAAGCACTAGTCCTTAAATGTGAGATTTATTACCTACCTTTTATCACTGGTATTTAATATATGGCATCCAACACTGTAATTTTTGCCGATGCGGAAGCCTCTCCTTGCGAGTTGGATGCGTGGCATTCGTACTCTCCAGCATCATCCTTACTGAGAGGAGATACCTGCGGGGGAAAAAAGGATCTTCAGCTCCTCTGGGGCACCTCTCTTTTCCCCGTGGCTTCAGTGAGGTCATTATTTCTTAGGATGAATAGGGGATTCACAGCGAGATACAGAAATAGCGCGAGCACCGGGCTGCAGGACAGACCGCTGCCCCGTGTGCTCTGCGGGAGGATTCACACTGAGGACACCGCACGGACAGCTCCTCGTCACGCCGCGAGGCTCAAGAACTGTGAACAGGTGCACATACCAGTTCGAGGAAGACGTTGATAGGGTTGTTAGTACAATTTGGGAGTATCAAAGGCCAAATAAAAATAATTAATGCTCAGGCCATTTAGTTCCGTGTATTTTGCTTTGAATTCTTTTTTTTTTAAAGTAAATTCTAGGCCCAACATGGCGCTTGGACTCACAACTCTTGAGATTAAGAGTCACACGCGCTACTGACTGGGTCAGCCATGCGCCTCTGCTTGAATTTTTAAAAAACTTATTTAAAATTTTGACAGAGCACAAGCAGGGGGAGCCAGAGGGAGAAGAAGAAGCAGGCTCCCTGCTGAGCAAGGAGCTGGATGTGGGGCTCAATTCTAGGACTCCGGGATCATGACCTGAGCCAAAGGCAGACGCTTAGCCCGCTGAGCCACACAGGTGCCCCCTGCTTTGAATTTTTAAAAAAAATTTTAAATTTTTTTATAAACATATAATGTATTATTAGCCTTGGGGTACAGGTCTGTAAATCGCCAGGTTTACACACTTCACAGCACTCACCATAACACATACCCTCCCCAATGTCCATAACCCCACCATCCTCTCTCTCCCCCCTCACCTGCTTTGAATTCTTAAAAAATTAGTTCCCATGTATTTGTTGGTTCTAAAACATTCAACCAATCTTAGCTCTTTGTTAAGTTAACCCCGAAAAGAGCAGCAAGTTTTCTGGGAGGCCTGTCCCAAAGAGGTGTGGCTAGCAAGGCACATCCTTTCAGCCTGGCAGGACGTCCCGCACCTTTGCCAGGTTTGCTGTGTCTAATCCTAAGAATGAAATCCTTGCCAATTCTCAGTACTCACCAGCACCCAGCCAGTGACTTCATGCTTTTCTGGGCCACCCCGAGTCTGTATGGCCAGGTTATCCCGGTCACCAGGCAAGAGTTCTGTCCTTTGAACTCCGTGGTTACCCCTTTTTACCTACAAAAAAGGAAACAGTCTTGAGTTTTCTGCACTGAATTATCAACTTGGAAGTAGCCACGTTCTTGGAACTGTACAGGGCATAGGTCAGACTTCCTAACTGGATTGAACCCAGCAATTTCCACATTATTCTTTCCTGAATACTTATAGATCTTTTATTTCTTCCTGTCAGTTTCCCTCTGAAATCTATGTATTTTAAACTAATGTATATTTCCGTATGCTTGGGGAATACACACCGTCACACTTTGCTGCCACTATTATTCACTCGTGCCCTTGTAAATACTGCTTCTCTTTGCTGAGCTTTTCTTGCTTGCCACACGGTGTTTGACAAACTGTCACCAAGTGTTAGGTTTGATTCTTGGGACCTCGTGTGGGAAGCCCAAGTCCTGCAACCACCTCTATGACAGAAAACAGGAGGTTGAGTCCAAAACCAATATTGTTCCTTTTGTTCTGAGGGCTAAGCGTTCATTCTAATGACTTATGAAAGACCTGAGAGCAAAAATGCCTGTCATGTACATGCTGTCACCGTTCTCTTACGACAAAAGCTGCTTGCTGCCCACCCCTGTGCATCATGATGAGAACAGGGATGGGTTAGGAAGACATTCAGTCTCCTTGGTTTCAGGATAATAGTGAACACTTTCCTAATTTTCCTCCTGTGAACTGTGTTCATAAAATAAACTCTGGAAAATACAGAAAAATACATGGAAAAATAAAATTTACTTGCAGCCTTTTTGTACATGCACATTTAGCATAAATTTCTAGAAGTGGAACTGCTGAGTCACAGAGTACAAATAAATATTTTAAGGCTTGTAATGAGGATGGGTTTAAAAAAGACCAAAGGGATACACAAAGCAGTGTTCATTCCATCCCGGGCCACCTTTAAGAGCTACGTTGAGGGCGCCTGGGTGGCTCAGTTGGTTAAGCGACTGCCTTCAGCTCAGGTCATGATCCTGGAGTCCCGGGATCGAGTCCCGCATCGGGCTCCCAGCTCCACGGGGAGTCTGCCTCTCCCTCTGACCTTCTCCTCGCTCATGCTCTCTCTCACTGTCTCTCTCTTCTCTCAAATAAATAAAATGTTTAAAAAAAAAAGAGCTAGGTTGATGTTTACTGATGCTACTTGTAATTAAAAAAAAGGATTTGCAATCTCACAGGTAGTTCTCATTTTCTTTTCTTTTTTTTTTAAAGATTTTATTTATTTATTTGACAGAGAGAAATCACAAGTAAGCAGAGAGGCAGGCAGAGAGAGAGGAGGAAGCAGTCTCCCCGCTGAGCAGAAAGCCCGACGTGGGGCTCGAACCCAGGACCTGGGATCATGACCTGAGCCGAAGGCAGCGGCTTAACCCACTGAGCCACCCAGGCGCCCCAGTTCTCATTTTCTTAACTAAGCAAATTCTGAGACCCAGGAGCCCAGCTGCCAGTGCGGATGCTCTCCATGTATGTTGCTTCTCCCTTCCTGATCCTACTCCTACCGCAGGCTCTTAAGCTTCTTGTCTCAACTTCAAACCTACTCTGTTTTCCCTGCGGCATGACACCAGGGCTGGGGCTCTGAAAACCATGAGGTGACCTAGGCCAACACTTTTTTTCTTTTCTTTTTTTCAAAGATTTTATTTATTTGACAGAGATCACAAGTAGGCAGAGAGGCAGGCAGAGAGAGAGGGGGAAGCAGGCTCCCTGCTGAGCAGAGAGCCCAATGTAGGGCTCGATGCCAGGACCCTGGGACCATGACCCGAGCCGAAGGCAGAGGCTTAACCCACTGAGCCAACTAGGCCGACTCTTACTCCTTGCATTATTAAATTAAAAAATCCTTGCATTGGGGCACCTGGGTGGCTCAGTGGGTTAAAGCCTCTGCTTTCGGCTCAGGTCATGATCCCAGGGTCCTGGGATCAAGCCCCGCATCGGGCTCTCTGCTCAGCAGGGAGCCTGCTTCCTCGTCTCTCTCTGCCTGCTTCTCTGCCTACTTGTGATCTCTGTCTGTCAAATAAATAAATAAACTCTTTAAAAAAAAAAATCCTTGCATTATTACTGATTTGGGATGCCTGGATTTTGCTTCCTTGCTCTTTTCCCCTGGGATTTTTCCCTATTGCAATTATTAGAGAAAACCAAGTATCTTAATATTTTTCACACAGGAGTGCTATCAAGACAAAACATAAATTTGGGAGGCATTTTTTTCCTTCTGTCTCCCCAGTAGCTGGCAAAACCAGTTCATGCTAGTGCAGATTTTGAAAATAGTTGAAAATGGTTTCAACAATGGTGTAAGGATTGATTCAATGGCCAAAGTAATGTATCTCTGGTCTTCAGTGCATTTCAGAATTCTCTAAGACCTTTGAGTGTGACCAGAGCAGAAAAACACTCCTGCATGAAATACGGCACCTCAGCAACGGAGCTGCTGGTCCCCCGATTGTGTCGCTCTTGGTAAGGGGCATTCTGTGCCCGTTAGCCTGATCCACTGTGTACGGAGAAACTGTACTCGTCAAGCATTTGTTTGGAAAGTGAATACTTACATTTAACAGAGCTCCTATTTTAATATATTGTAAAAAGCTACACACCACGTAGAAAACACGCAGAAATGTCAAGTATTGCTACATGGTAAATTTTTTTTTTTAAAAGATTTT
This sequence comes from Lutra lutra, assembly GCF_902655055.1. Classification (NCBI taxonomy): domain Eukaryota; kingdom Metazoa; phylum Chordata; class Mammalia; order Carnivora; family Mustelidae; genus Lutra; species Lutra lutra. The sequence continues at coordinate 187,656,150 of NC_062279.1, forward strand.
ATTTATTTATTTGACAGAGAGAAATCACAAGTAAGCAGAGAGGCAGGCAGAGAGAGAGGAGGAAGCAGGCTCCCTGCTGAGCAGAAAGCCCGATGCGGGGCTCGAACCCAGGACCTGGGATCATGACCTGAGCCGAAGGCAGCGGCTTAACCCACTGAGCCACCCAGGCGCCCCTACATGGTAAATTTTTATATGGCACATTCCCTTGCTCCCTTTTCGGAGGGGGAGTTTGTTGATAAATGTGCTTTATGGTTTGAGGGGGAAAAAAAAAAGGATGCAGGCTGAGAAAAGTGGCTTCTAAGACAATCTGACAGATGTGCAATGGGCTGGAAGTGCTCCTGAGTTTGAACCTTAGAAATCTAGGCAGAAAAAACTGGCTAGCAGTCACCGCTTGCCGTGAAGGGTCAACGACGGGGAGGATCAGAGGGAGCCCCAGGAAGTCATTTCAGCTCTCTCTGCTTGTATTTTAGCTACAACAGTGTCTTCCTGAAGCCTGCTACTGCAGATAAGCAATTAATAATGAAAAGTGCCAGTGGTTACAGAAGCAGGATTAAACAGTCTGACTCTTACAGGTTAATGCATTTCAAGGTGTTCACTGAGTTTCAGGAAACCATTAAAGGACATTTATGCAGTGTTGGACATATTTGCTGGGCCTTTCTGGTGAAGTTTCAGAAGAGGTTTATGATTAAATAAATACCTATCTGTTGAAGTTTTCAGATGCCCAGCCACTGTAACCCATTAAAGACAAAATGATTGTCAAAGAAAAAAATATTTGTAATACGCGGGAAAGGGTCAAGATCTCTCATATACAAAAAGCCACAGACTAATAATTAGAGACAATCCAAGAGAAAAATAGGTAAATGATATCTGGAGAGGCAATTCCTATAACACATGAATAGGAAAATATTCTCTTCAAAATACATCAAGAACTTCTACAGCTCAACACCCAAAAAAGTAATCCAATTAAAAATGAGCAAAAGACGTGAACAAATGTTTCTGTAAAACAGACATATGGACGGCCAAGAGACACACGAAGGGTGCTCAGCGTCACTCATCATCAGGGAAATACAAATCAGAACCACAGCGAGATGCCAGCTGACATGTCAGAATGGCTGAAGTCAAACCCGTAACAAACCAGCACTGGGGAGGATGTGGAGGAAATGGGTCCCTCATGCACTGCGGGCAGTGCAGCCAGTGGAGGCTCCTCAAAAAGTGAAAAATAGAACCACCCTACGGTTCAGTTATTGCACTACAGGATATTTACCCCCCAAATACAGAAACACTAGTTTAAGGGGATGCACGCCCCCATCTTTATAGCAGCATTATCTTTAACAGCCAAATTACAGAGGCAGCCCAAGTGTTGAAAGATGGATAAACATGTGGTGTGTGTATATACGCACACGCGCACAAATGAAATATTATTCAGCCATAAAAAGAATGAAATCTTGCCATCTGTAAGATGGATGGAGCTAGAGGGTATCACGTTAAGCAAAATAAGTCAGAGAAAGACAAATACCACATGATTTCACTTGTACATGGAATTTAGAAACCAAAGGAACAAAGGGGAAAAAAGACAAACTGAAACAGATGATTTTTTTTAAAGTAGGTCCCATGCCCAGCATGGAGCCCAACACAGGGCTTGAACTCACAACCCTGACATCAAGGACTAAGCTGCTATCAAGTGTCGGACACTTAACTGACCGCACCACCAAGGCACCCTTACAGACCCTTAACTACAAAGAACAAATTGATGGTTACCGGTGGGAAGGCTGGGCTGGGGGAGTGGGTAGACCAGGTGACCAGGTGATAGGGATTAAGGAATGTACGTGTGAGGAACACCGTGTGATGTGTGGGACTGATGAATCACACTACTGCACACCTGAAACTAATTACACTGTATGTTAACTATACTGGAACTAAAATAAAATTAAAAAATTAGAGGCACCTGGGTGATTCAGTAGGTTAAGCCTCTGCCTTTGGCTCAGGCTCAGGTCATGACTTCAGGGTCCTGGGATGGAGCCCAGTTTGGGCTCCCTGCTTGGCGGAGAGTCTGCTCCTTCTCCCTCTGCACCCTCCTGCCCACCCCGCTGCTCTCAAATAAGTGAAATCCTTAAAACAATTAAAATTTTAAAAAGATTACCAAACTACAAAGAAATGGGAATACTACAATGTGAAAAAAAAATTCTCAGTGTAGTCAAGGAAATTAAGAAGTAAAGGGTATTTTTACCTATCATTAACAAAAATTAAAAAGTTGGGCAATATTCAGTGCTGGTGAGGATGCGGGAAAATGGTTCCCACACACTACTGGGGAGAGTGTGAACTGCTACAATCTGTTTAGAACGGAATCTGAGAATGTCTATTAAAACTAGCATGAAACAAATCTTCTGCCTAGTCATGTATCTTCTGGGGGAAACTATCCTCTACAGGGAGGGCGGGGAATAAGAGCACTTGGATATAGGATACACATATACTTGCATGTTATTTAAGGTGGTCAAAACCTGGGAAAAACAAACAATACAGGAATGGCTCAATAATTATGGTAAACCCATACTCGGACTATCATGTAGTTACTGAGAAGCAGACCTGGAGGGCTGCCCTGAAGTATTTATCGAGAAAAGCAAATTTCACAGTAATGTTCTCAGTCTATTCCCACCTCACCCCACACACTGGGGATATGTGCTGGTTTACGGGCACAAGTAAGGGTTCAGAAAGATGAAAACCAGGACAGTCCTCGCTAGTAATTTCAGGGAGTGGAAGAAGGTGGGAGATTCTGAACTCTTTTATATCTTTGGAGAGTTTCTCCTAATATTACCATTATCACTTACTGTTTTTAATTAAAAAAAATTCTTAGAAGTCATGAAAGCTCAAATCTGCGGAAATGTTCAGGCAGGTAAAGAACTGAAGAGAGAGTCTCAGTCTCAGAAACTCCAAGTGTTTGGAAGGTATTCTAGGTGTTTTATCTTCTCCGTGAGCATTTCTGACTTGCCTGATTTAGGGCTATTTCAGCCTAAAATACGGCTATTTCAGTTCATTTCCCCATCTGAAAATATTGCTGCTTTCCTTTAAGGCTAGAGGCTTGCGGGGAAAGTATGGGACTTAACATCACTTAGTTAACTACAGGTCAAGTGCAGATCACGCACCAGCTGTGGCGGCCACAAGGGGGCGCTACTGCAGCCTTCCGTGTCTCCGAGACCAGCATCGCTCTGTAAGCTCGCTCTGCCGTGGCTAAGAATCCTTGAGTAAGAAAGACCTGCGACCTTCTTGGAACTCTGGCTTAACAATTGAGATCCTAATATCCATTCATAATAAAAAACAATGCTGTGCTTAAACTGAATCTGAATGTGACGTTTTTTTCCTTTGAATTCTCAACAGTTTGGTTCCAGGGAGAGTGGTGAGAAACAAACGGCCTATTCAATTGTGGACATGGCCCACAGCAAGAAATGCGTTTTACACTGGGATCTGGTACATGGGAAAGGAGAGTTGTGGGAAACGATACCCTTACTAAATGTGATCCATGCCTCAGGATAGTTTCTGTTCTACTTTGTAAAGAGAGTGCTGGTTGCGATCTCTACACTGAATTGAGGACATGCTGGTGGGTCACAGTCTGCCTAAAAAAACCCCACCACTTTAGGTTACGTGTGCGGCAAATTACTACAAAGGCAGACGAAATTCAGCAGAGCCCGGCAGCGAGGTTTTGCTAGGTTCTGGCAAGTCCTCCCCATACCCCTCCCTCCGGCCACAGATCCTCTGGGAAGCTTCCAAGGGAAAGATTCCCGAGGCGGATTTACTGTCCTGGGATGTATGTAGGTTAGCTGGGGTGCGGCAGAGCCAGGACAGAGGAAATTACTCTCTGCCAAGATTGGGCAATAAGGTCACATGCTCCACACACTTGGGGTCACCCTGGCCCCCCACCGCGTCCTCCCTAGAGAACTGCAACAGGGCTTTCTGTGGAATTCTCTGGAAAAGTTGTTCCTCCGCGTCTCCACCCTCTGAACAAACTGGGAGCCTCCACATAAGCATTGGGGAGCGGCAGCAGCCTATGCCAGAAGGCGCACATCTGGGCCTGGAGGGCTGCTCTTCTCTCCCCTTTCAAAAACAAATCGAGGTGAAATTTCACTGTCCTTTTTTCTCCTTTTTTAAATTATTTTATTTTATTTTTATTTTTTTTTAAAGATTTTATTTATTTATTTGAGAGAGAGACAGTGAGAGAGAGCATGAGCGAGGAGAAGGTCAGAGAGAGAAGCAGACTCCCCATGGAGCTGGGAGCCCGATGCGGGACTCGATCCTTGGACTCCAGGATCATGACCTGAGCCGAAGGCAGTCGTCCAACCAACTGAGCCACCCAGGCGTCCCCTTTCTCTCTCTCTCTCTCTTTTTTTTTTTTTTTTTAAAGATTTCATTTATTTATCTGACAGAGAGAGTGAGAGAGCACAGGCAGGGGGAGTGGCAGAGGGAGAAGCAGGCTCCCCACTGAGCAGGGAGCCCCATGAGGGGCTCGATCCCAGGACCCAGGGATCATGATTGAGCTGTAGGCAGAAGCTTAACCGACTGGGCCACCCAGGCGCCCCTTCCCTGTCCTCATTAACAGGAATTACGGCTGTAAATGTCAGCTGTAATATAGCTGGTGGTGTCTCTGCCCATCCCCACAGCCAGGCATTTTCTGGAATCACCCTGATTTCACTGCCACCAGCGGGCCGCACACGGTGATGCACCCTCTGGCCACATGGGGGAGCCAGAGTGCAGCAGGTGATCCCACCTGAGTCCCAGTCCTCTGGGATTCACAGTGCAGCAGGGAGAGGGGAAGCCCTTTCTTTCCCCTGGAGTCTTCAACGGGGCGGTAATAATGGGAGCCTGGGGCGGCCAATGACAACGCCGCCTACAGTGTGGAAGCAGCGTCTGGAGGTAGAAGGACAAAAATGAGACCAACAACACATGGAGAGTCGAGAGTCAAGAACAGAGTCCTGACCATAGTGGGTTCCTGGATGTGGGAGCCCTGGAGGCTGGAATCACTTCTCACCCTCCCTTTCTCTTGCTCAAGGTAGCCTGAAGGGAGTTTCTACAACTTGCAACATAAAGATTCTGACCATGGGAGCCAAGATACCCTGTGGAATTCCAGAAGCTGATCCTCTGGTCAGATACCAGCAAAGGAAATAATCAAGAGAGAGCACCTGAGAGCTTGCTGGAGCGGAGAACCAGCTAAAAAGGGGTATCTGGTGATGCCTTCTCACTTAAACTCTATTTCCTTTTTGACAGCACCAGTTTGATGACATTTACTCGCTCACATTGCTGTGAGGCTTAACTGAGTCAAAATGCGCGAAGAGGGAAATCATGGAAAATAATGCACAGTATAACGGTGACGTATTATTCGATCTGGCAAATAAGTGTTTTCTTTTCCCTTCTACAGACACGCTGGGGATAGGTTACCCTTCAAACGTGAAGACAGTTAACACAAGACAATCTCTTCAAATACTTGAAGGCAAGTATTTCCGGGAAAAGCAGCTAACATCAATGGAATATTAACTGTGGGTCTGAGAACAGGCCAAGGGATTTTACCTACATCGCTTTATGCAATCTTTACAAAAATTACATGCTGCCTTCATCATACAGAGAAAGACACTGAGGTTGGGAGCATTCGTTCTCATTCTAGGCGATTTTCCCCCTTGGAGACACCTGGCAGTGCCTTGACACATTTTTGACACGAGTCGGGGTGGTGCATTGGCGTAGAGCCAGCCACGAGAGGCCAGGGACCAGGGCCACTGCTGAAGCTCTTGCAAGGCACAGGGCAGCGCCCACAACAAAGCATTATCCAGTTCCAAACGTTCGTAGTGCTCAGGGTCAGAAACCCCGGGCTTGGAACTCTAGCAACCTGGTTAAGGAACTCACATCGTTAACCACCATGCTGTACCGTCTCCGACGGGCACACACTCCTGCACACACGTGCTCACACTCACACGTGCACACACTCTCTGGGTGGGTTCAGGCGTTCGCATTACAGTTTCCGAGTTCCTACACCTCCATGCTCAGGCAGCGATACGGAAAGCAGAGCGGAGACCGTTCTGGAGGTCAGGCTCAGGGGCGGTGTCTGGAAGATGGCCACAGGCCTCACCTTTGAGAAGCAGCAGGGAATAGAAGAGGCCAGAGTGTTTTAGATCGTGGTCGTCCCTGTGCCTGAGAGAGATCATCAGCCTAGGAGACCTTCCTAGAGGCTGTGCCACTGACCTTGTTCCAGATGAGCACTGGGGTTGGGATTCCAATGACCTCACAGCTCAAGTACACCTGGGCACCAGTGACATTCCGGATGTCCTTGGGGGGTGTCACGATGGAAGGCCCTACAGGAGAGAACACAAAGCCAAACACGTCTTTTTAAACAGTCTGTAACATCAGTCAGCGTACTAGGAAGTCAATACTTGATTCTGTTTAGGAGGCTGTCCCTTCTGTGCATGATCTAAAGCAAACTGCGAAGGCCACACTGGCATCCCCGTCACCAGCGTGACTTTTAAGCTCTGCTTTGGAAATGCATACATCTAAACAAACAAACAAAAAGCAGTAGGAAGAAAAATGTGTTGTTCACAAAATTTTCTGCTCCCTTAAATCACATTTAATGGTTTAAATTTACCAGCTGTTTTGCATTATCTGGGCTATTCCAATTAATATAATGAGATTTAGTTCCAAAATGTTTGTTTTTCCTTTTTGCTTACTAGAATTTCTTTTTTTTTTTTTTATAAAGATTTTTATTTATTTATTTGACAGAGAGAGATCACAAGTAGGCAGAGAGGCAGGCAGAGAGAGAGGAAGGGAAGCAGGCTTCCTGCTGAGCAGCGAGCCCGATGCGGGACTCGATCCCAGGACTCTGGGATCATGACCTGAGCTGAAGGCAGCGGCTTAACCCACTGAGCCACCCAGGCGCCCACTAGAATTTCTTTTAAAGTAGGCTCCACACCCAGTGTGGAGCCCCCCACAGGGTTTGAACTCATGACCCTGAGATCAAGACCTGAGCTGAGATCAAGAGTTGGTCACTTAACTGACTGAACCACCCAGGTGCCCATTTACCAGAATTTCTACTTTTGGCAGGGAGGGAATAACTGACTTAGGTAGTGAAAGAAAAAAAATCTAAAGATATTTGAAAATGTGCTGTGCACTTAGAAAGATGGCAGTCCCTGTTTTAAGAAGGTTTAGGATTGAAGATCGACAAGTCAAGGTGATCAGGAAGTAATGGTGACTTGGCCGTGTGACCTGGGAGACAGCAAGGAGAGAGAGACCTTTGAGAAGTGGCCTAGGTCTCCCGGAGGAAGGGGAAAGGGCTTTCTTCTCAGCTGGGGGAGGCACTGGGTAAAACAGCAACAGTGATAGGTGCACCAGGTGTGACCAGGATGCCCAAGGACACAGCTCTTTCCTGGGCTCTAAGTGTCTAGGTCCCTGGCAGGGAGCTCCGGCAAGTGGGGGAACGTGTCAAGACACTGCCCACAAAGCTTTGGCGGGCATGAGACCACCCAGCGAGAGCCCAGAGTGGTACCTGCCCATCCTCCCAATTCTGGAACACCTCTCCAGGCCTTCTTGGTCTGATCTATCCTGTCTGGTAAGACGGTCCTTACACAGGTGCTCTCCAGAATGTGCCCCCTAAGACCGAGGGCTCCGAGACTGGTTCTGACAATGATAGGGAGACAGACACGAGTTAAAATAAGTGGTTTGTTGTAAGGCTCAGGCACCGGGACCTCATAGGAAAAGAAAAGTCATCATCAATGGGACGCATCTTTTTTGTTACTAAAGAGGTCCCTGGGTCGGCCAAAACTATGGCCCATGCACCAAATCGGGCCTGCCACTCGTTTTTGCCTGGTGCCTAAGAGGTCTTTTGTGTTTTTAAATGGTTGGGGAGCGGGGAATGGATATTTCATGATGTGAAAATTATGGGAGAGTCACGTTTCAGTGTCCATAAATTAAGTTTTATTGGAACACAGTCATGCCTCGAGTCTGGCCACTGTGACTGAAGCCGAATGGCCTAAAACATTTACAGCATTTACAGTGGAGACCTTTATGGAGGAAGTGCTGTAAGCCTGCTCTCAGCAGCCAGCCAATGGCTAAATACAATGGCACGGAAACCCATTCAATCCTTCACACGTTACCTGGAGCTCAAGCAAGTAACCCAGCTCTGAAATGTAGCACTTTTTAAAAATTTTATTTTTTTAAAGATTGCATTTATCTATTTGACACAGAGGGAAGAGAGAGAAAGAGAAAGGGGTCACAAGTAGGCAGAGCGGCAGGCAGAGCAGGGAGCCTGATGTGGGGCTCCATCCCAGGACCCTGGGATCATGACCTGAGCCGAAGGCAGACGATTAGTGCCAGAGCCACTCAGGCGCTCCTGAAATGCAGCATTTTTGAAGCCAACAGACACAGAGAACAGTGCTTGCTCAGTGCTCCTGGGGGGTTTGGGAGAGGAGCTCCCCAGCATCTGCTGTAGGGAGGCGCACACACTGTCTTCTTAGTGTCTTGTGTTTAGGATTTCACTTCTGCTCATTCTGAATGCCCGGTTTCAAGCACAGGGGCCTTTAGGGCATGAGGGACAGTCCACAGAAGAGGTGGGGGCAGGGCTGGGAGCCTGACCTTCTGTGCTGGGCCTCCCTGCCCCCACCCCCATGCTGTAGCTACACAGCACCCTACTCCCAAACCAAACCTGGCCTGTCCTCAATGCTCAGTGCCAGTTCTTGAATGAATGAGTTAATCATTCCCTCCGAATCCTGGCTCTCCGCTGCCAAATAAAAGGTCCGACTGTGGGGTCATCTTGCATCAGTGTCCTGGGAAAGGGACAACTTCCCCTTTAGGCCTGGAAAATTTTTCTGGCACAATTAGGATTCAAAGGACACAAAATCTCCCCTTTTTCAACAGGCTATTTCCAGCACACTAATAATTTTTTGAAATAGAAAGGAAATGACTCCAGCATTTAAGATTTTTTCCCACTCATCTGAAGTATTAGATGTTGATTTTTTTTTTTCTAATCCCTCGGGGTATTTTTATTTTTTTCCCCTTTGTAAGAATGTGCAAAACAATCAAAGTTCTGAAAGCTCTAAATAGATTTCGTGCTTCCTTTCCTCTAAACCGTAGGTCTGAAGAGGAAGCCTCTATCTTGGCCAGGGGTCTTGGCTTTTCAGTCACAAATGTGGATGGGGTGAGCGTGGTCGTGCTGCATTTGTGTGTGTTTCTGGCTCGGTCTCCAGTGCTTCCTAGTCTGACCGAACCCACACAGGACCCCGCAAAGGTCTGGACCAGGCCTGACTGCATCCCTGGCTTCCCCCAGGGTCCCAGGACCCCAGGGTGGGCCTATAGGAGAACCAGATCTGGCTGGAATCTGAACTACTTTCCCTCACCTCCCTGTGGGCGTCCCTGTGGCTCTGTCCTCCCTCCCACACACAGACTCTCTAGGATGACCTCAAAGCTCAGGGGACCTCAAGAGATTGTTCAGAGAATATTCTAGTGTTCCCTTGTGGAGGGGCTCGGGAACAAAGCTCTCTCTCATGTATTAAAACCACACAAGACTTTTCTTTTCCCATGAGGTCCTGATGCCTGAGCCTTATAACAAACCACTTATTTTAACTTGCATCTGTCTCCCTAACGTCGTCAGAACCAGTCGCGGAGCCCTCGGTCTTAGTCAGGGGGCACATTCTGGCACACATATGGTCCAATTTATCACATATTTTTCTTTTATGATTAGTCCTTTAAAAAGGACTGTTTAAAGAAACCTTTGCCTAGCCTGAGATCATAAAGACCTCCTGTTTTCTTCTATAAACTCTATAGTTTTACCTTTCACATTTAGGTTTGTGGCCCATCTTGAAATGATTTTTGTGTATCCTGGGAAGTAGAGGTCAAAGTTCATCCCTCCACCTCCCGCAAAGGACTTCAACCACTTTGGCATCATCTGGTGAAAAGGCCACCCTTTTCTTGCCGAATCATGACGGTAAAACCATTGAGCATATATGAGTGAGTCTACTTCTGGATTCTTTCTTGTGTTCCGTTGCTCTGTGTGTCTGTCCTTGCACCAATAATGACTGTGGTATAATTTAGAAATGTATTCAGAGCATAGCACTGAAGAGAGAGCAGATCCATTACATCCACCCCTCTCCAACCCTCTCCTTATTCCAAGAAGCATTACATTTCAGGAAGCACAAGAGTTCTTTCAAAACTCTTTCTGAAGCCAGAAGTTTTCTGAATGAGAGCCATCACCAGGAGGTTCAAGATCAGGACAAATCAGTCTGTGGGTTCCTCTTTCTCTGTCCCAACCCTTGGAATACATATTAAACTTGAGGTGAATGGGCTCAGTCAATATTTAGACACTCTAAGGACATAATTCTCATCAATTCTGCTTACCAGCCCATCCCAAGAATTCTACAAGATTCCATACCATAAATTGTGCATTACTCACTGAATCCGTTGAGTTGATGGGGGTAGAGGGGCAGAGGGGCTATGAGGACCCGTCTGCTGCACAACATTCACAAAATCCCTTGGCTATTGCGTATGTCCTTGAACAAATGTCAGATTCAAGAACATAAAGAAAACTTGAGTAAACAGTATCTACACTAGAAAGTGCTGACCTACAGAATGCCCTTTAGGTTTTGCTATGTAGTCTCTTGCAAAGCCGAGTCAGATCAGTGAATGATTAGACTAATATTCAAGACACCAACCAACCTCCCAGAACCAGTGGAGGCAGGATGGCTTCGATCGGATTTCCTGTGTTGGAAGGATCCATGGTTTCAGACTCATCCTGTTTACGCTGCTCAGTGCTGATACCCACTGGGTCACCTACTTACTAAACTCTGCCTGGTTCTTTGCCACTCACTGGTCTGGAAATTTCCTCAGAGTGTGAAGAGGGAACGGACAAGCTTGTGATGAAGGCACAAGATAGCAGTTGTATAGAAAGATGAGTGAGCATCCACTGTGACACAGAGTAAGAGAGGGACTTCATGGGACCCACAGGGACACCAAGTGGACAGGTTTTGTACGGAAGCAAAGGGATGGTGAAAATATTTGGGGGCAATATGGTGGCAGACCCAGCAACACTGTACTCCCCTCCCCCCAATCTAAAGCACCATCATCTCATATACTCCACTGATAAGCAATTTCACTGCCAACGGTCATCTTGAATTGCATGTCTGTCACGCAGTCCAGTTCCCGAAGGTTCTGTCCTACCCTCAGGAGAGAGCTTGGCAAAACAACTCCTGACCAAATAGCTTCTCTTTCTACTCTGCCTTTTTCCCAAGAAGTCCTAAACAGATCCAGAATTTGTTTGTTTTTAAGGGTAAAGGAAGTTTTGGTTCCCTTTGAGCTTGTTTTCAGGCAAAAAGCTGAAAATCAGTTCTTGAGGCCGGGCCAAGGGTACCAATGATATTGTCTAGATCATACTCCGTGTTTGGATCCCATTTGAAACAAGTTGCAGACTATTTAAATGTATGGGGACAAACACCAGATAGGTTTGGTTATTTATTTATCCTTGTCTTTGTTCCAGTAAGCACTTCAGGCTGCTCAGACATCTGTCTAGCAAACATCCTGTACAGAGAATATCTGACTTGCCCACCACCTGTCTCCTCCCCTTTCCCACCCTGGGCAACCAAGCTGCCCATGGCACTGCCCGGTGGCCGGCATGAGGCATCTACCCCAATGCTTCCCCACCTCAGACACACTTATCTTTCTCAGATGACTGGACCCAAATAAGCCTACTCCATTTTCCTTTCCTACTTTTCACAACCCCATTCTTATCCAATCTCTCTTCATCTTAGCTCTTTAAGTTCATTTTCTTGCCTGCCCCCACCCTTTTAATAACTCTTACCTGGTGACCTTACATGGCCTCTTCTCTTTAATGGTTTTCTGAAGGGGAAGGAGGAAGAAGAAGGGAGGGAGGAGGCAGAGGAGCAGAAGACAGCCAGATCCTAAATGAAATTATAGCAAGAAGTCCTAAGTTTGGAAGAAAACTAAAATTCAATTTAATGTGTTAGTGTCACCTTAAAATTACCTCGGAGGGGTTAGAAGTCTCCCATGGAATTTCTGCCTAGAGGTACATCCCTTCTCCTCAGCTCCTTTGAATTAAGTTCTAGACAAATGACCCACAGATTACCAGATTATTTTAGGAATATTCAATTATAACCTAGAAAGTGCTATGTCCTGAGAAACCATGAAAAATGTAGAAAAGGAAAAATTGTGGATGGATGGATTTGAATCTGGAATATTTCAATTTGATTCTGAAGAGGCTAAGAAGAGTAGTTCTCACAAAACACACAAATGAGGGGCACCTGGGTGGCTCAGTGGGTTAAAGCCTCTGCCTTCTGCTCAGGTCATGATCCCAGGGTCTTGGGATCAAGCCCCGCATCGGGCTCTTTGCTCAGCATGGAGCCTGCTTCCTCCTCTCTCTGCCTGCCTCTCTGCCTACTTGTGATCTCTGTCTGTCAAATAAATGAATAAAATCTTTAAAAAAAACATAAATGAACAAACGAACAAATAAACAAAACAAAACCACACACAAATGACATAGGAGAAGATCCTGAAGTGGAATCTTTAATTTGACCTACATTTTGCTCAAGCTGATTTACATGAACTTGTAGTAGAACATAGTTAAAATTTGTTATCCTATAAAAAGCATGATGATAATGTATTTAAATATGGGAACAATTTCCTAGTCTCTTATAGAGCATAAAACACTCCTCGACTTGATCTGAGAGGTCCTCACCATGTCATCATTAAAAAAACACACAACAAAAAACAAAGCCCTCTGGGAGACAGGACACTTGGCTCTCGATCCATGTCTACTGCTGAAAGCCAAGAGACCCCGGACAAGCCACTTACCCACTGTTAACAGAAGAAACCAGGACGAGCCTGAGAATCTTCTCTTTGGGCTTAGAAATGAACAAACTTACCAGGAGTGTGTCCTAGAGCTCACTCCTATGGAATCTTCGACATCCGTGAGGTTCTGCAGTTCCAGGGCCTGGCTCTGGAGCTCTGGTGGCCCACAACTCAGCCCAGTGACCTCCTATGTAAATGCAGTCTGTGTTGGGGTTAATGTAGAGCGTGAAACCAGCCATAACAGCTGGCTTACATACAGGCTGCTGGGGGCCAGAGAAGTTTCCGAGAAGGGCACTGGCCTTCGGAATGCCAAGGCCTGCGTGACCACTCTGCTGTAGGAAGGCCGCCGGGACCTGCCTTCCCTGAAGCTTTCTTTCTTTCTTTCTTTCTTTTTTTTTTTTTTTTAAGATTTTACTTATTTGACACAGAGAGAGAGATTACAAGTAGGCAGAGAGGCAGGCAGAGAGACAGGCGGAAGCAGGCTCCCTGCCCAGCAGAGAGCCCGAAGCGGGGCTCGATCCCAGGACCCCGAGATCATGACCTGAGCCGAAGGCAGAGGATTAACCCACTGAGCCACCCAGGTGCCCTTCCCTGAAGCTTTCTTAACCCAAACAGCCACCCTGTGCTCTAAGACATGTCTGCATTGTCCCTTAGTCTATGTTTAGTAGATCAAGCAGATTATCATATCGTATCTTTCCCATAAACAGATCCTCCTAGTTTTGGTAGGACCCCTTGTCACACATCAGGAGCTTGAGAAATAGTGATAAGGACCTGAAGGACCTTATCATTATCCTGAAGGACCAATAAAAGTGGGAGCAAAGAAGAGCAAAGGCTCTTTGTCTCTAAGGTTGACCCCTTGCCTTCTCCTCTCTTTCACGGTAAAGTCTGGAGTAATTGTTCATCCCTCCTTACAGGGATTGCTGGCCATTCCCAGCAAATGTACATGACTCATGACAAAGTTCATTCTCCCAGGAATGAATAAAATAGAGCTTATAAAGGTTTCAACTGTTACCTAGTGAGCCAAATTTTTTAATCTGAAAGAGTTGCGTAGACGGTATTAGGAGAGGTCACATTCTGAAGCTGAATATATTCCACTGGAAAATAGTCAAAAGTCAAATTTTCCCCAATTGTCTATTTTTGTCCCATTTTATTGATACTACATTCAATCATGTATTTTTTTTTCTTCATCGCTTCCATTTCCCTCATCTTCTCTTCCATTTTCGCTACAAATCTGCTTTTCTAACTTCTACCCAAACTCACTCCCATGCTCACCCACCATTACATGGCTCATTACTACTTTGAAGTTTCACTTATGATAATGCATGGCCCACTTGGGATGTCCTTCCTCTCATCTATTATCTATGCCCTATCCTTTATTTGAAGCTCTACAGCTGAAGCGACACCCTCCTTTGGCATTTCTATATAGCTAAGATTCCTACTTCCTTCTTCTCTGAAATCCTATTGCATTCACAGTTAGTGCCATACAGCTTAACAAATCATTGTTCTCCCACGCTTGCCCCAGCAGGGCTAACCAAAGACGCCAGTGCCCTCCTGGAGTCAGAACTGAGCCGGAAAACTCTGGAATCAGATGTTCCTCATGTTCACTAGAAGGAGGGACAGCCCAGATTATATGCAGTGGGTCAAGGGCAGCAGTAAATTCGCCACAAACATGATTAGCCATTTGGAACAGAGTAGATAGCCACTGTCTTGAAAACGCACCCATGTACGTGCTTCCGAGACACCTAACCAAAGTGATGCTAGAACCACTTCTTAACCAGCTGGCAGGTTATTTATCATCATTTTCTTCAACCCTCCACTTGACTTTCTCTTGCCATAAGCGATGTTTCTTGGCTACTGCCCACTCACTAACCTATCTATGACCAGGGGATGCAAATTAATTTGTGTATATTAGTCATGGAGTCCCCCCCAAGGAGGGTAGGTCTGCCGGGAGTGGGGGGGGGGGGAGGATCATCAATCATCCTCTCATGAAAAAAAGGGTTTCTGCATCATGTTGGGTTATGTGATGGGCACTATAGCTCTGAGTACTTATCCACATGGCTAAGACAGCTGAGTATAAAGACTTCTCTACATTATAGTGGATTCTCCAGCCATACTTATCTAAACTCTTGAAAGATGCTGAATCTTGGAACAGTTCATACACAGTATGTGCATTCATACCAAAAAAGGAGGGTTTGAGAAAGAACGGTGATACCACATATGGAGATGAAGAATTCAGACACCTTGGCAAAAATCCCCAGATTGAGTTCTGATAACACATCGAAGGGAAAAACACTAAACAAAAGTACAAAAGTACAAACTAGGAAAAGAATAGTAGGAAGGCACGATGGCCAAGAGGGGGAAGGGGATGAAACACGCAAAAACTTCCTGATATTAAATAAGGGGAAGCAGTAGCTCGATGGCTAATTAAAGAGCAGAGCCATCTGCCAAGGCAAGTCATTCTGGAAACTTCCAGAGGTGGGGTGACAGAGCAGCCGAGCCTGGCTATGGGAATCCAGCACACAGTCTCACGGGTGTCAGTGGAGGACAGCAAGGGCAGGAGGAAGAAGTACTAAATCCTAAGCAGCATAGGCCAGGTTTCATATCAGGGCTTTAGTTTAAGGCAAAGTCATCTGCTTATGGTAGTTACTGTTAGTCATTTACACTTTAGTGTGAACAAAGACCCAGTAGTTTGTCATGATGGGGCCCTGTCAAACACTGCTGGGGGCAAAAGTATGTAAGAATTGCTTCCTCTCCTCCAAATATAATCTACTGGGATAGATGGGGGATGCTGAACAGTTTAGATTAAGAACAAAATGCTGGGGAGGTAACAGACTATATAGTGAGTTTGGAGCACGGACCTTGGAATCAAGGATCCTGTTCTAGCATTTCAAATAATGTGACACTGTCAAGTTATTTAAGCTCTCAGATTGTTCATCTTGAAATGGGGTAAAAGATCGAAATCATTAGATTAGTGGAAAGATCAAAGATACAGCAATGGACCTGGTACCTGGGCAGAGAAAAAAAAACAGTAAGTACTAGTTCTTGCTTCTGTTTCAACATAGATTCCTTACTGACTGGAGCCAGTAAAAATCCTCTATTCAGAATGAAGACAGAACATCACTTGGACATGGAATGGCTGGGGAAAGGAAATAGCAACTGAGTAAACCCTGAAGTTGCAGCTCCCACCTTGAGGGACCAGCCTGAGCAGAGGTGTGGTGGCAGGGAAACGGCAAGAGTGAGCACAGCGGTCTGGCTCTGGGAGAGCACACTGCGAAACAGGACAGCCGCGAAGATCCGGTGTGGGGCACCATGGAAGATGGAGGCCATGGGCTTTACAGTGTCGCATGCCTCAGTGTCGGAGAGGCAGGATTCCTGCGGCATTTCAGGAGATGCTTTTGAAGGCCTTTGCAGGAGGAGTAGGACAGGGTGGGGGTTAGGGAGCAAAGTCAAGGTTGTAGCCATGGAAACAGACAGGAGAGCAGCAGCCTGGAGGGAGTACTCAGGAGGAACAAATGCCATCCATCCAGTAACTGACTGGATGGGGGGAAGTGGGGACTGAGTCCAAAGCTGTGGGCCGGGCTAAGAAAAGGCTCCTACCCACGAGCGGGAGTGGGATGCCAGTCTGGGGAAGGCACCGCATGGGAGAAAGGGGAAAGGACAGATCTGGGGTTAAATCTGCTGAAGCTGAAGTACCATCTGGGCACTGGTGTGAGACCCTTTGGAAAGAGAAGAAAGGCTACAGTCTGTGGGGACCAGCAGTACCAAGGTCAATACCGTCTAGTTGACATTTTGGCCCTGGGAAGGCAAGATAGTAGGTTCCTTCCTGAAGAAGGCAGGCAGCTTTGGCGCTCCCCCCCACACCCCCATGGGCAGCTTGTCTGCGAGAATTAGTGGGCTGCTGACCACGTGACCACCCCATCCCATCCACGGCAGAGAAGGAGACAGCTAAGGCATAGCTTAGCCGTGAGCCAGCTGCTCTGAAAGCAGACCGTCCAGTGACAGAACCCTGGTGACGGCACATGGAACCCTGGTGACGTTGTGAATCACACTTCCTGACTCCTACTTACCGCTGGGTTTTAACAAGACACCCCATTATGGCTCGAACCTTCCATATTGAAAATCTTTCTAAATTGTATTAGGCCCCCCCCTTTTTTTTTACTGTCGCAGATATCCTAGTATTCACAAGTCATTCTATGAGGATTGTGAACCTTGCAGTGTCTCAAAATTTTTACTCTAAGTCTGACCATGGAATATGAACAGAAAATTCCTTCTTAACAATCTGCTGCTTACAAACAAATCTTATTTTGACGTTTTCTTATTCTTTCCCCTAACTTGGGTCTCTCACAAGAAGGAGTTGGGTACTGACCAAGGGTGTGACCCCAGGGGGTGACCACCACCCACAGGTGATTCTGGAACACACGGGATGGGGTGACCCTTGGAGGGACCCTGCACGGAGGGTTCAGATGTGTAAGGTGGGGTGACCACTGTGGTAGCCACGTGGTGGGTGAGCGGACCCAGGCTGCGTCAGCAACAATGCCAGGGGGTGAGGTCACTGATTTGGCAGAGCTCGCACAGAAGCTGGAATACCTCCTACCATCACCTACCAGACGGACTGACGTCCATACAAGTTAAATCAGAGGGCTAGAGTTTTACTTGGTTGGAGCCTACGGAAGAACTGACTTTATATGCAGTACTACTCTGAAGGGCAACTCCCTAGTTATGTGGGCGTAACTTGTTAACATGGTCTTGGAAATTCCTTTTCTCTACAGTTCATGGGCCTGTCCTGTCTGGACTATGACTCACCTTAAATGCAAAATGTTGGTTGCTCGTTTCTATTCCGTGAACACAGAAACGGGTGGGCAAGTTTCCACAGCGGGGCTCTTTTCTGCCACCTGATTCTGGGATTCCTAAAAACCTAGACCGTGAGCTCCCCCAGGATGAGTCCCTGCCCATTCCCTTTCTCCCCTCCACACACACCCAGCACCCGGCACGGTCAGGCATCAGGAAATGTTTCCTGGCCCACGGTGTAAGAAAAAGGCTTCCGGAGCTTGGAGGTGACCCACCCTCAAAGCTTCGTCTTTGCCCACAGGTCCTGTACCCTTAACAAGGGCTACCCTTTGGTCCGCCCCAAAGAAACAGATGTTCTCGAACTCTGCCGCTAGCTCCACTCTGTCCAGAAGAGGCTGACCCTGTAGGGGTCCCAGAAAATCGCTTCAGGTGGTCCGGCCATTCTGGAAGTCTTCGGGAGCGGACAGGCCAGTAGAGAGTCATTCTTTCAGAGCAGGAGTTAATCAGAAAGAGGAGACATGTTCCATCTGCACAGGTCATCTCATAGGAGCGTCCAGCAGCAGCCAGACACACGGGGCCGACACAGGGTATGCGCCGGCGCTGGGACCTGGCCTTCCAGCGGTGGCACCTTCCCTGGAGGCTGCCGATCCACCTGGACCCCCGGGCAGTCAGTGCCCACACTCAGGCCGCGCGCCCAGAGTGGCTCACTGGTCTGGCCGTGGGGTCAGTCTGGCACTGGGGCTTGTGGACTCCCCAGGCAGAAGCACTTGGTCACACCACCGCTTCTGAGCCGGGGACACGCAGATGATGAGGAAGACAGACAGACAGAAGGCCGGCGGGGAGCCAAGAGGCCAGGAGCCCAGGCTGGAAGACAGAACGCTTCCAAGTGTCTGCAGGGAGAGGCCGAGGGCCCCTGGGAGGTGCAAATGTTGGGGGAGGAGAGAGAAGACTCCGGGAGCCGGCTCTGGTGACGGGCACGGACACCAGAGAGTAGCGACATGATCCGGCTGGCTTCCTCCTGCTCTAGCCACAGTCAGGCTGTGTCTGAAGCTTTGTCAGAAGCTCCCAGCTGCCCTGGCTCCTAGCAGTTCTCTTTCTGGGTCATTTTCCTGAAATAAAGCAGCTGGTTCTCAGCCCTGCCCCTACCCCTCTGCTGCCTCCTAACTGCCCCCCTTCCTGGCAGGCAGCACCCTTAGCGGCGGGTCCTACTGAAAATCCCATGAGAGCAAGGCCCTTGCCCTTTGCTCGCCTCCGTTAAGACATATTGGTCTTGGTCGAAGAGGGCCAGGAGCAGGGTCCCAGGACCCTCTGTGTGAGGAAACAGTCCCCTCGGGGCTGGGGTGTGGGGGGAGGGCTGCAGAGGAACGGAGCCCCGGGCGCCTGGCATTTTTACTTGGTGAGGTTTTCCCCTTCAGGCCCCAGTCTCGTTCTGTCTTAGAGCTCACGGTTACAGTTGCCTCCTTGGCAGACAGCCCCGGACATTAATCAGCAGCCCACAACAGCTCCCCTGTTCTTTCTCAGTGCTCCTGCCTTGCACTGTGCCCTCTGGTTATCTTCTGTTCTCCGCTGTGTCTGCAGTCTCGAAAGCTCTCAGCTATTTGCCCCAAGACTCAGCCTTTGTCTGCAGCTGCTCTGCTGAGTGTTCTCAGATTGCCTCCCAGCTTCCTGACAGAATTTCCAGTTTCTTCTCCCATGTTTTGCATTTCCAGGGCTGTCCCTGAGGCTCAAGCCAGAGAAGGACACCTCTCCTACCTTCTGGGCTAATTCTCGTCTGTGTGTCTTGGGCCCTTGTTACGGGCGCCACCGGGTATTTGCTTTCTAAACGTGCTCTGTGTTCTGGCACGAGCGCAAGCCGTTCTTCCTGAGTGCTGGGAGGAGATTCACGTCATGGAAGGTGCTAGATGTGAATGCAGTGGACCGTCTGGACTTGGATTAGCCAGACTGTTCGATGGGGCTCACAAGTGCCAAACAACACTGCTCTGAAGATTCAGAGAAATGGGTTATGTCTGGCTGATCTCAGCTCAGGAGGAACTTTCTGGTAGGAGCTGGAGAACTCTGAATAAGGATTTCACAGATTTCATTAGGGAGGCAAATCCTGCTGGCTCTTACCGGGTGGAGCCCATCTGGGTGGGTGTGAGCCGTGACATGGGGGAGGCAGGGAAAGCAAAGCTCTGCCAGTGCACAGGGGAGTCATTACTAGAAGGGACGTGGGGACATGGGAATGCCCTTTGCTGCCCTTACCAGTAGTTCTAGGACCAGACTCTCTGCTTTGGCACGTTGATTATTTGCAGGCAGCAGTGCTATATGTTGTTTGTTTGTTTTGTTGGTTTTTCTTATTTTCTTTTCCTTAAGTTGTTAATTCTATTTACAGTGCAGGAAAAAAAACGGTAAGTTCTCACGGTTTCAAGAGCAGATTAGGTTTTAAACGAGAGGACAGTGTGTCTTGTGAGGAGTGGGAACAAGGGCATGCCAAGAATCCTACAGGTGAGGTGACACGGCAGGGAAAGCCTCGCCCGGACGGAACCAGCCTTTTCCTCCACCACAGGCATTCCTGCTAGAGCCACCGTCCGGCCCGGGCTTCGAGAGCTTACTCTTTTGTTTGCGTGAAGAAAAATAATTTCCTCATCGAGCAGCTGAGCCCTCAGATTTGGCACCTCTTCAGAGCGACCACACATAAAAGTAAGAAAACTCATTCTTTATAAACCTGGGGAAGAAAATGTCCTCAATCTTCCTGAAATTGACGTAAAACCTGCAGTTTGCGCTCCCTTAGTCCTTGTCTTTTGAATACATTCTTGGGAAAAACCTCCAGCAAAACGTGTGACCTCTTTAGGAAGCTGGAATCTTCAAAGACGAGGCCTGTTCACAAAGGGGGTTCGTGCTTGTTCTGCTTGTGAACAATGGGGAGGAGACGGAAAAGTAACCCAAGGCTCTTCTAGTCCAGGGGAAAGATTATGTTTTTTTTTTTTTCTTTTAGATTTTATTTATTTATTTGACAGACAAAGATCACAAACAGGCAGGGAGGCAGGCAGAGAGAGAGAGAGGAAGAAGCAGGCTCCCTGCTGAGCAGAGAGCCCGATGCGGGGCTCGATCCCAGGACCCTGGTACCATGACCAGAGCCAAAGGCAGAGGCTTTAACCCACTGAGCCACCCAGGCACCCCAAGATTATGGTTTTGAACCCGTCAGACGTTTGAAGAGAAGAAAACTCAAAGGAGACTCAAGTAAGTAAGAACAAGTATGTTGGCTAATCACGAACCTCTCTCCATATTTCCACCCACACATCCATGCAAACTTGGCCTGTGAGGGTCATGATCTCGGGAGCGGAGATTAATCCCATTCAGACAGTTCTAATTTTTCTTTTTTAAATGAGCAAGCAGTCTCTTAACCTACACAGTAATACTGAGGAATAACAATTCCACAAATATTCTGTAGCTCAGCACTACATAGCTTTCCCAATGTCGTGTCAATAACACTCAGAAGATGTTTAAAGAACAGATCTTACTAGAATACGCTGATCACCAGATGTAAAAGTGGGCTGGCCAGAGATTTCATTCCTAATAATCAGGTGATATCAAAAGAAAAAATGTCATCTAATCATCATTAACTTTAATATCCATCCCTGTAATTAGAACACTAAGTTCTACTGTTGCCCAGTTGAATTGATTCTGTAAGGGAAAATCCCTATGAAAAATGGCACAAAAGGCAAGAACGGTCCACAGTGAATGTTAACTAAACCGAATTTCGGCATCGCATTGGCACAAAGCAGGTAAAAACAGGGCGTGGATTAATTCACTCAGGCCCTCCTCGAACTGGGTATTGTGGACACAAGGGACAGAAGGATGGCTGGGTTGGACTCTGGCCTAATACGGGCTCCCAATACAGAGAGTGTGGCCGAGTACACAGGTAGATGAGCAATAATGATATGGATGGAATGTGACTGGTCCCACGATATAAGGAACTGAATTCATAGAAGAGAAAGGGGCTTGCAGAAGTTCAAGGTGGTGGATGGGGCAGGTGAGGAGACTGCAGGCAAAGGGACTAGTGTGCAAAGAAAGGAGGTGTCACTTGCAGGAAAACTAAGTTAGACTGGTATTGGGCTTTCTACCCCACAAAGAGCTTTTCTATCTCTTACTTTATTTTGATTTCCCAATAATCTTGTGAGATAAGCTAGTCATTCTACAGATACAAAAGTTGAGGTTCAGTGGCTTGTGCAAGGTCACCCAAACGAGAGTAGTGTAGCTAGGACGGGAATCTAGTTTTTCTGAGTGCAAACCCTAAGCCTCCATGTCGCCTCTCGACATGATCCACGATGGCCGAAATGTTCCGTCTTGCTTTGTTTTGTTGCAAGAAAAGGAAAAGAAATCTTGAGAACTGGAGGTTAAACTAGACTGCAGAGGTTTTCAACGCCAACCAGTGAGATAAGCGATGTCTACAAGTTATACCGAGGAAAAGGCAACAGAGAACAAAAACATTAATCTATTTTGGAGAAGAGTCACACAGAATCCTAACGAGAGATCATGGCTCACCATTCACACTCTGGCCTGAAATGCTTCAGAGGTGATTATCTGAGTGGTTCTGGGTAGTTTAGACCTACAGCTCCAGATAAGTGAAAATTATCCCCCTTATACTGTGTGCTGGGCGGACACTCACCCCACTGCAACCATATGGTTAGAGTCCTACCCAGTTCTTGGAGTAAAACAATCTGGAAACTGCAGCCCATTTTTATTGGATTTTAATGGTTTCAATAAATGTTTAATGTGACAATCAGTATTAGAAAATACACTTCATGTTTTGTCTTACAAATTGTTGGGGTTAATGTAGAGCATGAAATCAACCATAACACCTGGCTTGCTAAAAGGTTACACGGAGGCCGCTGGGGGCCAGGGAAGGTTTCAGAGAAGGGCATAGGCTTTTGGAATGGTGAGGCCTGCGTGACCACTCTGCCGTAGGAAGGCCCTATGGAGCTGCGTTCCCTGAAGCTTTCTTAACCTGAACAGCCGCCCTGTGATCTAAGACATGTCTGCATTGTCCCTAGGCTATGTTTCGCAGAACTCATAGAACACGCAGATTAGCATGTCATATCTTTCCTATAAACAGATCCTCCTAGTTTCAGTAAGACCCCCTGTCACACATTACATGCTTGAGAAACAGTGACAAGGACTTACGATTATCCTAAAGGACCAATAAAAGTGGGAGCAAAAAAGAGCAGAAAGTCTTGTGTCTCGGTGTTGACCCCCATCCTTCTCCTCTCACAGCAAAGTTTACAGTAACCGTTCATCTCTGGGTACAGGGATTGCTGGCCATTCCTGGCAACAAATCATTAAGAAGATGCCATATTCTTGGAAAGTACCTTGTATGTGCAGGAATCCTATGAGAACTTTAAAGTTCAACGTTAACACTTAGTAAACATTCCTGGGTAGAGCCAAGCAATCCTTATCATAGTGAAAATGGGATAGATTATGTTTTAGATTTACATCTTCATCTTGAGAAAAACTTTTTAGTTGCTAGAAAGAGGATAAGTGCCCTACGTGAAAACATTTACTAAACCATAAAATCCAGAATAAATAATATCAGGCCCTGAGTATCATCCCAGCCTATTTTTTTTTTTTTTTTGCCACATCCCACCTGAACTCTAAACGCCACCCATAAAGAGCTTTTTGTTTTCCTTGAATGTCCTGTTCTCCCCTAAGCTTTACACATATCATTCCTTTTTCTGGAACAATCCCCCATTCCCACCCCCTTAATTTCTCACTCCTCCCCACTTTTACTTGGTTAACTCCTACTAGATATCCTTTGGTCTCAGCTATCTTTTTTTTTTTTTTTAAGATTTTATTTATTTGACAGACAGAGATCACAAGTAGGCAGAGAGGCAGGCAGAGAGAGGCGGGGGGAAGCAGGTTCCCCGCTGAGCAGAGAGCCCGATGTGGAGCTCAATCCCAGGATGCTGGGATCATGACCTGAGCCAAAGGCAGAGGCTTTAACCCACTGAGCCACCCAGGCATCCTCAGCTGTCTTTTTAACAGATCTTCCTTCCTCATCTCCCTCCACTCCTTATCACACACCTCCCCCCACCCAATTTAGAATGGGGGCCTCCTTTCTGATTTCTCCAGGGCTCTCTATATTTACCTTATCCTAGTATTTTCACAAGGCATTCTGATTGTGTCTGCATAGCCCATCAGATGGTGAGCTCAGTGCCTGGTAAGGACCTGTCAATTTCCTCTAGTCCTTTCCTTTGTCCCACCGCCCAGCACGGACTCAGTACACAACTGAGTAGTTGAGCGAAGCAATGCCTCTATCAAATAACACACCAGGTTGCATATTTTTAGTCTTTTTACGCGAAGGTTTAAATAGCATGAGTTTAGGAACCATTCCAAGAAGGTGGTTTACTTTGTTATTAAAAACGCTTTGGGGGGGGGCAGGCAGCTGTATATAACTGCTCCTATTCCAGAGTTTGTACAAGGCACGTTTTAGCACTTGGGAAGGGTTAAAGTGACGATTCTGTTAACCATGGCCTTGAAACGTCGGTCCTCAACCATCCATAAGTATAGACAGGTCAACGCTTAGGGGCGCCATTCTTATGTTCCTGACTCAGCTACTCAGGAGAGCAATCAAAGGGCCAGAAAAAAGGGCTGATTCTGTATTTTTCCCTTATACTAACATAGATCATATGTTTAAAAATCTATAAAAAGTAGCAATCTCATTTAAAAACTTATATAAAACCCCAGGAGACAAGAGATAAAGACTGGCTATATAGCAAAACGCTGGCTTATTAGTCAATTTAGAAGATTTAAAAATCCAGGGTCGCTGGTCAGACTTTGGGTGGGAGAGACCAGAGTGGAGGTTGGGCAAACACTCCCAAGTGCAAAAGCAAGTCCACACTGACCAGCAATATTATTATATTAGAAATGATGGATTAAAAAAAAAATAAAACAGCAAAGCATAAGCCACGGTTACCCAAAGATGTTAAAAAATTTATAACAGGGGTGCCTGGGTGGCTTATTGGGTTACGCCTCTGCCTTCGGCTCAGGTCATGGTCTCAGGGTCCTGGGATGGAGCCCCGCATCGGGGTCTCTGCTTGGGGGTGGGGAGAACCTGCTTCCGCCGCTCTCTCTCTGCCTATTTGTGATTTCTCTCTGTCAAATAAATAAATAAAATCTTAAAAAAAATAAAAACATTTATACTAGATTTTAAGTGAAAAGATCAACTTAAAAATCTGTTCCCAAACATGAAAGAAGAATTGTGGATTCCACATGGAGAGGAAACTTCCAGTGGAGGGATGGGACCGTTTTAGTGGGACGGGAAGCAGTACTGAGATTTGCCTCTTCTAGTACAAAAGAAAATCCTTTTCTGTTAATGCTTTCATACTCTTAAACTATCATATAGGCACTAACTTTAGACTTTAGTCTTTAGACCCTAAGATATTTTACAGGTGAGGCTGGGGGGTGGGGTGTTAGCCATTTGCCTTAACTCATTACTGGATGCTGGCAGCCATGAAAACTAGAACCAAATTTATCTCCTTGCGCTTTACTATTAACTGGGAAAAACAGTATGTCTGTTCTCAATCCACCAGCCACCATCAAACAGTATGAAGCTGAGAGATTAGAAAGCTGTTGAGCAAAGCCATTCAGCATCCACAGCTCCATTTCTTAAGCAAATGGGCAGCACAGAGTTTTGTTGTGGGAAGACTTCTAATTTGCATGAGTAGAACATGAACAAACAAGATAAGGATGGCTCCAGGAAAGTAATTCCCCCAAGTCCACAGAGTCTTGAATTTTGAAAACCACAGCTGACTCTGGAATTCGGGAACATCACAGACGTACTACTACTGGGCAGAACTCCCCATGTGACTTCAGCCCACGCATGGAGGCTTGTCAAGGTCCCAGGTGCTGGCTCACCCACCAGCTATGGCTGAGCCAGAATAACAAAGAAAGAAATCCTCCCCAAGCACACACATAAGCAAAAACTATCTTCCCCTGTCCTCTGCCAAGACAGCTGGAGCCAAAGAGATGAGTTCGAAACTCTGATTCGTCCCTCAAGACAAGTGAACTCAGTCTACAGAGGCAATGTAGGCAACTTTCTTCTCAGTAAACAAAAGTTAAGTTTTGGAAAGGGACTTTGGAGAAAAGACTGAGGCCACCCCAGAATCTTAACTTTACAGAGAAAACAGAGAAGGGCTCACTCTAAGCTTCGAAAATGCCAACAGACGGACATGTACAAAGGGGCAAGTCCAGAGGCAAATGGCATCAAGATGTCAGCCCTCCTCCTTCTTCACAGAACCATGGGGTCTGGGTTCTGAGCCAGCTTCTTGCTGAGCCGAGGAAGGATCTTTAGTGCACTGTTCAATTTCGGCAACAGCAAACAAGAGTCTGATTGGGAAAACTGCTTCTTCCCTCCCAGAGCACCAAGCTCCTGGGCTGACCCAGGGCATCTATCTTTGTTCCCTGGTCAAAGCCACTGCCCCAACCTTGTTCACTGCTCTGGTCTGGCTAGCCAGTCGTTCCCCTGGATCTCTCTGCCCCATGCCAGCCGATTGTCAACCACAGATGTGAACTGGTGTCCAATTCTGCCTGTCTTGCATCATCACTAGAATAGTCAGTCCAGGTCCGATGTGTATCTCCCGCTGCATGAGTCTCCCCATCCCCTTTCCAAATCCTCCCTTTCTAGGCAGGGCCTAATTTTCCTTCCCTTGACTGTGGGGTGGGCTTCTAACAAATACAGTGCAGTACAAGTGACAAAATAGGACTTCTGAGACTAGATCATTAAAGGCATAGCAGCTTCTGTCGTGCTTTATCTTGGGTTACTTGCTCTGGGAGAAGCCAGCCACCATGTTGTCAGGATGCACGAGCAGTGCGTGGAGAAGTCCAGGTGAAGAGGAACTACACCCTCCTGACTACAGTCATGTGAGGGAGCCAGTAGGGAAACACACCCTACAACCCCAGTCAAACCTTCAGATGACTGCAGTGCCCACTGACATCTTGACTGGAACCTCCTGAGAGGTCCCAAGCCAGAACTCCTGGAGAAGCTGGTCCCAAATTTCTGACCCCCAGAAAATGTGTGAGTTAAGTTAATAAATATTCATTGTTGTTTTAGGCTGCTAAGTTTTGGACTGATTTATTACATAGCAATAAACAACCAATACAACATCTTTGAAACTTCTCTACCATTCACTAGAGTTGTTCTTGAATTAATTAATCCTTGGGCACCTGACAAGTGCCTGCCTTCGGCTCAGGTCATGATCCCAGCATGTTAGGCTCCCTGCTCAACAGAGAGCCTGTTTCTCCCTTTCCCTCTGCTGCTCCCCTTGCTTGTGCTCTCTCTCTGCCAAATAAATAAATAAAAATCTTAAAAAGAAAATCATAGTACTTTTTGGAGAATGAGTTGTTTGTTTTGTTTTTGTCATAAAGTCCTTTCCCCAAGGGTTAGGGTAAAACATGTCCACATATACAGAGTCCTCATGGACAGATATTTACTGATTTGGGGCCATGATTGCTCAATCCCAAGAAGATGACTACAGTGATGATAATATGTATTTCCGACGACTATTCTTTTTTTTTTAGAAGATTATTTATTTATTTATTTGACAGAGAGAGAGAGAGAGAGAGAGAGAGAGAAACAGAGAGAGAGAGAGAGAAACAGAGAAAGAGGGAGAGGGAGGGAGCACAAGCATGGGGAGTGGGAGAGGGAGAAGCAGGCTTCCTGTTGAGCAGGAGCCCGATGTGGGACTCGATCTCAGGACCCTGGGATCATGACCTGAGCCAAAGGCAGACTCTTAATGCCTGAGCCACCCAGGCGCCCCCAACGACGATTCTTTTTTTTCCCCTCAAGATTTTATTTATTTATTTGACAGACAGAGATCACAGGTAGGCGCAGAGAGAGAGGCAGAAGCAGGCTCCCCGCTGAGCAGAGAACCCGATTCGGGGCTCGATCCCAGGACCCTGAGATCATGACCTGAGCCGAAGGCAGAGGCTTAACCCACTGAGCCACCCAGGTGCCCCCCAACATGCTCTTTGTAACTTCTACCTTAGAATCTTTTATGTTACCTCCTCATTATATAACAAAGAATCAGAGTTTCTATCACCCCAGGATCTTTAAAATAGAAGCTCTAACTGTGAGCATTTGTAAACTTAAACAGCCCATAGGAGATATAAGGGACGTTTTCCCCCCTCAAGAGTCTTGTATTTACACTTTATTAGTGAGGGAAATTAATCTGCCATATACAACAGCATCGATGGGCCTCGAGGACACTATGCTAAGTGAAATAAGTCAGTCACAGGACATATACGGCATGATTTTATGTACATGAGGAGCCAGACTCACAGAGGCAGAAAGTAGAATGGCGCTTGCCAAGGGGCTGTAGGAAAGGGGAATTAGGGAGTACAGAATTTCAGTCATGCAACATGAAATTTCTAAAGAGTTGCTGTACAACAATGTGCACATAGTTAACTACATCATACCGTACACTTAAAACACTGTTAAGAGGGTAGATTTCACCTTATGTATTTTCTACCAAAATAAAAATTTAAAAAAAAAGGAATCATGAGATTAAAATGACCTTATTCCAAGATTTACGGCAGTGATTCTTTTTTTGCAACACTCCAGAATTTTTCCAGTATGTGTCATACTGTCTTAAGAACCCCTTAAAATTAAACAAAAGTTTTACTTGTTTTCACATTAACAGACACAAATGTTACTCTCTTCTCGGAGGATTGGCAGGGTGGCGAAGGAGGAACGATGTCCTATAAACCAAATATAAGGAAAGGACGTTGCAATTTCAACAAGTTTGGGAAATACTGCTCTGGAGATGTGTTGAGGTTTCAAATTAAGTGGGCCTAAAAAAACACCTGAGCATTTGAAAAGCTAAACTCCAGTCAAAGGCCTGATGTCACCAGTGCATGATCTCATTCTCCCTACATCAAAGGCCTATAGACACGATACCCAAGAGAACAGGGAAAAACAGAAGCTAGTAAGACGGGATAAGCAACAAGCAAAGGCATAATAAGAGGAGCCTGGGAATACAGCAGTAATGGCAGAGAAAAATAAAGAAAATAAAGACAGAAATGCTTCCTGTTCATTCACACGACTGGGGTAAGAAAAGAAGAACACGTAGATTCTTTTTTTTTTTTTTAAAGATTTTATTTATTTATTTGACAGACAGAGATCACAAGCAGGCAGAGAGGCAGGCAGAGAGAGAGAGGAGGAAGCAGGCTCCCTGCTGAGCAGAGAGCCCGATGCGGGGCTCGATCCCAGGACCCTGGGATCATGACCTGAGCCGAAGGCAGCGGCTTAACCCACGGAGCCACCCAGGCGCCCCGAACACGTAGATTCTTTTACCACATCTTCCCCAGGAAGAAGGAAAGAAAATATTAAAAGGGTGGAAATAGCATATTAAGGGTTGAATTCTCACAGTTCAAACTCAAAATTACCACTGCCGTAAACCAGGAATGGGATTAGCGGAAGGCATGGAGGGAAGTGAAGGGAAACTTCATGTATTCCAAGGACAAGGTGAAAGGGGCAAGTATGTCTACATTGAGAACATCCGGTAATGCTCTTAAAGTTGACAGCGCTGTATGCTCTCTCTTCGGTCATTTCTCAACATGTTACTTCTTTTTTTTTTTTTTAAGATTTTATTTATTTTATTATTTATTTGACAGAGAGAGAGATCACAAATAGACAGAGAGACAGGCAGAGAGAGGGGGGAAGCAGGCTTTCTGCTGAGCAGACAGCCCGATGCGGGCCTCGATCCCAGGACCCTGGGATCATGAAGGCAGAGGCTTTAACCCACTGAGCCACCCAGGCGCCCCATGTTACTTCTTTTTACATGAAAAGCGAATTCCCTGAAGCTTATCAATTGTTACTTTTGGGTGTAGAACCCTTCTTAAGCACACTAGAGGAAAAAAAAAAAAAGCCATGGAAGAAAGACTCTTTGGCCAAGACTAGAGAAATGTTCTGAGCCCCTTGGCCAGACATTAGGGGGGGCTTCGGGGTGGGTGCCTGGATGATGGGCTGGATCCCCCGAGAGGCCTTCCTCCTGGTGTGCTTCCATGACTCAGGACGAAGGACACCATGACACCCTCCTATTGCGCTGCTTCAAGACAGAACTTTGCCATCAAGACACAGTGGCTTGCCTGGGGAGGAAACTCAAACTGGTGTGGAAACCCAAATGACTTTTTTGTCTCTTGGGCTATTTCAGGCTGGAGAGAGCCCAAGAGAAAAATATAGAAAGCAAACAAGCAGAGAGAAGTTGGACAGGAACCATAGGTTGGGCTACTGTGGGAACTTCCAAATGCTGAGATTTCTGTCCCTCGAGGTTGCCCATGGCCCCTCCAACAAAACACAAATGGGAGTTCCTCCATCAGGAGACCTCAGCCCCAGAGTTCTCCTTAGATTTCCTACAGGAATCTTAGGTGAGTCTCTCTTTCTTCCAGAAATACTCCTTTTGCATTTGACAGAAGTTTTCCTATCTTCGTTTCCTCTATCCTGCCCTCCTCTCCAACCCCCCACCCAAAAATGTCTGATTGTCTTATGATATTAGCCGAGATTCTGTTTATCTACACAGTTCCATTATGGCTAACACCAAAAAAGCACATTTCCTGCGGACAATCACATTTAACAAATCCCTTTGGGGACAGAAAAAAAGTGCAAGCCATTTAAAAAGATTAATTTGTGGGAAGAAGTCAGTCCCAAATCACTCCTCTGCATTATGCTCTAGTTAAAGGAGGTGGGTGCCCCAGGACACATTTATAATGATGGAAAGTTCTCAGTCTCTTCCCGCAGGCCAAAACCTCTGAGACTATCACTGTTCTCAAAGCAAAATGTGTGGATATAAAACCAAAAGCTTAAATAAGAACACCTTTATTTTCTCTTACAGATGCTGGAGACATCTCAACGCAGCTGACAGTTTGTGGGGAGGGTTAATAAGCCATGAACCCTGGAGTGGGGGGAGCCTTGGGGCATTTTCCTATTTGATTAAGATGGATAAATCCTGAAAAATGAACGTGATCAATCTTGTGGATCAATGTCGAGTGGTACAACACACACATTTCAATTTATTAAGTAATCTACTGAAATCAGACTGCTAATTACAAAGGCCAGCTTGCACGTGTTCATTTTACAGTAGCTCCTGTTTCTTCTGCTCTGCACATGCTGGCTCACCAGGTTAACCAAGTCCCTTGGTGGCCCGTGTGCCTATGGCGGTGGCCAAGTCAGGCTGAAGGAAGTACGTGTATCTGTTCAGGCTGCAGCTTGAGTAGACAATGGCCACAAGTGATGCCCAACAGGGCGCAACGCCAAGTCCTATGGAAGGCGCATATTTTTGGTACATCTGGAGTGGAAACACCAGCTAGAATGTACAAAGAACGCTCCTCCTATTCTGGCCTTTGGAAAGCCTCCCCTAGTCACACGGTACATGCCACACTGCTCACAGAGCGCACATGTGTCTCATCACACCAGGAGAGTTGTGCACGGTGGGGAGAGGAGAGTTGTCAGTAGGAAGCCTACCTGGGACTCTCGCATCTAGCATCTCCTTCCTCCATCTGCTGACAAACATTCGCTTCTGTACACTTAAAGGTCTGGCACTGATCACTCAGGCTCAGATGCAGCAACCCCAGCTCCCCAACACACAGGGCAGGAAAGCCACCCTTTCTTTTCCCTCGTTGGTCACTGAGGGGGTGGGAGTCCACACAGGGCCCACATGGGGCCCCAGCCCACAGACCCAGTGCCCAGCCCAGCAGAGGGGGCTAGTATCCTAACAGGTCAGCCCCAAGGGAGCCATGCCAGCATGGTGGCCTATGTGGCAGGGTGGATATCTGGGTCACCAGGAAGGCAGGTCCATAAGGCCTGCCAAAACTTTGGGTTTGCTTAGGAGGTCTTGCCTTGAACGGCTGTTGTAGGTGGATTGCCAACACTGGCTGGAGGGAGGTGGTTTTAAGAATGTCCTAGGACCCCCCCAAGATGACTAGGGTCTCTAGAGCATGAGGATCAGGGTAGGACGGGCATGGGCTTTTTTGGGGGAGAGGGGTAGTCCCGTCAACTCCCATGAGTACGCAGTCCTTGGCCAGGCTGTAAGCCAGCCAGATCCAACACCAGTCATCACCACCACACCTCCAACTTCGCCCACCATCACTGCCCATCTGTGGAGAACCTTCCAAGTGTCCATTATCTTAGCTGACCTTCAGCGCAGTCCTGCGGTGTTGACTGGGAACTGCAGTGAGGACCGGTACAGAGGTGAGTAACACTCCTGAGGCCAGAGCTCCCACGACTGCTCCCCTGCCAGCTCCAAACTGCTCTCCTTTTAGGAAACCACATCTCTGACCCAGAACAATACCCTTTTATGGTTTGACTCCCGCATGCTTCCTCCGACCCACCTCTGAATGGGTTCCAAGGTGAACATGAGCAGGAAGTGGCATCTGGGATCTGCTTCTCCCTCAGCAAGTACGAAAAGTACCACAGGCTTCACTCGTTTCTTTCTCGCACCACATGGGACCCTCGAGTTTACTCTCCAGCCTTACTTCAGGGGCCTACGTCATTCTTGCCAGAACTCTCCCTTCTTTCTCTTTTATCTCTTGAATTTCTTTCATAATACCCCATTTGCTTTCTGCCCGATACTGATCATTCTAATAACCGAGTCCTCTTTTTTAAAAAACACCTTGATAGACATCTTGCTTCTTTCAAGGCTTTCAGTTAAAAGAAAAAAAGATAGAGCTCCCAATTAAAATCAAAACCATGTTGAGGTACCACCTTACACCAGTTAGAATGGCCAAAATTAACAAGACAGGAAACAACGTGTGTTGGAGAGGATGTGGAGAAAGGGGAACCCTCTTCCACTGTTGGTGGGAATGCAAGTTGGTGCAGCCACTTGGGAGAACAGTGTGGAGATTACTCAAGAAATTAAAAA
Source organism: Lutra lutra (assembly GCF_902655055.1). Lineage (NCBI taxonomy): Eukaryota > Metazoa > Chordata > Mammalia > Carnivora > Mustelidae > Lutra > Lutra lutra. The sequence goes on from NC_062279.1 coordinate 187,688,648, forward strand.
TAGAGCTTCCCCATGGCCCTGCAATTGAATTACTGGGTATTTACCCCAAAGATATAGATATAGTGTAAAAAAGGGCCATCTGTACCCCAATGTTCATAGCAACAATGGCCACAGTCGCCAACCTGTGGAAAGAACCAAGATGCCCTTCAACGGATGAATGGATAAGGAAGATGTGGTCCATATACACTATGGAGTATGATGCCTCCATCAGAAAGGATGAATACCCAACTTTTGTATCAACATGGATGGGACTGGAGGAGATTATGCTGAGTAAAATAAGTCAAGCAGAGAGAGTCAATTATCGGTTTCACTTACTTCTGGAGCATAAGGAATAACACGGAGGACATGGGGAGATGGAGAAAAGTGAGTTGGGAGAAATCGGAGGGGGAGACAAACCATGAGAGACTGTGGACTCTGAGAAACAAACTGACAGTTTTGGAGGGGAAGGGGGGTAGGGGTTGGGTGAGCCTGGTGGTGGGTATTAAGGAGGACATGTATTGCATGGAGCACTGGGTGTGGTGCAGAAACAAGGAATTTTGGAACACTGAAAAGAGATAAAATAAAATTAAAAAAAAAAAAAAAAAGAACTCCCAAATAAAAAAAGTTACTAGCGCCCAAGTACTGTTATGCTTCAGAAATTTAAATTGTACTTCACTTGGTATCATCTGTGTTAAAACAATAGAGCGTTACCTACTTTGAATGCCCTAGGAGCCCTCAGGGTAGAGTTGTGTTTTTTGTGAGAGATATTAAATCTGGCTAGAGCCCAACAAGAAGCAGCCTCATGTGGGGCAATCCGTGCCTACTGGACCCTTGACTGATCACATTTCAAAGCCTAATGCTTTGCTAAGGGGCATCTGACTTTAAGAATAAGCAACCCTATTACTCAGAGCCATCTCCGCACACCATAGCCTTGAAGGAATTTGATAGTTTGCAAATTCAAAGCTGAAAATTAAAAACCCACGAATAAGACTTTGAATCCATTTATTCATGGTAGAATGAATATAGCTTTGAAAAGTCTATCCTCATTAGGATCAGTTCAGTGTAATCTGTAATCTGGTGTGAGGCTGCTTAACTAGCTTCTTGCTCGAGACAGGAGAACCATTTTCCCGAAACAAACTCTGTCTTCCGTAGGCTCCGGAGCTACCGCGGAATAATATTAACTTAAGTACATTTCTTCTTCAATAATGTTTCATTGTTTTTCTTAATCTCGGGTATTTTCCTTTTGCCAAATTTAGAGCACCTCTTCCCCTCGCTCCCCAAAACGCATTAAGATAAACCCTGTTCCCTGCAGGAGTGATCAAAGCTTCCCTGTTCACAGAGGAATGTCCATTCCTACAAGCTTGGGAAGGTTTCCTAACTAATGAACTACAACACTGTCAGATGTCTGGTTGCCAAGTAATATATTAAAGTGCCTTTCTAATCAGATTTCTGCAAGGGAACTCTAAAACCATAAAAAGCACACTAAATTTCAGTGAAGCAAAAACATTAAAAAACAAAAACAAAAACAAAAAACCCCAACCAACCTAACAACAAATGCTTTAAGAGAAAGAGTCCAAAGCAGCAACTGAAAAGCTACAGAGAATTGACATATTTCCGGAAAAATAAAGTCCAATAATTTTCAAACTGAAAGGGGGGGCATAAAGCCATCAAGTGTCATCGTCAGACCCTAAAGGAGCCACGAGGGAATCTCCATATCCAGACCTTTCAATCTCTCCTGCAGCCTGGCCCATTTGTAATACAGATCTCTGATAAACACAGCTAGAGATGTCCTCTAGCATCACGCGAAAAAATTCAACAATGAAAAAGTTGTTGGAACTTGTGCCTGAGAATTTAGTCATAGTTTATAAAAATGGTGAATATGCTGGAGTGCCTGGTGGCTCAGTGCCTCGAGCATCTGGCTAGTGGTTTTGGCTCAGGTCATGATCTCAGGGTCCTGAGACTGCGCTCAGCGGGGAGTCTGCTTCTCTCTCTTTTCCCTCTTCCTCTGCCCCTCCCCCTGCTTGTGTGCTCTCTAAAATAAATCAGTGTTAAGAAAACATCTTGAATGCCAAAGATCTCTTTGTTAGGAGCAAAGTAATGAGGAATTCTCATCTAAAATACAAACAACAGCAATGATACCAAGACTGCTGTGGCTTACCCCAGAAGAATCTGGGAAAGCGCCTTGCTCGGTTCCCACTTGCGGCTCTGCCTTATTTAACCATGGAGCCCACCATGACATCGATGAGGCTACGGGGCTACAGGCCTCCTTGGTCTGCATCCGTGGGAGCCTAGGGTTCTCGTGTGTTCTGCACTAATCCTTGCAGTCCTGCAGCCCGGGGCCAGACCTGTCCAAGAATGGTGTGGGGTCTGAAAGCCAACACAGAAGGTGATGTGGCTGTTTAAAAGAAGAGAAGCCTGGGGTGAGGAAGCTCCTGTTACTTATCTTCTACCATCTGAAGGAACGCCATGTCAGGAAATAGAAGTCTTGATTTTAGTGACCCCAGAAGGAAACACTAAGATCAAAGTCACATCACAGGTTTAATGTCAAGGTAATGAAGCGCCAGCAGTTAAAGATGTCCAACAAGAAACAGACTTGCATAAAATGCAGTCCTAGCGATACAAGCGAAGCCTGAGAGTTTGAGGGATGGAGCCTTTGTGTTATTCATAGTTTCAACCAAATCCAGTCAAATGATAGACTGATTCCAAAGGAAACCTTTTAATTACTTATCATTTTATTTATTTATAAGATTTATTTGAGAGAGAGAGACAGTAAGACAGAGACGCAGAGAGTATGCATGTGTTTTGACTTAGGTCATGATCTCAGGGTGATAGGATCAAGCCCAGCGTGGGCTCCATGCTCTGCCCAGAGTCTGCTCTAGATTCTTTACCCCTCCATCTCCTTCCCCCTGTTCACACTCTCTCAAATAAATAAATAAATAAATAAAGTCTTAAAAAAAAATGTAATCAGATTTGTTTTCCTGGTTAAGGAGGAGGCTGGACTATATGACTTTTATAGTTCCTTGCATCCCCCGTACCCTGTTACCCTAATTCCACATGACTTTCCCTGCCCTTCCACTCACTCCTGCCCCCACCTCCCCACCAACCGTCATAACAAAACAACAACAAGCCCTGTTCACTGACTGCTCACTATGGACAGAAATGTAACTAATTTAACCCTCTGAACAACCCTGAGGTTGGGGCTGTCTCCCATTTTATAGAAGGGAAAACTGAGGCAAAGAAAGGTTGAATAGTTTGCCCAAAGTCACAAGGCTCATAAGTAGATGTGCTGGGATGCAAAATGAAGGAATTTGGTTCGAGAACCCAGGCTCCCAGCCACTATCCCATATTATCTTACAGGTGACCTAAAAGTCGGCCTCAACTAATCAATGAACAGACAACAAGCAAACGACTTTTTGCGGTGGATGGAAAAGTGGTTAGAAGTCCAGGGTTTTCTTTCAATCTCCTTTTCTCAGTCTTCAACAATTCCTCTAGCTCTAAATTCCAGAGCTTCATTCGTGATAATCAATTTCTTTCCCTCTCTTTCCACAACACACCCTTACCCTTGATGGGTCAGTGAAATAAATACGTGCTGCCCATTTACCTTCAGGTTTGGGGTTTAAAAAAATTTTTTTGGCTTGGCCACCTCCCCTTGATCTCTGCTTGTAATAGGGACTGGGTGCGTGGAAGGCTGGCTAATCCTGAGCTTACCAAGCCCCGAGAACAGTCAGGCATTTCAGAAATGCACTTGGATGATGACTGGGAGGTTTCTCTGATAATGGAAAGTTCCCAACAGAACTGTTCAGGCTCAAGCGCACCAGCTCCAACACCCGCCCCCGCCGGCCTGAGGGGTGCCACCTGGGCAGCTCTGACTCCCAGCCGCAGGGTCGCCCACCTCCCTGCGGGCCTCCGTGCCTCCTGCTGCAGTTGGGTCATTTCTTCTTGTCCCTCATGTTGTTCTCCAGTCCTGAGGATCAATATCTTCTATTTAGGGTAAGAAAAATGACCTTGCTGTCCACGCAAGTGAGACTCACTCATTCAACCCACCTACCAGGGGGCGCATAGCCTCCGGGCTCGACTCAGAGTATCCCATTTGCTCTCTTTCCGCCAAACACCACCACTTCTTCAAGCAAGGTGTTACACTGTCTTGTAATGTCTTTTTTTCTTAAAACAGAAAACAAAGTGCAGATGACTCACTGCATCCTGTGTTGCTAAAATTTACGTCCCGGTGTAGTACATTAGTAAAAGCCCTTTTTCTCCCCCACCTTTCAACGCTGCTTGACGAGATGCAAATAGAACCATTTCAGTTTTCCAGTTGAACAGCCATGAAAAGCGAGAGAGAGAGAGAGAGAGAGAGAGAGAGCGCGCGCGAGAGAGAGCAGCGCCTCGCTTATCTCTGTGTTACACATTAACACGACCCTCCTTTGCAGAGGTTCTTCAAGGTAAGCACACTCTAAAAAGTCAAATAATTGACAAAATAATTACCCTGGCACTCCAAGGTCAATGCAAATGCTGGGATGTGGCCTTCAGCTGAATACGGTAATAAAGCCTCAGTCTTCGGGAATGTAAGAGAAAGTGAAATGCAAAGGGAAAGGAATTTCCCAATTTCTCCATGAAGATATGAGTGAAAAAAAAATGAGAGAGCTCAAGGGAAAGCAAGTTAGCAAGTCAAGTTCTACAGGGAATCTTTGCAGGCATGCCTGCCCAGCAATCTCTCCCCAACCTTGACATCTGACAATGCTTTACCCTGTTACTCTTGTGCTGTTGATCTCATTAATAATAATAATGATGATGATGATGATGATAACTGCCACCAGCCTGAAGGCTACCATGAATCCTGTCCCTGCCACCATTTGCTGAGCTTACAGGCCAGGTAACGTGCAGCCTCTTCCTCTTGCTTCGGGTAATTCTCCTAAGAAGCCATTGAGGGGCTTATGCTCTTTAGCCCCTTTTACAGATGAGAAATCAGAGGCTCTGAGAGATTAAGTGACCTGCACCAGGTCATAGAGCTTATCAGTAGCAGGGTCAAGATTTCAGGGTAGGTTTAACTCCACAAGTTTCATCCTAATCATGACTCCCTGTCTTCTGAGTCATGGCCTACTAGCCTGATGGCTGCTTCCAACCTGATAGAGCCCATTGTTGGTTTTGGAGGACGTGTGAATGAATGAACGAACAAACGAATGACTGAATGAATTAATGACTACATAAATGAATAAACCAACAAACAAGTGAATGTACTTTCTAAAAAAGTATTCTCAGAAAAGCAAGAACGGTCTGAAATTGAGTATGGGAATACTTGGGATTTCCAAATGAAACAGTTTCTTCACACACTTAAAATTCAAAGGAGAGGAAGTGACAGCCTTGCGCGCTACCTCCGTGGGTCCTGAGCGCTCCTGGCTGTGGGGATAATGGCTAAAATCACGGAGGTGGAGAGATTCATCAGAATATTAACTTCAGATACGGGCAGGGTTTTACTAATGTCCACATCAAAGCCTGTTCTTCCTGTCTTGAACTCCCCCCGCCATTTAGAGGGAGTCTGCTGAATGACATTATTTTTCTTACTTTTTATTTAGAATCAAGCAGAGAAAGTGTCATTCTTATCCACACTCCCTTCCCCAGCACACACCATGCAGGAAATGTGAGGGGATAAAGCAAAGAGCCCATGAGGAGAAAGTGCTCGAAGACATTAGTTGGCTCAGTACCACCGACAAAAGTGCTTTGCGTCACCAGAACTAGGCTGTTTTCCTTTCCCTGGACAGCCAGATAACTGTGTTGGCTCTCTCCTCCCTGGCCTGGACCGGTGCCCCCCGAGTTCCCGGGGTGGGCTGAGGATGCTGAGAGGTGCCATCTGGTCCACCTCACCTTTCCCTGAAGTCAACACCCTTTTCCTCCACAGAGCTTCCCCCTTTTGTCAGCAGAGGAAGTGAGGATCCCAACCAGGGAACCTCGAGTGCGCCTTGAGTGGACACCTCTTGGAGCATTCCCAGACTCAGGGTGGGAAGCAGAGAAACCGGCCTCCATGTCCAGCTTATTTTTAAACTTGCTTGCTAATCACTTTGGAATTGGCTGGTCTTCCTAGATCCCATCCCCCTTTTCTCTTGGCCAACACCCAGCTATGGATTCTAAGCATGAAAGCCTGTCAGGGCATTAAAAATGGCTGCCGCTAAAATGCTTAAGAATTATGAAAAGAGGAAGGTGATGTTTAGATGTATTCCCCTCGACCCCCACCCACTCACACCATAGACCACATAGTTTCCCTTCAGAACAGAAAACATTCTTAACCTCTGTTTAATGTTTATCAGAAGTTGTCTGGACTTGCAGAGTCTCTGAAGTCACATTCTTTCTTAGTCATATCCTCCTTGGTGTGACCGTCCTGTTAGGCCAGCAGGAATGCTTGGACCTTGTGCGGAGACCATTTGGTGCTGGAGGCCTCCACTACCCCCCAGGGGTTTTCACTTAGCCCGAACACAAGCAGATGCTAAGGAAAGAACCCCAGCTTCCTAATGGCAGTAAGGCTTCAGTTTTGAAAAGATAGAAAAAAAAAAAATCCTCTTGGTTCCTTATCCTGTGAGGCTTTGACTTTAAAATAAAACCTCAGCATGGGGCCTGCACCAGAGAGGGAAAAACGGAGGTTCTAGGTCCTCAGCCCAAAATGAGTGTGTTTCCGAGTTTCATTCTTGCTCTGAAACACTCCTACTTTGGTGTGGGATGGCAAATCCCAACACTGAGAGATCAGTTTCTACTTCACAAGTTCTGTAAGTAGTGTGAACCTAAGCGACCTTGTATCAGTGGGCGAAAGGCACGGAGCGTAGAACCAAGCAGGTGATGCTGGTGTGTGAGAGAAAGGCAGGACGAGAGCAACAGAAGGTACACTGGGCAGGCAGGGAGGGTGTGTGGGTTTTGGTACCAGTTCTTACCACAGGGAGGTTCCATGTGCTACTTGGTCCTCAGATTTTTTTTTTTACCTCTGAGATGGGAAGGTTGAAGCAATCCTCCAGGAGGTCCCATAGAAGCCCAGAGTTATTTCTGATTCTCTGTTTCTAATCACTGAGGTGGAGAAAACAGGCATAAGCTTCAGTCCAAAAGATAGTACTCACAATAAGAAAGATCTTCCAGAGAGAGAACCTGAGTTTGCAAAGGATACTGTGAAATGTTCCATTCTAGACCAGTGTGGATAGATAGCAAACTGAGAGAACTCTCCTATTACCGGTGTCTTTGAAGTGGTTATGTTTGAAATCTAGACCGGGATGATATGGGGAAGAGGGCAGGGGATGGTTAATGGTGAACTGAAATGTTACTTGATAATCACTCTAGATCTTTGAGTCTCCACTTTAAAACTATTTTGTGTGTGTGTGTGTGTGTAACTAAAAGAAGGGAGGGAAAATACAATTTTAGTGACTTTTATTATGTTACATGGAGAATACCAATGTTGTAATGATACAGTTTTTTAAAAATATTTTATTTATTTATTTGACAGAGAGAGATCACAAGTAGGCAGAGAGGCAGACAGAGAGATAGGGGTAAGCAGGCTCCCTGCTGAGCAGACAGCCCGATGCGGGGCTCGATCCCAGGACCCTAGGATCATGACCTGAGCCGAAGGCAGAGGCTTAACCCACTGAGCCACCCAGGTGCCCCATGATACAGTGTTTTAAAAGAATATTTTGTGGGATGCCTGGGTGGCTCAGTCCGTTAAGCCGCTGCCTTCGGCTCAGGTCATGATCCCAGGGTCCTAGGATCAAGTCCCACATCGGGCTCCTTGCTCAGCGGGGAGCCTGCTTCTCTCTTTGCCTCTGTCTGCCACTTTGCCGTCTGTGGCTCTCTCTCCGACAAATAAATAAAATCTTAAAAAAAAATTTAGTTGGTGTTTAGAAAAACACACAAGTACATAATCATCAACACCCATACATGATAAAAACTCTCAACAAAGTGGGTATACAGAGAAGGTACTTCAACATAATAAGGGCCACACACAATAAACCCACAGCTAAGATTGTGTTCAACTGTGAAAAGCTGTAAGTTTTTCCTCTAAGACAGGAACAAGACAAGAATACCCAGTCTTGCCACTTTTATTCAACATAATATTGGAAGTCCTAGTAGAGCAGTTAAGAAAGAAAAAGAAATAAAAGGCATCCAAATTGAAAAAGAAGAAGTAAAACTGCCATTATGTGCAGATGACTTGAAATTATATATTGAAAACTGTAACAACTCAGTCAAAAACTGTTAGAGCTAATCAACAAATTCGGTAAATCTGTAGGACACAAGACCAGTACATAAAAATGTTATGTTTCTATGTACTAATAACAAACGATCAGAAAGAGAAATTGAGAAAACAATCCCATTTATAATCGCATCAAAAAGAATAAAATACCTACGAATAAACTTAATCAAGGAGGTGGAAAACCTGTGCAAGGAAAACTGTAAGATATTGATGAAAGACACTGAGGAAGACACACACACACACACACACACACACACAAATGGAAAGACAGTCCATGCTCATGGATTGGAAGAATTAATATTGTTAAAATGTCTGTAACTACCCAAAGCAATCTACAGATTCAATGCAATCCCTACTGCAATGGCATTTTTCACAGAAAACAAAAACCTAAAAATGTGTATGGAAACATAAAAGACCCAAATGGTCAAAACAATCTTGAAAGAAAGAACAAAGCTGGAGGCAACATCCTCCCTGATTTCAAACTATATTACAAAACAGTATGGTACTGGCATAAAAATGTCAGGCACATAGATCAGCAGAACAAAATACTGAGCCCAGAAATAAACCCATACAAATGTTTATAACAAAGGTACCAAGAATACACAATGGAAAAAGGATAGTCTCTTCAGTAAATGGATCTGGGAAAACTGGACCACTATCTTATAACACCCAGAAAACTCAACTTAAAATGGATTAAAGACTCAAATGTAAGATCCTGAAACCATAAAACTCCTAGAATAAAACACAGATGATAAGCTCCTTGACACTGGTCTTGGCGATGATTTTTTGGATACCCAAAGTGAAGGAAGTAAAAGCAAAAATAAACAAATGGGACTCTATCAAACTAAGAAGCCTCTGCCCAGCAAAGGAAATCATCAACAAAATGAAAAGGAAACCTCCCAAATGGTAGAAAATATTTGCAAATCATATCTGATAACAGGTTAATATTCAAAATATATAAAGAACTCTTGCAACTCAATAGCAAAAAACCGATCTAATTAAAAAATGGTCAGAGGATCTGTAGAGACATTTTCGCAAAAATGACACACAGATGGCCAACAGGTACATGAAAAGATGCTCAACATCATTAATCAACAGGGAAATGCAAATCAAAATTATAACGAGGTATCACATCTGACAAGTCAGAAAGGTTATTACCTAAAAGACAAGGGGTACCTTGGGTGGCTCACTTGGCTGAACAAATCCAACTCCTGATTTTGGCTCAGGTCATAATCTCAGGGTTGTGAGATCAAACTCCATGTCAGACTCTTTGCTCAGTGGGGAGCCTACTTGGGATACTCTCTCTCCCCCTCTGCCCCTCTCCACCTCCTTAAAACAAAACAAAAGCAAATGAAAAAACAAAAGGCAAGACATTTAAGAGCTGGTGAAGACATGGAGAAAAGGGAACTCTTCTGCACTCCTGGTGGGAATTTAAATTGTTGCAGCCACTATGGAAAACAGTATGGAGTTTCCTCAAAAAATTAAAAACAGAAATGTCCTAGGATCCAGCAATTCCACTTCTGGGTAGTTATGTGAAGGAAACTAAAACACTAACTCAAAAAGATATATGCGCCTCCAGGTTCACTACAGCATTATATACACTAGTCACGGCATGGAAGCAACCTTAGTGTGCGCTTGATGGATGGATGGATAAAGGTGTGGCACAGAACAATGGAATATTACTCAGCCATAGAAAAGGAGGAAATCTTGCCATTTGCTACAACATAGATGGACCTTGGGGGCATTCTGCAAAGTGAAATAAGTCAGACAAAGAAAGGCAAATATCTCATTTATTTGTGAATCTACAACAAAAAATGCAAGAGAGAACAGATTGGTGGTTGCCAGAGGTGGGGGTAGGTGGTGGGTGAAATGGGTGAAGAAGGTCAAAAAGTATAAATTTCCGGTTAGAAAATAAGTAAGAGTGATGTAACGTACAGCACTACAACTACAGTTAATAACACCACACTGTGTATCTGAAAATAGTTGAGGGTAGATCATTAAAAGTTCTCATCATGAGAAAAAACACTGTAACTATGTACGGTGATGGATGTTAAGTAGACTTACTGCAGTCTGTTTCACAATATATATATAAAAAAATCATTTTGCACACCTGAAACTAATACATCATAATGTCAATTATGTCTCAATTAAACAACAAGAAAGAGTAACAAGAAAAAAAGTTTCACTACGTAATATAATTAAACTATTATAAAAACTATCATCACTAGCCATTAGGGAGATTCAAATTAAAACCACATTGAGATACCACCTTACACCACTTAGAATGGCCAAAATTAGCAAGACAGGAAACAACATGTGTTGGAGAGGATGTGGAGAAAGGGGAACCCTCTTCCACTGTTGGTGGGAATGCAAGTTGGTGCAGCCACTTTGGAGAACAGTGTGGAGATTCCTCAAGAAATTAAAAATAGAGCTTCCCTATGACCCTGCAATTGCACGACTGGGTATTTACCCCAAAGATACAGATGGAGTGAAAAGAAGGGCCATCTGTACTCCAACGTTTATAGCAGCAATGGCCACGGTCGCCAAACTGTGGAAAGAACCAAGATGCCCTTCAACGGACGAATGGATAAGGAAGATGTGGTCCATATACACTATGGAGTATGACGCCTCCATCAGAAAGGATGAATCCCCAACTTTTGTAGCAACATGGACGGGACTGGAAGAGATGATGCTGAGTGAAATAAGTCAAGCAGAGAGAGTCAATTATCATATGGTTTCACTTATTTGTGGAGCATAACAAATAACATGGAGGACAAGGGGAGATGGAGAGGAGAAGGGAGTTGAGGGAAATTGGAAGGGGAGGTGAACCATGAGAGACTATGGACTCTGAAAAACAATCTGAGGATTTTAAAGGGGTGGGGGGCGTGGGTGGTTGGGGGAGCCAGCTGATGGGTATTAAGGAGGGCACGTATTGCATGGAGCACTGGGTGTGGTGCAAAAACAATGAATTCTGTTATGCTGAAAATAAATAAATAAAAAAAAACCTATTATAAAAACTATCAGGGTTGGAAGGAATCTTAGAGACATCTAGTCCAACCCTCAAAACCAGATACAAATGTCTCTCTCCAACAGCTTATGGCTCTCTGCCTGAATATTTTCAGAGACCCTCACCCAAGGTTCTTGAATCCACTGTTGAATTACTGTTGTGGCAAAGTTCTTCCTTAGATGAGCTAAAATCAGCCTTCCTGAAACTTCCACCATTGATTACAGTTCCACCCTCCAAAACATCATGGAGTAAGTTAAAAGGTTTTCCCACATGATGTTAAAAAACAAAAAAAGTATAAGATCATTGTAAGAATTCAAACATTATCAAGTACAATGCATAAAGAGGCAGTAAACTCTCTAATCTCACAGCAATGCTAAGCCTCTAATAACCTCTTTAGCATCCATATATTTTTCATTTTTTAATTAAAAATTTCATATCTATTACCCAACAAATTGCTTTTTGTCACTGAACAATCAATATATCATACATGTTCTTGTCAGGTCAATACAATATACATAAATCAAATTCATGCTTTTCAACAGCTGCAAAATGTTCCATAACATGGGTAAACTTCTTTGAGAATATTCGGGATGTTTCCATTTTTTTCTATATACAAAACAAACTATGATACAGTAAATACTTATACATGTCCTCATGTCTTAGTGCTTTTGTATCTATAGGATAGGTCCCAGGAAATATGCTTTCCCGGTCAAAGGGTATGAGAATATTTCATTTTAATAGACACTCCTAGATTACTTTCAAAAAGGCTAGAAATTCTTGGACTTGTGCTCATTTCCGCACACATTTCCCAGCAGTGGGAGTTAGGAATTTTCAGAAATTAGGCCAAGCTGAAGGGAGAAACACTGCCGTGGTTGTTCTCACTGCATTTTCAGAACTACTTGCAGGCAGAGCAAGTCTTCCCATATTTGTTGACCATTTCCAGCTGCTTCTTTTAGTTCATTACCTTTAACTTTTGTGTATTTGTCTATTAGGTTACTTGTTTATTATTTTATATGATATCTTGTGTATTATAATATTTATCATGTATTTTGCAAATATCTCTTCAGGTCATGGTCTCCCCCCAACCCACCCCCAGCCATTTATGGTATCAGTTGCCATGCAGCACGCAATAGAAGGTCTTTGTGAGCAGTGACACTGGCTGTTTAGGACACCGCCGTATCTTTAGCACCAAGAACAGTGCCTGGTAAATAGCATGTTCTCAATAAAAATAATGAATGAGTAACTATAAAAGCCTAGAATTTTTACGCAGCCAAGTCAGTCAATATTCTCCTTTATGGTTTCTGGGCCATTAGAATAGCTCTATTAGTCTTAACTTTTTTTTTTTGCAGTTAATCCCTCTTGAATTTATTTTTAATGTGGTATGAAGCAGGCTAAATGGAGTCTTAACATTGGCCACTACTTTGTATAAAAAGTATTACATAAAAATGAAAATTCCAGGCACCTGGCTGGCTCAGTTGGTAGAGCTTGCAACTCTTGATCATGGGGTTATGAGTTTGAGCCCCACGTTTGGTGTAGAAATTACTTAAAAATACTTTTTTAAAAAATGAAAATTCCCTTTAGATTTTTAGGTATTCTATACATTAAAATATAAATATACCCTGCCATCCATTTTACATGCTATTAATAAAAAAGTAATGATGGAGAATACTTTGACAGTTAATTTTGCTCAGAATTCTGTTCATTTATATATAACTACTTTTGTCTTAATTATCAACAAATTCAAAAGCTGGATGACCAAGGTTTCCACTTAAAAAATAATTTAATATGCTGTTTATCACATCTACTCTTAAAAAAAATCACTGAATTGTACATAATTTTTAAAATAGTTGCTTATTCTGGACTCACAGACTAAATTACTCAAATTCCAAATTTTCAAATTAAGAAAAACTCTTTTAGCCAGAAATTATGTATTTTTTGTAAAAACGATTAAGGAAAATATGGACACGGGGGAATGCAATGAATCCAATATTATACATAGTTGAACATTGAGGAGAAATCACATTTATGTATAATGTAATTCTGAAATATGTTAGTTTAAAAATTTTCCAAGATTTCTTTAAGGTACAAACACTTCTGCCTCTTCCATGAAGCCTTCCTAGTTGAAAGTGATAGCTTTTTTCCCTGGACTCCTCTAGTGATTCTTGTTTATACCACTCCTAGGGCACTGCTCACAAAACAGATCTCAGTAAACCTAACTTGCCTCCCTTGCTCAGTGGTCACACTATTTTCCTGGGGTTATAAAGAGCTGCTGTCAAAGGTCTGACAAATTTTTTTTTCCCCTTATAAGTCATTTCCCTTTTTATTGAGATCTCTCAAGGATTTCTTTCTTTTAAAGTCTAGTAACATTTCTAGAATGATTTGTTGTCTACCATTCTACAACAATATTCTCAGGTAGGCTGTCTGCTCTTCCAAAATGTGGTTTTAATTTTTTTTTGTATTTCAGTTTTTGTATTTCAGTCTCCTAGAATATAGCCTTAAGTATTTATTATTCTGCATCAGTTTCCTTCTTCAACGACCTCTATTATCAGTATGCTAGATCTGTTTTACATATTTTCAGTAGTTACTTTTTTTTTTTTTTAAAGATTTTACTTATTTATTTATTTGACAGACAGAGATCACAAGCAGGCAGAGAGGCAGGCAGAGAGAGAGGAGGAAGCAAGCTCCCTGCTGAGCAGAGAGCCCGATGCGGGGCTCGATCCCAGGACCCTGAGATCATGACCTGAGCCGAAGGCAGCGGCTTAACCCACTGAGCCACCCAGGCGCCCCTCAGTAGTTACTTTTATCTCTTCATTTCTTTTTCTGTTTTTAAATTCCTTCTTTGGGGGCACTTGGGTGGCTCAGTCCGTTAAGCATCAGATTGCTGACTTCGGATCAGGTCGTGATCTCAGGGTCGTGAGATCAGAATCCCACGTCAGTGAAGCCTGCTTAAGATTTTCTGCCTTGGCCTCTCCCTCTCCCCCTCAAAAAAATTCCTTCTTTTGACCTTTCTACTTCTTTCAAGGAATTATTTGTTGTGTTTATTTGCTATTGGGTTTCTTTTGGTTTTGCCACTAATTCTGAAGTAATTGTTTATTTGTAATTAGAACTATTCACCTCATTTTTGAGTTCTTCTAAGCCTGATTTTGTTATTTCTTACCTTTTATTTCTTTGAAAGAGGTGTCTGAGCTCATTTTGAATAGCCGGTTACAGTTTTATCTGTTCGGAGCACATGCCTTTGGGGATGGTTTCATTAGCTTCAGGGATGCTATTCTCTCTTTTGCCCTAATAGAAGATTTCTTTTTAGTATGGCCGCAACCTTAATCCTCTTCTGAGGTTTTTTTCATGCAAAATTGTTGGTTTTCCTGAACTTTTAGAAGGAGGTATTCCAAGGCACCTTTTACTAACCTCTCAAGAACTCCATTTTGAGCTATTTTCACTTAGTATTAAAAATATGATGACAGGCTTTGTGTGATTTCCTTGCCGTTTCCCTCCCCACCAATTTTTGGCTTTTTTTAACTGGAAGAACTGTATTTTTATGTAATTGGTGCTGAGTTACTTCATAGGTGAATTGCTTGACAAGAGATCCAGGTGCTTCTTAAGACTTATTCTACTTCGACAATAAAATTATGCTGTAGGCTTAAATGATCTTTATACTAATTACAGTATAAGAACCTTAAAGACAGAAATCGTACCTTATTCATTTCTATCCCACCATAATTCACAGATGGCTCTGATCTATTAGGTAGTCAATAATACTTATTTAAATTAATACAAGGGCAGCAGAACATTTCCCTATTTTATCCAAGAGAATTAAGGATATTTTGAAAAGAGGCTCACACACAAGTGCATAGGTCACCCCTGAGAACTCATCTTGGATATGTGATAACAGGTCTACCGAATGCAATTAACAGGAGGATTCCCATAGACTGTGAGCACAGTATCTGAAGCCATCACATAACTGGGCATGAGAGCAAAGTGTTCCAAATATTGTTGATCATATACCCAAAGGGCAGGCCCCTTCTTCCTTAATGGCAAACCAGACTGCGTTTGGGTCTTCAGGCTCTCATGAGCTAAGGGAAGGTTCAAGGTTCAGGGGCGGATGATGACTGGGCATGAGCCCATCACGGTGTCTCATTCCCCTTGACAGTCAATGGTTCAGGCCTGGCCGTGTGACCCAATTCTGGCTGATGAGACCTACACATAAATCCACTGGAGCACTTCTTAGAAAAAAAGTTTTCTCTCATAAGAATGATGTGGAATGCAGGAGAAGACACGACCCTTTCTTTGTCTCTGGCTGTTTGTTGCTGAGCGGTCCTGCAATCACAAGGAGCTAACTCCCTCTGCACTTTTACCTGGCTTCCTCTTTCCTTCATTTGTGTTGTCTCTTTGCTGCCCAATTCTGATCCTACTCCTAGCAGTTTCTCCTTAGTGAGGGACCCTGTCTTGGAAGAGAGTCTGGGCTGGTCAGTTCCGAGAGCTCATGGGGTCCACACTGCCCCAGCTCTTTGGACCCTTCTGTAGGTCCCTTGGCCTCAACCATGAATGGACTCGGTGCACCATACTTTTCCACTGAGTGACCCCGGTTGTGTTGGGATTGACCCATAATAGGGTCCATCACCTCATGACTTTCCTCTGCTTCCTCACCCAAAGCCATCGACATCATGCAGACCTTGTGGCATAAGTAGTTTAACACACTTGTATTTTGGGATTCTTTTTAGGGGATAGCTTGTCACCTCTGTGTGGTAAATATTGTCCATGAGGTTTTGGTTTTGGTGTCTAGTGGCTTTATTTTAATATTAAAAAACTAAAATTTACCATCTTAACTATTTTTTTTTTTAGATTTTATTTTTTATTTGACAGAGAGAGACACAACACAGCGAGAGAGGGAACACAAGCAGGGGGAGTGGGTGAGGGAGAAGCAGGCTTCCTGCTGAGCAGAGAGCCCAACATGGGGCTCGATCCCAGGACCCTGGGATTATTACTTGAGCAAAGGCAGATGCTTAACGACTGAGCCACCTAGATGCCCCCCATCTTAACTATTTTTAAGTGGAGTTCAATAGCGTGGGGGTACATTCACGTTGCAGTCCAATCTCCAGAACTTCCTCCATCTTTCAAAACTAAAACTCACTACCCATTTAACAATTCCCATTCCTCCCTTCCCCAACCTCTGCTAACCACCCTTGTATGGCTCTGTTTTTATGAGGAGATTAAATTCAGGGGACCAACAAAGTCTGCTGCCACAGGCCCATTACTGAACTAGATCCTCCTGGAGACCGGAGTCTGTTTCATGCCCACAGGACCAACATAGCACCCAACACAGAGAAAACACATATTTAACCAGTGAACAAGTCACTCTTAATTCCCGCATCTTTTGGCAGCGTGATAGGATGCATTCTTGTACTCATTAAAGTGACTGATGGTTCACATAAAAGTTGCCATCGTTACCTGGACTAATACCTTTCCAGATCAATATGAAACATGAGCCTCTGGAAAGAACACTGCCAACTCTTGATTACCCAACTAATGAAGGGCAGGAGAGGAACAGACTATCTCAATTCCATGCTGATTTCAAAGTACTTTTTATTTTCTCATGTATGAATTTGTGGTGGTGGATTTCCTTACTAATTACGCTTGGTTCAGGCTAACACTGTAACAGCAGTGGTCCCTGGGCACTACTTGCTGGTGTTGATTTGAAGGGAAGGAGGTGGTACAGGCATACATGGGACATTCTAGTAAAAAGGAAACACCTGACACAGAGGTACACAAGACAGTTCACTAAGTGGGCATACTGGAGAGCTGCTGCGGTAAGAATTGGTAAAACCAAAAGGAATAAAATCTCATGGGGCGCCTGGGTGGCTCGGTGGGTTGGGCCGCTGCCTTCGGCTCAGGTCATGATCTCAGGGTCCTGGGATCGAGCCCCGCATTGGGCTTTCTGCTCAGCAGGGAGCCTGCTTCCTCCTCTCTCTCTGCCTGCCTCTCTGCCTGCTTGTGATCTCTCTCTGTCAAATAAATAAATAAAATCTTTAAAAAAAAAAAAAAAACCGGGGCGCCTGGGTGGCTCAGTGGGTTGGGCCGCTGCCTTCGGCTCAGGTCATGATCCCAGGTCCTGGGTTCGAGCCCCACATCGGGCTTTCTGCTCAGCGGGGAGCCTGCTTCCTCCTCTCTCTCTGCCTGCCTCTCTGCCTACTTGTGATTTCTCTCTGTCAAAAAAATAAATAAAATCTTTAAAAAAAAAAAAAAGGAATAAAATCTTACATTCGTGTCAAGCTTTACCATTACAAAGGGCTTTCAAATCCATTACTCACTTATTTCCCACAAACCTACCCCTTTATTTTTATTTTTTTTCAAGATTTATTTATTTGAGAGAGAGCATGAATGGGGGGGCAGAGAAAGAGGGAGTGAGACCCTCAAGCAGACTCCATGCTCAGCATGGAGCCTGAGGGGGGCTCGATCTCACAACGCTGACATCACAACCTGAGCTGGAACCAAGAGTGGCTGCTTAACTGACCACGCCACCCAGGCGCCCCAACCCTACCCTTTTAATACAGACCTTGCTAGCTCCACTTTACAGGTAAGGGAATGGAGGGGCCTGAGAGACTAAGTAGCGTGCCCATCCAACACACTTAGTCAATGTACAATCTGGACTCTCGTCCAAGCTCAGGGTTTTCTTACAACACTATCATTACACCTGAAGAGTGTGGGGACACGCACTGCTCACATCCCATGTCGGAAGAAGGCAGGGTATTAATTACACATACATAAAAACAAAGAGGATCTGGACTAGTTTCTGCAAGAATAACCCTAATTTTCTCCCCGCGATCCCTAAAACCACTCCTACCACTCCGTCTCTGCCTCCATCTTCAATCAACACATCTCTAGAAAAAGAAAAAGAGGGAAGAAGGTATGGTATTTTGGATGTGTTCCAGAAGCATCAGCACTAGCACTAATGACGAGGACAGCGACCAGACGGCTCGTCCCTACTGTGCGCCAGGCACCTCCTCTCACCAGCCCGGCGGGGTAGGCTGTTCGGTCCCCACCTTACAGAGAACTTCTCTGAACCTCAGTTGTGTCAAGTAAGTTGCCCAAATCATGTATTTAGTAACTAGAGGAGCAGGGATTTGAACTCCATGCTCTTTAAACAAACACCTCTGTAGTATGTGGAATTTATTTTATTTTATTTTATTTTATTTTATTTTATTTATTTTTTTTTTGTCAGAGAGAGAGGGAGAGAGAGCGAGCACAGGCAGACAGAATGGCAGGCAGAGGCAGAGGGAGAAGCAGGCTCCCCGCCAAGCAAGGAGCCCGATGTGGGACTCGATCCCAGGACGCTGGGATCATGACCTGAGCCGAAGGCAGCTGCTTAACCAACTGAGCCACCCAGGCGTCCCTGGAATTTATTTTTGAAGATTTTATTTGTCAGAGAAAGAGAGCACAAGCAGGGGGAGCAGCAGGCAGAGGGGAAGCAGGGTCCCCACTGAGCAGGGAGCCTGATGTGGGACTCAATCCCAGGATCCTGGGATCATGACCTGAGTCAAAGGCAGACATTTAACTGACTGAGCCACCCAGGTGCCCCTATGTGGAACTTAAATAAGCATGAAAACATAACAATTCATCATACCTAAACCTGTGGATGATTTGAAGTTTGATTTTCATAAACTGCATAAAATATGCTTGTTTTCTAAGCATCTTCATAGCATGTACCTGCATACAAACAATAAAGACTTTCTTCCTATTTACCTTCAAAGTGTCCCTCTCTACATAATAAAAGCAAGCTCGGCAGGAGTCCTCAAATCTGCTAGCCACCCCTTCTGGAACGGAAACCATTAAGGAGTGAAATGTCCTTTCTTTCATAAAGGTCTCTGTGAAGATGTATGGCACCTTTTCTATAGACTCTCTTCCCACTGAATTTTGGGAATGACATATTTTGCTATAAATAAGCTTGTCTCGTTTTTTTTCCAGACATGATCTATTTTGTCATCTGTTTTTCGAAAGTGGTTACTGCTGAGTGAAGTCTGATGGGGGGTGGTCTGTGGATTTCAACAAAACACCAAACTTCCAGTCATCCTTTGCATTCGCCTTAACACCTGTTTCTGCAGAGAAACTGCTGTCCGGCTCTGACAGACATGGAAGGGCTGTCTCTGCCCCAACCACCACCCTCCTTATTCTCAGTCATTCCTGCTGCTAGGGTAGCCAACTGACCCATTTTTGGCCAATAAGATTAGGCAGACACTCGCTGAGAGGAGAGCTTCTGGGAAACTTTTGCCTCCCTCATAAAACGACACACAACCAGCATTGCTCTTTCTCCTGTTCCTGCTTACCACCCTGAATTAAGAGTTAATGGCTGGAGGCACAGCAGCCTTCTTGGAGCTATTAAACGTGAAGATGAAAGCCAACAGAAGGCAAAGGATGACAGAACAGAAAGAACCTGGGTCCTTGGGAGGAACTGCTACGCAGTTAAACCCACACTGGCAGTCGTCTACACCTGGACTCCTTGTTGTGCAAGCAAACGAACTGCGTGTTGGATGAGACACTGTAGCCAGATTTTCTGTCATTTGCAGCTGAACACACTCCTTACTGAGACGCTAGCTGCTGCTCTCTTTCGGTAATCATTCTGGTCTCTTCCCCTTCCCCAAATCCAACCATCCCCTTATGTGTTGAAGGAACTGGTACAGACTAGCACCTTCTCATCAGGCACAGACTTATAGAAAAGTACTTACAAACTAAAAAGTAATACAAACTATAATCTAAATTACATGACTGATTCAGAAAACTGCTGAGAAATGTTCCTTCACCTCCTTGCCTAAAAACTTCTTGAGTCTTGAGATAAATGTCATACCTCATGAGAAACCTATTTCCTGCTTTCTTTGGCAGTGTTCAAAGTCAGGCCTTTCTGTTGTTATTATACACCCTGCTGGTTTCAAGGACTTCTGAGTGGGTCACATTCCCATTCCTTAGAGATCACACACACAGGCACACACGCACACGATAAACTTCCCAGGACTCAGTTTTATTCATATTGACTGAAAACTTAATTTGTTCTTCACAAAATTCTTCTGATTTTTTAAAAATTAAAAAACTTGTGATTATTTGAGAAAGCAAGCGCATGTGAGCCCACGGAGGGGCGGGAGGAGGGACAGAGGGAGAGGGAGAGAAGCAGACTTCCTACTACAGAGCCCAAGGCAGGGTTTGATCTCAGGACCCTGAGGATCATGACCTGAGCTGCAATCGAGAGTCAGACGTTCAACCAACTGAGCCGCCCAGGCGCCCCAAGTTCTTCTGCTTTTTAGTGACAATTTTTAGAAAGTACATGTGAAAGCAGTGATTTGTGATTACCTCTTCAAACTTATTTTGCATTTTCCTCAGAAATTTGAAGGACACACCAGTTACTGAGCAAAACCGACCAGGCAGGCAGTGTGCACAACTGGGAGTTGGACCACTTGTAATTAACCAAGTTAATCATGGCACGTGGGGAATCGTTTTATCCTGCTGTACTCGGCAATGCCACTGCCAAAACCTTGACTTTGAGTTATTTTAGCTTACTCAAAGAACAGTGTTAGATTTTTTCTGGATATTTTCCTTCCAAAAGACATGCATGGTTTAACCAAACAAAGCACAGCACAAGCACACGTCCTTCCGCACACAGGTGATAATCAGAGTCACCGGAGGGTATGGACACGTGGCATTAAAACAGGGAACTGCATCTGAGGAATGGAAACCAAGATCCACAGAACAGGAGCCAGAATGAAGCATCTCTTGTGTGTAACTGGTCCTGGGGCTCCATTTTAGCTTCCGGGGCTTTCAATGGGGGTACACATGTACGCCCATGTACACACCTGCCTACACAGAATCCTTGCTCCCGCGTCAAGCGATTCCCGTTAGTCAGGGCTCTGCTTGGGCACAAACACACTGAGCGTCGGCTGCCTCATTTATAACCTAAGGATAATATCCCACAGCGGTCCTAGGAAGATTAAGAAGGTGACATACATCTGTGTATGTGTAAAAATGCTTATAAACTGTGCTATTCCCTGTTGATGGAGGCTATCGTCCCTATTCCTAACTCCTGGTCAAATACGGGAAAAACTCTGCTGGAAATATCACGTGCAGCTTTTCTGTTTTATAAATCTATCCTCAGCTCTCTGTAGTTACTGCTGTACTCAAAGGAACAACCGCTGTATGGAGAGGACGACTGTCCCTTAACTGCTGGAGATGAAGGGTTTGAGGAAAAGGAAGCAAGGCTTGGCCAGTCTCTAAGGGTGCGAGGAGAGCCGCAAGGACCTGTGCAGTAGAATGTTGTAAGCAGATTCTTTTCCAGCTGTAGTAAGAGGAACAGGCCACAGGCTGTCCTTGAGAGCTGGAGTATAACAGTCCACCTCACAAAAGCGGATGAAAGAGGTGGCCAAGCTCACTACTATGCACCAAACTCATATTTAATGAGATGTCGAGAATCGATAGTTGAACGAGATGCTGAGAATCAATAATGTGTTTGACTGCGGTCAAACAGTTAGAAGGGGTCTTATTTTTCTTCTGTGAAAAAACGTTAAAGACAAAGCCTTCCAAAGTTCGCAAAGTGTTGACCATTCAGATCGCATGGAGGTGGCTGCCATTACAACAGACGTTTTCAAGCTACTCTAGCAGAGAGGCATAGGCTTTCAATGAATCCTAATTCAGTGATGTACAAAAAGGCATATTCTCTCCAGCTCCCTATTATTTTGAAATGTATGACTGACCAAACCGGACTTTAACAAATGCAAGGCACTGCAGCAGACTCCTGATGGAGGAGTTCCAGCTGAGCCCGAACTATCTATCTCTTCCCAGTGCCTGGCAAGCCTGGGAGCAAACTGGATGATGGGCAGAGCTCCTGGGTGCTGGCCAGTCACTGCACATGTTATCAGAGGGGCTGAGTCACTCTCAGCGGTCTGTAGACACTGGAGGGGACAATCAGTATAATCCAAGTCTGAAGATAATTCGAAAGTAATTTCGACTACACATTGGAATGCTTTGCTTTTGGCCTTTTGTTTTTTTGGAGAAAATATGTCTAATTGAGACTAGACTGCCTTTTTTTTTTTTTTAAGGTTCTGTTTATTTGAGAGCAAGCGAGCAAGCATGAGCTGCCCGCAGAGGGAGAGGGAGAAGCCAGATCCTCACTGAGCAGGGAACCTGATGCGGGTCTCACTCCCAGGGCCCTGGGATCATGACCTGAGTGAAGGCAGACGCTTAACCTGTTTAGCCACTTGGCACCCCAAGAAGAAGCTAATTTTTATTTTATTTATTTTTTTAAAAGATTTTATTTATTTATTTGACAGACAGAGATCACAAGTAGGCAGAGAGAGAGAAGGAAGCAGGCTTCCCGCGGAGCAGAGAGCCTGATGCGGGACTCAATCCCAGGACCCTGGGATCATGACCCAAGCCGAAGGCAGAGGCTTTAACCTATTGAGCCACCCAGGTGCCCGAAGAAGCTAATTTTTTTTCTTTTTTTTTTTTATAAACATATATTTTTATCCCCAGGGGTACAGGTCTGTGAAACGCCCGGTTTACACACTTCATAGCACTCACCATAGCACATACCCTCCCCAGTGTCCATAACCCCCCCCTCCCAACCCCCCTCCCCCCATCAACCCTCAGTTTGTTTTGTGAGATTAAGAGTCACTTATGGTTTGTCTCCCTCCCAATCCCATCTTGTTTCATTTACTCTTCTCATACCCCCTTAACCCCCCATGTTGCAACTCCTCTCCCTCATATCAGGGAGATCATATGATAGTTGTCTTTCTCCGATTGACTTATTTCGCTAAGCATGATACCCTCTAGTTCCATCCACGTCATCGCAAATGGCAAGATTTCATTTCTTTTGATGGCTGCATAGTATTCCATTGTGTATATATACCACATCTTCTTTATCCATTCGTCTGTTGATGGACATCTAGGTTCTTTCCATAGTTTGGCTATTGTAGACATTGCTGCTATAAACATTCGGGTGCACGTGCCCCTTCGGACCACTACGTTTGTATCTTTAGGGTAAATATTTTTAAAATGGAATCACCAGGGACGCCTGGGTGGCTCAGTCAGTTAAGCGTCTGCTTTCAGCTCAGGTCATGATCCCAGTATCTTGGGATTGAGTCTCACATCAGGCTCCCTGCTCAGCGGGGAGACTGCCTCTCCCTCTGCCTGCTGTTTCCCCTACTTGTGCTCTCTCTCACTCTCCCTCTATGACAAATAAAATCTTTAAAAAAATAAAGAATGGAATCACCAATATCAATATATATTAAAAGTGTTTTTGAAATGTCCATACCTTTGAATCAGTAACTCCAATGCAAAGGTCTATTCTAAAAACCATAAAGAAGAACTTTTTGTCCAAAGATGTGAATTTTAAGGTTATTTATGACAGAAGAAAACTGGAGTAAATTAGGATTCACTCAAATGATTATGTAGCATTATGAAATTTATAAGAATGAAACACCTGGAGAATAGTTATTAATGAAAAAGATATAAAAAATGCAAATAACACTATTTAAATAATTCTATAATAAATGCCTAGAAAAACACTAGCATGAAATACAATAAAATATGGAATGGGTACAATAAAAAAATTAACAATGATGAACACTTAATTCAATGAATTCTACAAGTTTCCGTAACATTTGTTTTTCTTCAGTAATGAAAAAGATCTTAATTGAAAACAAAATTAAATGAGTTCACATTCCCAGAACACACATAAACTGCACACCAGCTGAAATGAATTAACAAGGATAAGTAAAGTCTAGACTTTAAAACCCACTGTAGTTTGTCCCAAAAGTTAAACATCTGACAATGGATCACTAACGTCAAAATAGTATCCTCGTGATCTCGAGAAGTCATTTGCGCCTATTCAATATCTTGCTTTTATACATTTCTCAGGGAAATGGGTAGAACAAAGTGAATTTACTACATTTTTCCCTTAGTGTTTACCAAGGTAAACACAATCTTTTTTTTTTTTTAATATTTAAGAAATTCTTTTTTTTTTTTAAGATTTTATTTATTTATTTGACAGACGGAGATCACAAGCAGGCAGAGAGGCAGGCATAGAGAGAGAGGAGGAAGTAGGCGCCCTGCTGAGCAGAGAGCCCGATGCAGGGCTGGATCCCAGGGCCCCGGGATCATGACCTGAGCTGAAGGCAGAGGCTTTAACCCACTGAGCTACCCAGGCGCCCCCAGATAAACACAATCTTTGAGGTTCTTTTGGATTAACAATCTATCCTTAGCTCAATTCTGGGCAAACAGAAATAAAATGCATTTGTCTCCACTCCAGAATGTCACTTGGGGCAAAGTAATAACTGGTCATTTGTATACTACACATCGAGCCACAGTTACATTATTTATAAGCTCATGAAGTCTGTAATTAAATTATAATGTAGTCATAGCCTACAAATGTGAACATACTTTTGTTCCCTTTTTTTCCTTTTAGTAGAAATTGCATTGAAAATATAGGCTTCTAATTATTAAAAATAAAGAGGTGAGGGGTGGGCTGTATGTATGTTCTTTGCTGCTACACATTTTTATTGACCTGACTCACAAGGGCCTCCTTCATGTTAGTCTAACTGCCTCTTCTCTGCCTTCCTATACTTTGCAAACCATCAGACCTCAGGTTTGCAGGCTCCTCAGAGAAGGGGCACGATCCTTCTCATCCCTGCAAATTTCCTTATTACGGCACCTAGCACAGCATTTACAAGAAGGTGCTTGGGGCGCCTGGGTGGCTCAGCGGGTTAAAGCCTCTGCCTTCAGCTCAGGTCATGATCCCAGTGTCCTGGGATCGAGTCCCGCATCGGGCTCTCTGCTCAGCGGGGAGCCTGCTTCCTCCTCTCTCTCTGCCTTCCTCTCTGCCTACTTGTGATCTCTGTCAAATAAATAAAATCTTAAAAAAAAAAAGAAAAAAGAAGGTGCTTGACATGATTCCTAGGGAATCATTACGATTTTCTGCTTCTAATGACAGTGATGACCCAGGTAACCTTGTCTCCTGAGAGAAGTGATGGGTGAATCTGGAGGAGCCCAGACAGACCCTGATTGCTGAAGAGAGAGAGGAGAGGGCTGGTTTTGGGCAAGGTCAGGAGCGGTGCCTGCTAGCCGGGCTCTGCGTAGGGGAGGACCCGCACAGGAGACTCTAGCTGGTGGGAAGTCTGGAGAGAGAAAAGGGAGGGACCCTCCTCCTGTGTCTATAGAAATTCAGTAAAATCTATCCTTCTAACACCTGGGGAATGGGAATGCTGCTTGCAGATGAGTGCAGGGGAAAAACAGAAGCTTGTTAAAGGGACAGGTGACATAGGGACAGGACACGTGTTTATTAAATTGGATTAAGAGTCCAATAATTGGGATCAGGAGGGAGACAAATCAAAAGAGACTCTTAATGTCACAAAACAAACTGAGGGGTTGGGGGGAGGGATGTAGGGAGAAGGTGGTTGTGTTATGGACATTGGGGAGGGTATGTGCTATGGTGAGTGCTGTGAAGTGTGTAAACGTGGCAATTCACAGACCTGTAACTGTGGGGCTAATAATACATTATATGTTTATAAAAAAATAAAAAAAATTAAAAAAAATGTACAGGTACCACAGACCTGTACCCCTGGGGCAAATAATGCATTATATGTTAATGAAAATAATTTAAAAAAAAAGGAGTCCAATAATTATCTACTAAGTACCTGCTCTGTGCCCTTAACTTCCAGCTTGGGGGCATACCAAGGAAACACAGGCCACAGTGGGCTCTGCCCTCATCAACCCTAATTAGTTCCCTAATGCTGGTCATGACCTGTGTCCAACAGTTGACTCCCGTTATTCATGGATTCTGTATTTGTGGAGTCATTCACTTACTAAAATTTGTAACCCCCCAAATCAAATGTTCTTGTACAGGGAGAATGGCAAAAAAAAAAAAAAAAAAAAAATTTTTTTTAAATAAAATCAATTGAGGTCTCCCAGCCCAGGTCAAACACAGCCAACCTGCCTTGTTTCAGCTCTCCTACTGTAAACAAGAATCCCCTTCACTTATTGACACTTTTTTTTTTTTTTTTACTATATTTTTCTTTTCCTGCTGGTGATTTCACTGTTTAAAATGGTCCCCAAGTGTAGTGCTGAAGTGCAAACACACACACGGGGACAGGGTGTGTTTGATCAGCTTCATCCAAGCGGGACTTTCAGGCTGTTGGTTAGGAGTTCAATGGGAACAAATCAACAATATAAATTAAGTAAGTTGTCTTTAAGCAAAAACACACATGAAACACAGTTATGTACTAACTAGTCGGTTAACAAACACGTGATCAGGAACTCAACTGCGTTGCCCCTCAGAGCAATGGCTCAGTGCTAACTCAGGGCTTGCAGTACCACAAATAAGGAGAATGAAGCGAATCTGTGCCTTCCTCTATTGCAGTTTAACTGAAGGAGAAAGATCACCAGAAGTCATCTTTATTAAGGGCCAAATGTGGGCCAAACATAGTGCTAAACATTTAAAATGCATTCATCATGTAACTCTCACAACCAGCCTGTGAGGGAGAGAGCAGCTTCATTTTATGGATGAGAAAATGGATGCTCAGAGAGGTTATGTATATTTCCCAAGGTCACACAGCCAGTGGTAGAATACTGTGCCCTACTACTGCCCAGTAGATGACTGGGGGAAATGATAAAATTGAGAACAGAGGTACCTGGGTGGCTCAGTCACTGGGCATCTGCCTTTGGCTCAGGTCATGATCCCAGGGTCCTGGGATGGAGCCCCACATCGGGCTCCCTGCTCAGCAGGGAGCCTGCTTCTCCCTCTCTAGCTCTTCTGTGCTTCTGTTTCCTCTCTTGCTGTCTCTATCATGAATAAATAAAATCTTAAAAAAAAACTGAACAGAACTGAGACAGACAGCAGTCTCAGTTGTTGTGATGGTAGAATGAGAGTTTAAGGGGCAATCTGAGAAGATGACAATTAGGACAATCTAGGCTGAGTGATGAAAGATCCTCCTCTAGGTTGGGGGACCTATAAGCTTGACAGACACCTCTCCCTGTTGGAGAGCCGAGGGTGCGGGTGACACGAAGAGGGTGGGCATCCACCAGTATGAAGGCTCCCCTGCCCCACAGGGCACACCATAATCTACTCTTAATTATTCATTCATTTGCTCAATGTAATGGATCCCTACTATCCTATCCCAAGTAGAGACACCGGGGATTCAACAGTGAACAAAACCGACACAAAGCAGTGGGCTTGTGGAACTTAGGGTCTAGTGACAGGACTGAAAGACCGAGTTGTGTGGCTTTAGGGCAGTGCTTTTCCTCAAGTATTGTGGTGTTCCAGCTTCCCTGAATACCAACAAATGCTGATGTAGAAAACAGTTCCATTCTGTCTGACTCCGATAACAGCACCAAAACTGCCAAGGAGATAAGCAGCAGCCAAACCACCCGGCTGCTTGCACTGGGACGGGGTGCTTAGTTTTCTAGGGCTCCCTCTTTCCCACAGTGAACCAGATATCCTGAGAAGTCGTCCTGCTGCAAGACATTACCCGCTGGATAAACAGAGCAAAAACGGGCCCATCATTATTATCCTAAGGAAACGATGTACCCCCAAGTCCGTTGAAGGCTTTCTGGGACGATGGTTCTGAACCTGGCCTGCACGTTAAATCATCCAGGAGCTTTTTAAAGTCCTGCTGCCTAGGTTACGAGAAAACCAATTACATCAGAATCCTGCGGGACAATTCGGGCATCAGAATTTTATAAAACTCCCCAGGGGATTCCGATGTCCAGCCAAGGTCAAGAACCACTGCCTTGGAATGGGACAGAGCACACTGCGTGCAGGGAGAGTTGGTGGTTCCAGTGTCCTGTCAATTTTACTTAAACCCTCAGAAGCTGGTGGAGCTGAGAAGCTACCATTCCCTCCTTTCTTCTGCTCTCCACCCTATGCTGGGATGTTGATGGCACCACTTTTCAAGTAGATGCAAAGAACCAACCTAAGTGGGTACCTTCCTGAGTCTAATAGGGCTGTTTATAGTTAAATGTATTGATTTTTAAATGAGTTCCTGCTAAGCTGAGGCTCATATGAAAGCCAAAGAGGAGATTCATGAATTGCATGCAAAGGGCTTTATTATTTACACCAATAAGTCTCTAGGAGTCAAGGATAATACCCAATATGTACCTAATAAATACTAATCATAGTCTTTGCCAATCTCTGATTTGGGTTCATATTCTTCTTTGGAGCAATATCTTTATTTTTGTTTTTAAATGAACCAACCAACGAACCCCCAAAACATTTCCTATTATATGCAGGGAAGAAACAGACCAATAATTACTTAATTTGAGTGTCCTTTGGGTGCCTATGTGGCTCAGTTAAGCATCTGCCTTCGGCTGAGGTCATGATCTCAGAGTCCTGGGATGGAGCCCCACATCAGGCTCCCTGCTCAGTGGAAACCTGATTCTCCCTCTTTCGGCTCATGCTCTCTCTCAAATAAATAAATAAATAAATAATAAATGAAAACTTAAAAAAATAATTTGAGTATCCTTTGAATCTAAAATGTCCCCTATACCTGAAAGGTGCTGTTAGAGAAGAAAGTGTGGGACAGGGAAGACAGAAATATTCCATGCTATAAAGCAAAGTGATCCCTCTGGACAGAATCCTGGGGCTTTCCCATGCAACTCTTTGCATCTGGCCGTGGGATCTCTCAGAGATGGAGGACTCCCTGTCCTGAAATCCTTGAAGAACAAGAATGAGATGGAAAGTTTTCAGGGATTTGTTTGTAAGAACATCACCCTGCCGTTTTGTTGGCACAGATTTAAACACAGGTTTCAGATCTAGCCTGAAGATACACAGGGCAGAATTACATCCGGATTGGTCCAAGTAAAACATCAAGTGGGGGCGGCTGGTGGCTCAGTCGGTTGAGCATCTGACTCTTGATTTGGGCTCAGGTCATGAACTTGGGGTTGTGAGATGGAACCCAGGTTCGGACCTGCACTGGATGGGAGGCCTGCTCAAGATTCTTTCTCTTCCCCGCCTCCCCCAACCTCCCTGGCAAAGACATCAACATGTCACAGTCAAGGTACTTATAAACTAACTTGCATCAGGGTTTATAATCCTAAGAACAGTAAAAACTGAAATGAAACAGCATTTACTGAAACTTTCCTATGTGGCAGGTACCAGGGTTTTCATGTATTAGCTCACTTAACATCCCAACGATCCTAAATGGCAGACTTTACTATTATACCTGCTTTGCAAGCAAGAAAACTGAATCAAGGAGGTTAAGGTCACCCCAGTAGTTAAGTGGTAAAGGGGGATCTGATTCATGTGGTCTGACTCCAAAGTTCATACCCTTAGCCAATCTTTGCTGTATTTCCTCACTTGTATCGGTCAGATTTCGGCTGCTGGGTGACCCAGAAGTCCTAAGAACTGAAGACGATTGGTAGGGTCAGGCCTGGGGTCTGCCTTGGAGACCTATCGAGCCCATGGTCACCAGGAGGCTATGGCTGTCTCCCCTACCTCCTGGACTGGACCTGGGAGGGGCCACTGGGTTTGGGCTGATGCACGGAATAAACCAGGGTCCTAAAGCATCTAAAAAAAAGCTTCATCTCAAAGAAGCCTCAAGAAAAGGACGACCATCTCCTGGATGACAGGGACGTTTCAGAGGTGGCAAGCCAACTTCTTGCTTATTCGTGCTCTGTGGCGGAGTGCCAGATGTGGCTCAGGAGTCTAGGGATGCAATGGGGGGCGGGTGGTGCAGACTGAGCAGAGTTCACCATTTATAAAGTTGCTGGCCAAGCTCTGTGACTAACAAAGGGTTGGGGTTGCAGAGAGAAAACCAGATTTCTTTTTGCTCGGGCAGGAGAAAAGGGCAGCATGCAAGGACAGGCCAGGCAGAGTGAGTGAAAAGAAAGAGGCCTCCACGGAGGCAGCAATGAGGGAGGGGCTGCTCATGTTCCCACATCTCAACTCGGTCCCAACAGGCCTGCCCGGGCCCTGACAGTTATCTTCCAGCGATCCAAAGGCTTGGTGGTGCAGAAGGAGCCAGGCTGCGTCAGCAGCTCTGATCTGAGACCTGCCCGAGCAGAGAGGGGCCTCTGGTTCTGAGGCTCTGGCCGGTCAAAACCCGGGCAGCCTCTCGCTCTCCACCGCAGCCGGCCCTCTCCAGCTGGGCTGCGCAGCTCTAACAAGCAGCCTCTCCGCACGAATCCCTTCCCCTCGCCGCCTCTAACGGAGAGCCGCTGCCGCCTAAGCATTTCATTCTCGGTCACATGCTGCACAGCTTTCCGATGCGGGGGTGGGGGGGGGGGTCCTTCAGAAGCCAGGCCTGCAGGGTAACTGCTGCTGCTGCTACCGAAATTCACGATCAGGTTTCTGTTCCCGGAGCACAGACTTCTGAGAGCTCCCGTGGAGAAGGAGCCGGCTTCGCATCCTGCAGGCGCGGGCTACCCAGACAAACTCCTAAAGCCTCGCTTCTGTGTGGTCTCTTTCAGAACCTTCTCAATGTTCCAGGAGATCTGTTTCTTGATAAAATTTTCTCCCTCGCTTGGGGTCAGGCCAGAAGAGAGCAGAACAGATGTTAGATCTAAAGCTTTCCCCATTCAACCACTTGACCGCTGGCCTGCTAATCCGCCGTGATGTAAAGGAAATGTCTTTGAGCCCCTCTCACTCGGGGAAAAGACAAGCCTCCCAAAAAGCTAGAGCCGTCCCTTCTTCAAGAAAAACAACATGAAGGGACAGGGTGATTGAAGTCAGCTGCATTTCTGCCTGTTAGAATATTAAAGTGCTCTCTCTTTTCCTCTCAGAAAGTCAAAATGGATTATGCTTGAGTTTTCAAACCCCGACAAGGATTTTCCTTCTTTTGCAAGTCATCACCTGACAAAAAATATGCTTCAATCCTGAAAGAGAGTAGCCCTACAATGAATCACAGCTTAGATATGGAGTAAATACTATTTTTTTAAAAGATTTTATTTATTTGACAGAGATCACAAGTAGGCAGAGAGGCAGGCAGAGAGAGAGGAGGAAGCAGGCTCCCCGCCAGGCAGAGAGCCTGATGTGGGGCTCGATCCCAGGACCCTGGCAAGCCGAAGGCAGAGGGTTTAACCCACTGAGCCACCCAGGCACCCCTGGAGTAAATATTATTATCCCAGCTGGGAAAACTGACGCCAGAGCGTGCGGGGGTGGGAGGTGGGGTGGAGGGGACAGGGATCAGTCAGTGCTCAGAGCTAAAATTTCAGGTGAAAGACAACACTGGAGTGTGCTGACAGTTTTCTTAGTAATTTTTCTCCTTCTTCACCCTACTTGGAGCTACCAGAAAGCCTAGCAAATGATCAAACACCACATGCAAACGTTATGCCCCAAAAGGTCCTCCTTGGGAAAATATTCAGGCCAGCTGCTCCCAGCACATTGTCCCTTCAAAAGCCCTTGGTTGCAACTGAGGAGACGTCCCCATCTGGCCCTGGAGGGACTGACACTAGACGGAGCTCAGGTATGGGGGCGGGTAAGATACATTCATTTAAGAAATACCATCCTTCACTGAATGTAATATGACACTTACTATAAGGTGCATCCCATTACCCCAAAAGCCAAGTAAACTAAGACATTACCTTTGTTATCAAAATGAATTTCTATTTTATGCTCATAAAGCTCTTTTAGAACTATTTACACAGGAATGTATCATCTAACCCCCGTCAATCCATCAAAGAGAAAATATAAGCAAGATATATCCACTAGAGTATTCTTAAAACTTTTTCCACACTGAAGAGGTTTTTTTTTTTAATTTTATTTTTAAGTAATCTCTACACCCAACATGGGGCTCGAATTTACAATCTAGAGATCAAGAGTTGCACATTCCACCAGCTGAGCCAGTCAGCGCCCCCTGACTCTTGTTTTAAACTGTTTATTTTGAAATAATTTTAGGTTAACGGAGGAGAAAGACTGCTGAGGGTCGAGGCTGCGGGTCAAGGAGCCACACTTTGAACAGCAAGCCTGGAGAATACCTAGATTTACACACCAGAAATGCTGTCTTCTGGCTCTGTGGATGGCTGACGAGCAGTTTTCCTGTTTGGAAACTGGGATAAGTAACTCCCCTTACCTTCCAAGGCTTCCATGAGGAGCAAAGTGGCAAACATCCACCGTTAACCATAAATGACGCAAAAACATCAGTTATTCTCATTACCTACAGGCTACCATGTACAGTTCTTCCCCAGTTAGAGTCAAGAGTGACTCTACACTGATTTGGTGCTACACACGGTACGGGGATGGCATACATCCTGTGAAGCAGGTAACTGTTCCTTCACTCATTAATCCTGAAGTTCTGAGGGTGTTGCTTTTTCATAGTCAACCCTACTCCGAATATGTGGGCTTGTTCTTGGCTCTCTCACTGTAAGTAACTTCCTACCTTATGAACGTGGCTCAGTTTTACTTTGCGGACCCAGAACTTCTCCACAACCTCAGCCTGCTTTGGGGACCAGCCCAGGCTACAGCTGGCTCCTCTGCTCCTCTCCTGGGGAACCCACCCACGGAGGCACCATCGGAAGTGGGAGGTGGGGCTCGTTCTTGCCCCTCGGGTCCTAATCAGCCGCAAGCCCGCCCTCCTTTGTAGAATAGTAAAGTCAGTTGAACACATCAGCTTTTTCAAAGACCCCAGATCATTTTGCCATTAACCCAATTGAGATAAAAGGGTTGAGCAATTTAACGCATCAATCTGAAGTAAAACAAAACAAATTCCTCCCTCCCCCCAATCAACCGAGGCTTTCTTCTCCTCACCTCTTCACTTTCCTTTGTAGGCTTTGTGGGGGTGGTGGGCTGGTGGGTCTTATTGACCTGAAACACCCACCCAGCGCAGTCTTGGGAAAGCTCTCCTTAGACATTTCTAGTCCCTCTCACCCACCTTCCTCAACAGTAAAGATCTCACGGGGAAATCTTTAGAACTGCCTAAAAGAAGCTGACATTCCTTTACACACTCATAAGTCTTCTCCCACCTCAAATCTTTCTAACAATGCCACTCCTGGATCTAAATTACAAAAAAAAAAAAGGTTACACTCATATGCTCCCTGGTTTAAAAGTCCTTTTGACAATTCAGGGTTCCTTCTTAATCGTTGCTAAAAACAAGAGCCTTACAATTAAAAACACAGATGAGGTGAGATCATTTGTGGGGTAAATTGAGGTGAAGGAAGCACCATAATCTTATCCCCTCGTGGGGAGGAATTTAGAATGCAGGAAGGCTGGCTGCCCTTGGGCTCCATCCAAGACAGTGTTGTCACTCAACTACCCAAAGAGGGCCTTATAAGGCAGCTTCTCGTAGAAGGCAAATCTGCAGTAAACCCGGAGGGCAGGCTCTAAGGGAAGGATGGAAATCCTATTTAGCGGTGTGAGCAGATGCTGGCTTAGCTCAATCATTCCATCGCATAGGTCTAGAGCAACAAAGATTTTGAAACTTTTAACAGCTTCTTCCGTATGCTTCCCCTCCTCACTTAGGTTCTCTCTCAGCTCTCCGGAAGAGAAACTTTCAGACAGAATTCTCTGGACTCCTACAGGAGCATGGGATGGTATTCCACGTTTTTTTTTTTTTTTTTTTTTTTTTTTTTTGTTGTTGTTGTTGTTTTTTAAACCAGCAAGTTCTTCCTACTGTGTAATCTAAATGTGCATCATGGCTATGAATTCCAGGCCCTTTAATTCCATCTCCTGAGGAATTTTAGAACAGAAGGTCAGGCACCTTCCACTTAATAACTCATTCCTAACCATGAAGAAACATTAACTTGTTTCTTGGATGACTTTCTTTGAAAAGAATCTGAAGTCCTTTAGGATCCTTTTCCAAAGCTGATGATTATCTTGTCGAAAGTTTCTTCTGGCTTTCAAATCTCCCCTGAAATGCGGGGATTAAAACTGGGTAAAATAAGAATGAGCCAAGGTCCTGAGAGCTCAAGAAGGGCAAATGAGGCGAGAAAAATTTTAAAAGCTGGGGTAGACTTTTTGGGGGTCTGACTTCTTCTGTGTCTGATCTGAACGTGGATAGAGGAATGGGGATTGTGGGAGAGAAAGGAAGAGTCTCCTGAAATGAGAAAGTGTCTGTAATTCGGGAGCAGGGCTGGCTAACCAGCAAGCCATGTGAGGGGTCATTTATAAGAAAAAAGTGCAGCACCATGGGCTCATCTCTCCCAAGTAACACAGAGCTTGCCCCGGTAGGTAGGTTAGGGACCCAGATTTGACAATGCTGCTAAGATCTGGGAAGCTTAAGGTGTGAACAAGTCTAGGCATCTCTCGCTGGGATTATTGTAACTGCTTCTTAATGGGAGTCTCTGACCCCATTTTGCCCCTTTCCAATCCATTCTAAGGGTGGCCAACACAGATTTTTAAAAAGCGTACATCAATCGTATCACTCACTAGGTCCCACCGCTCTTGTGATCACCCCTAAACCTCGATGCATCTAAACGTTTCCCTCTATCACTGGGCTCTGTCAAGTGTGTAGCCACCTCTGCTCTCTCGTTCTGCAAGGAAGCCCCATGGAACCACGTGCCAGTCCTTCCGCAGCTAATAATACCCATCACATCTCCCTTTTAAGTCCATTCCAACTCCCAGGCCAGCTCTGCACTAGCCAATTCCTTCACATCCCTGTCTCAGGGCCTTATTCTATCTACAAGGAAGTCATTCCCGGCTCTTTTCCTACAAATCCAGATGAAGGCTCCTTCTACCTCTGGGTCCTGTGAGCCGTCTTATGATGTAACTGTGTTAGCTTAACAAAGTATTGCACGGACTTCCATTCTCCCCATCCCTGGAGATAAACCAGACACTTAATAATTTAATTTTTGAATCCCCGTTTCAACTTTCCATAGAGTTCTACAGTTCTGACGCCAGTCGTGACGTGTTTTTTCCATGCCACCAAGCAAGTCTTTGACACTCGTTGGGTGTCCTACAATCCTTTTCTGACACTGTCTGCCCAGAGACAGTGTTAGCTCGCACCGTTCAGTCCCACCAGACTACACCCACACCTTTCAGATGCCCATCACAAGTTCACAAGTCGTTTGTCACCTGTGTTTCTGACTGGCCACAGATGGGAGGTTCCAACCACTCCCTCTGGTTCAATTAATTTGCTAGAGGGAGTGGCTCACAGAACTCAGAGAAACATTTTACTCACAAAATTACCAATTTATTATAAAAGGATACAACTCAGGAAGAGCCAGACAGAAGAACTGTGTAGGGCAAGGTATGGGGAAAGGGGTATGGCTGGAGCCTCCATGCCCTGTCTGGGAGCACCACTCTCCCAACATCTCCAACGTTGACTAACCCAGAAGCTCTCTGAACCAGTCCTTCTGGGTATTTGTGGAGTCTTCTCTACATAAGCATGATTTAAGGATTCGATGACAATCATCAGCCGTCTCCCCTCCCGGGAGGTAGGGGAGTGGGCTTGAAAGTTCCCATGGAATCATCAAGTGGTTGGTTCCACAAGCAGGCAGCCTGCCCCTCCTCAGCCCCAAAGGCACTCATTAACACAGCAAAAGATACTTGACCACCCTCCACACTTAGGAAATTCCAAATGCTTTGGGAGCTTCAGGGTAGAAACGGAGGAGTAAGATCACGTATGTATTTATTATAAATCACAATATCACAAGTTCATACCTCATTGGTGGATAGTAATACAACAGGGACAGCTAAATGATAGGTTCATTTTTAGGTTGCTAACTAAATGAGCTTCTCAAAGAGCCAATGTTTAAAATCCATCAAATGAAATGAGTTTCTGAAAACAAAAATCTTTTTGCTGAAGCTTTTTCCATTTACACAACAGTTTCTGCAGCTCTGAACCTAATTCTTAGCATAAAAGGGACGGAGAAATGTTGGGATTTCGGGGGGAAACTGACCACCTAATGTTAGAGTTCAGGACAGCATCAAAAGGGAAGACAAGTCAAGGGTCAGATGTATTCCTTGGCCTAGACTTCAGGAAGGCAGAGCATACAAGGAGAAAAGAGACAGGCAGCAGGGTCCATAGCCTGCATTTCCAAATGGGAAGGCTCTTTCTTACATGGATTCCTTTGTTTAACCAATACGTAATTATCAAGTGTCCAACTAATCGCCAGCCACTGTGTTTATAAATAATTATAAGATGGAGTCCCTCTTTCAGGATGCTCCTGGTCTAGTGGGGAGGACAGACATTCCCAGAGCCCTGTGGAGACAGCGGGGAGTGCTCTGGGAACCCGCAGAGTTGGTTTTTCCCTCAGGAATTCTGGTCCTTTGGCCGAAATCGTCCCACGGATCCTCTGCGTGGCTTGGCCCAGCCTCACTTCACAGGGCTCCATCCCCAGCCTCCATCCCATTTCTCTGTTGTACATTCTCAGGGCACACACTGTTAAATGTGCTGTTTCTGTCTAAAGCTTTCAGTAAAAACCATGAGAGAGGGATCTTGTTTATTTTATTCAAGGCTGCTCGCCCGGAGACTAGAACACCTGGCACACTCAAAATTCATTCAGCGTATGTTTAAAGCACCTACTAGTGCCAGGCACGGATGTAGGCACAGATCAGGAAGCGAAAATTCCCTTTCCTCACGGAGCTTACTTTCTAGTTCCATAGTGACAACGCATATCTATTGAGCACTTTCTGAGGATAATCGCCACAACCCTGAATGTCATTGGTGACTCTGAGACAGGTATGATGATAATTCTTTTATTACAGTTGAGGAAACCCAGTCCCAAGAGGTCAAGTGATTTGCCCCAGGGTAAGTGACAGGGTTAAGATGCGCACCCGGGAGTCCGGCTCTAGAGCTCAGTGTCTTACTATTCTGGTAGAACGCCTCTTGCTTATATATACAGAGTATCTGTGCAATAAATATGGTTGGAAAATGGCTGGATGCTTCCAGAGAACCGAAGGAGGACAAGGACATCATCATGGGGGTGCGGGGTAAGGGTGGGGAGGGGAGGGTAAGTTGCTTCATGGAGAAAGGGACAGGGGCTGATCCTCGAAGGCCTGGAATTCAAAGGGTGGGAAATAGTGAGGGTGTGATTGCAAACAGCAAGCTGCAACATTCTGTGCCTGGACCATAAGGGGCTTGGGGAGAAGAGGCCAAAATAATACCATTATGGTCAAGAGCCTTGTATGCCCTGCTAGGTAGTTTGAACTTGGGTCCCAAAAGTACTAAACAGAGACCCGAAGTGGCTGCAACGCAATCATCAAGATGCTCGGATTTAAAGCACCACGAACACACCACGAACAAAAGGCGTCAACCAAGAATCGGAATAAAGGATCGCCCTGTTCTCTTCCAACGGAGTGATTTCGTTGTAGACCTCAGCACCTCCAGAACTTTTTATCAAACTGAATTGTCAAATCCCCTCTTCCACTTGCTCATGACATCAGGGACCTCAATCAGATCTAGTGGTTCTAAATTCATGATGGCAGTTCCAAGGTTTGAGATGATTAGCTCATTACCATTTGGACATATTTCGAGATGACGGCTTTGCCTCTCATCACAGGCAAAGAAAACAAGCAGACCAAGATCTTTCCCCAGACTGTAGGTACGTGGTGATCTCAGAAAAGAAGGGGACAATTGGGAGGGTCTCCAGGGCTCCAAGGAAAGCACTCAAGGAAGTGAGACTGCAACTTGTAGGGATAGTTTCTTACTCATCAAGACCAGATCTGTTTGTGCATCCGTGGCTGGAGAACACTTGTGTCAGCACATTGCTGACATGTACTAGATGCTCAATAAATGCTGGTAAACGAGATGAACAGCAACGCCCCCTTCCTCTCAGTACTCGAGGAAGCCTAACTCAAGTTTCTTCTCGGGGTAGAAATGGCTGGAGGAACCTAGAAAATGCATTTCCTAGTCTTTGCAGAGCCTTAGTACTAAATGGCACAGAAAGAAACAGCACTGTCAGGTTTGCCTGTCACTGTCAACACATCTCCACATCAGGATAAATATTATCAGGAGATCTGATTTTGGCCCCATTCATCTCTGTTGTAGAAAAGTATACTGGTAGACCTCACAGTCTTTTCTGCTTTCTCTGGCGTAATAATAAATGGTCCCAGGCACTAGACCCATATCTCTAAATTTAGTTTGGGAAGAAAAGGCTAATTTATGTCAAAGTTGCCAGTTTTCGATGCTATTTCCCTTAACATTTTCCCAGAAAAAAAGAAAAACCAGGTCCATATCTTCATGGGGTTTGCAGTCTGAAAAGATGCTGAGAAACTGGGTATACCCGGCAATCAGGTGATAGGACTCTTCTATGCGACTATTCAGTCTCAAGATTTTATAATCCCACTGTGTGTTTAGAGATGCACATAGTAGGAGAGAAAAAGGGATAAAACCAGCCAGAATCGGCAACAATGCTTAAACAATCACCCAGCAAACCTTCCGCTCTGATAAGCAAGTACAAATCATTTGGAAAGACTATGGGGAAAAATTCCCCTTGGAAGGTTTATAAGAAAAATCGCAGTATTTGGAATGAATTTTTAAACTGCACACATTTCTCTTTTCAGGAAATGACTGATAAATTAGATCCAAAAGAAAAAATGACTGTGTTTCTGTTGGAAAAGTCTGTGAATTATTTTGGGTTGTGATTTTCTAAGCTTAAGGTGACAGTAATCTAAGGAGTCAACAGTAAGTTAACACCACTTAAGGCTTTCAGTAGTGAACTCTGAAATTAGTGACATACGACCTATCAGAGTATGGACTTCTGGGAAAAGCTCTAAAAAAAGAATTATTTGGAAAGTGTGGGGAAAAGTCTGGGCTGTGCTTAAGGAAGCAACTGCTTCTGTCATTTTAAGAGAACTGTCTCCTTCCCTTTTTCTACATTGGCTGGGGCCAGGAGAGGGACTGCCAAGGTTGGATCTCTAGCTTTCCCTTGAAATTACTGCCTACGGAAAATGTTATTTCAGACAGAGTTAAAATCTCTGAGGTTTCTTTCCCCTTACAAGTCCAGACACTTATTTATTTTCCTCTTTCATTTATGGCAAGTTTGGACCTGTCTGGAATTAAAATAAACGATCTAACATAACCTCAAAGGCATTCCTGCTGAACAGGGCATCCTGGGGACGAGTTACACAAAAATGGGACAAGAAAGAAAACAATAGGGTCATAAGGTTCATAATATAAACTACATAAAAACATTCTTCCAAGAGTTTGTACTTCTTGCCCACAAATAGTTAGCTAGATTACTGTTTGAGAATCTTTAATTTCCAGTAAGTGAATTACTCTAATATTAAGAACCATAAAATCCAATTTTCAAAATTCTTACAGCCTAGCCAATTAAACGCAGGATAAATAACTTCTTTGAAAGTCCTTACTTTGCACTTCATCGTCAAACTCTTTCCCCCTCTCTGACTTCACTTCTACCTATCCACCCAAGCCAAGAAAGGACGAGAAAGAGGACATCCCTGGCTTTCCGAAAGAGTAGGGGCAGCTTTTGCGAATCCACTTGCCATCTGAATGTATATACACTCGCCAGTCCTCACTTCTGGGCGCACGCAACAAGCTATCAAATAAAACGAGAGAGAGAGAGAGAGAGAGAGAGAGAGAGAGAGAGAGAGAAGAGGGGGCGTCGCCCTTGCTTCCCGGAGGCGCCAACTCCTCCCCTCGCCTCCGTCTCCCCCCGGGATGCCCACTGGAGTCGTCGCGGGGCACCGCGACGGCGGACGCCCTGTCGGGTCTGATCCGCCAGGGGGCGCGCGGCCGCCGGGGCGGGGTCGGAAGGGAAAGCGCTCGTGCCCACCTTGCTCGCAGGTGCCCTTGCTGACCTGGGTGACGGCCTTCTCCCCTCGGCTCTCGGCCCTCAGGCTGGCGGCGCGCAGCTGGCACCCGCTGGGGTAGGTGACGCCGTCGCTGCCGCACACCGGGTAGCGGCTCTTGCACACGCACACGCCGCTCACCTCCGGGCCGCCGGCTGCTGCCCCGGCTTTACCCTTCCGCCTCTTGCGGCTCTTCACGCACTCCATGCCCGGCGCGCAGTGCCCCCTGCCGGCGCCGCCGCCCCCGCACGGCTCGCCCTCGCCGCGGGCGCACACCGGGCAGCAGCCGCACGCGTCTCGGGTCTCGCCCAGCGGACAGCCCCGCGGGGGCAGGGGCGGGCAGGCGGCCGGCTCGCAGGGGCCGCAGGCGTCCGAAGAGGAGGAAGAGGAGAGGGGCAGGAGCAGGAGCAGCAGGCCGGCGGCGCCGACGAGTAGGACGCTCAGCGGCGGCCGCTCCATGGTTAGGTGCGGAGGCGGCAGGAGCGCGAGTAAGTCTGGTCCCGCAGCCCCGCGCTTTAAATCCGGCGCCCCGCCCGGCCCGGCCTTGGGAACCACACCCCGGGGCGGTGAGAGCTCGGCCGCCCCGCCCGCGCCGCGCCTCCCGGGACCGCCCGGCTCCAGCGCGCCCCTGCCGGCGGGACGGGCTTGCGCGCGGGCCCGGGGCGCTCGACCTCGCGTCCGCTTCGCTCGCCTTCTGCCTCCCAGCGCGCCGCACCCGCGCTCAGGCCCGCGCCCTGCTCCCCAGACCCTCGGGGTCGCCCGCGGGGACGGCGCCTGTCCCAGCCCCGATGTGTGTACTTCTTGACGACAACAACGACTTCGTGACGACCCTGTGTTTTTAATCGATTAAATTCTCCTTGGGCCTGGGACACCTGACTACTGATGACTCTTTTACGAACAAATCGTGTTTAAGACGCCACGGGGGGATTTGTGTCCCCGTCGGCCACAGACCGGGTGTGGTCTCGGGTGCCGGGCTGAGGACAAACCATTGCCAACCACTCCTCTTTTTTGGAACTTCATAATTGACCCTTCCCCCTGTGCTCACTTATGCCGAGTCAAGTTCAAGTGTGAGTTCTGGAATTCATGAGTGAGCTGCTTCATCGCCTTGGGTTCATTCTAAATTGTGGTGGATCTCCATCACACCTCTCCAGAGAGCAGGGCACCGGCTGGGTGTGCCGCTGAGGCACCTGAAGCAATTTCGCCTGTAATCCCATGAGGTGTTTGATACAAACGACTGACATTTCCTCCTCCATCTCCCTGTAAAGTGCTCTGCAGACTTACCCTTGAAGGCTCTTTTTCTGAGAGTATGCGCTTATAAATCCCTCCTATCCAGACCTTTAAATTCTGTCCCTTTTTATTGAACATACAACACTGCAACGTGTGTCATTCTACATGTCTTTTAGTTCTTTAGAGTTCTTTTTTCTTAGTATAAATCTGAGGATTTATGGGATTGCTAACTCCAAGTGTGCGGTTCACGATGCCACCGGCAATATGTGATGTCACTCTCATAGGCTTTCCTAGGATTCCTTTGTAAACTTTTTTGAAAATTATACAATCACAAAATTTATTCAGGTAATAAAAAACGAAGCATCCTTCTCTCTAGAAAACCTAGCACTCCTTTTTGGCGTCTCCCTAGATATTCTGGGAAAGTGACACTTTTCTTTACAAGGTCATATGTTGACATGGCCATTGTTTAGGAACGATGAGAAGTCTTTGGAGCAGAGTTTTCCTAAATATTCTTGCCTTCGTCCCACTGTGAGATACAGTTTACATGACCCAGTATACGGTCCCAAATTGAAACAAATCCAGAGGGCACTCTGGTATTTCCTGTTCTGTTCCAACGTTGTGAGCTCTTTGGTCAAGTTCCGCTAAGTTGATGACGACCCACTGTGACTATCCTGTTTTACCTTCCCTGCAACCTGACCAGAGAATAAGGAGTCCAGGTCAAGTAGTTTACTTGAGAGGCCACATAAGGACACACCAGTTGCAGTGGGGTTTGGGGAGGCGGATGGACATGGACAGAAAGGGAAGACAGGCAGCAGAGGTGCTTATCAAGTTAGCTCCCAGGTGGGTGTGCAGCTGAATGAAGCCCTGAGGCTCTACACGTTGTGTGCGTGTTGGGGGGGGGGGGCATAGGGACACTGACAGCAGTTGTATGGTGTCCTGAAACCCTGCATCAAAGCCAGCAGTAAGAATGCAAGCGTGTGGGACAGTCGAATTCCTTTGTGGGTTCTCCCTGCCCAGGAAGCAGAAGAGCAGTGGCGTTCTTGTCACTGAAGGGGGCGCCTGGGCTGTGTGATAGCGCCAATGAGGAGACCTGAAAATAGGCACAGATGTGGTTATTCAGAAGGAGAAATGGCAGGAAAATGGAGCCTGAGGACAAAGCAATACGACAACTCCTTGCCTGCAAGAAAGAAGATGTCACCAATTCAACTTTCGTTCTAGTCCGTTGAAAGGCCTGGGTGTGGAGAAAGGATTATGTCATTTGCAAATAGAGGGAACTTTATACTTCTTCCTGTTTAATCTTGATGCCTTTTCTTTTCCCCCCTTGTCTAACTGTCCTGGGTAGAACCTCCAGTATAATGTGATAAGAATTGGTAAGAGTGGGCATCCTTGTCTTGGTCCTGACCTTAACCTTAGAAGGAATGCTTTCTTTCACAACTAAGGATAATGTTGCCTGTGAGTGTTTCATAGATGGTCATATTAGGTTGAGGAAATTCTTTTCTTTTCTTTTTTTTTTTAAGATTTTATTTATTTATTTGACAGAGAGAGATCGCAAGGAGGCAGAGAGGCAGGTAGGGGGTGGGGGGAAGCAGGCTCCCCGCTGAGCAGAGAGCCCTATGTGAGGCTCGATCATGACCCTGAGATCATGACCTGAGTGGAAGGCAGAGGCTTAACCCACGGAACCACCCAGGCGCCCTGAGGAAATTCTTTTCTGTCCCCCATTTTGTTGAGTGCTTTTATCACCAAGAGTTGGAATTTTAACTTTCAAATTGCCAAATGCCTTTTTTGGATCTATTGAGAGGATCAACTAAAGATGGGTTTCATTCCATTGATATGGCATGGCAAATTAATTGATTTTTGACTGTTAAATCAAACTTGCCTGCTTGGGATAAAATCCCAGTTAGTCATGGTTATCGCCCTTTTTTATGCGTTTCTGGGTTTGGTCTGCTAATATGCTGTTGCGGAGTTTTGGCATCTGCATTCATTGGCAATATTGGACCACAGCTTGCTTTGTTTTTGGTTTTGGTGCCAGGGTGACAGTGGCCTCAGAGTGAGTTAGGAAGCATTCTCTCATCTTCTGTTTTTGTTTGTTTGTTTTTGAAGAGTTTCTGAAGAGCTGGTATTAATTTTTCCTCAGATGTTTAGCAGACTTCACCAGTGAAGTCATCTGGGTCCCGGCTTTTCTTCATGGACCATATATTGTTACTAACTCAATCTCTTTACTTGTTATACATGTGTATTAGTTTGCGGGGCTGCCATAATCAAATACTAGAGATAAGGTGGTATAAACAACAGAAATTTTTTTTAAAGATTTTATTTATTTATTTGACAGAGAGATAGATCACAAGTAGGCAGAGAGGCAGTCAGAGAGAGAGGAGGAAGCAGGCTCCCCGCTGAGCAGAGAGCCCCATGCGGGGCTCAATCCCAGGACTCTGGGACCATGACCTGAGCCGAAGGCAGAGGCCTTAACCCACTGAGCCACCCAGGCGCCCTTTTTTTTTTTTTAGATTTTATTTATTTATTTGACAGATCACAAGTAGCCAGAGAAAGAGGCAGAGAGAGGGGGGGGAAGCAGGCTCCCTGCTGAGAAGAGAGCCTGATGTGGGGCTCGATCCCAGGACCCTGGGATCATGACCTGAGCCGAAGGCAGAGGTTTTAACCCACTGAGCCACCCAGGCGCCCCCAGAAATTTATTTTCTTACAGCTCCAGAGTCTCGAAGCCCCAGATCAAGGTGCTGGGAGGGTTGGTTTCCTCGAGGGCTATAAGGGCAAGCTCTTCTCCCTACTCCAGACAAGGTGCCGGCCACAAAGTACTAAGCAGCCCCTCCCTCACTAAGCAAGACTACTACTTGACCTAAATAAAAAACTTGAAAGAAAAAAAAAGACTGCTGCTTTACCAATTATTTCTATTACTCAAGTTTGCCTTCCCTATGGATAAGAATGATTGAGATAATCATAGAATTGTTCCATCCAGAGTGAACTCCTGCCTCCTTAGACCATCCCTAAAATTATTCAGCTGAAGTCCAAATCCTATAATCGGTTCTTTCTAACATTCTTAACTGTGGGAACTCTGCAGCCCATTCGCTCTTGCTACGTTGAGTAAGAAAGCCAATGTATTCGACTACAGGTGTGTTCCTGGTGACCTTTGGATGAAGGTCAATGGCACATGAGAGATTTGTTTCCCAGCTCCTTATTTTCTCTTCTATTTCAGCTCAACATTCCTCCACCCCAACCCATAGCACACTCCCAAACCCTTTGCCAATGGGCCATGTACCTAGCAAGCACATTTCTGGGGTGGGGGGCATCTCCAAGACTTCCCAGTCCAGCAAACTTCTATGGCACCTGTGAGAGGCTGAGGGGGCCATGTGGCCTGCTCTGCTGTGTCCCTCTGTGCCCTGCCTTCCCAGTAGACATCTACCTGGAAAATGGACTACTTTTCTCCCATTTTTGCAAACACCATAAGTATATTGGCTCCCCCCCTACACACACTTGGCTTCTTTGGGTGGGAAGGGGCAGGCATGGAAGGGGAGGAAAACCCTTCTGTGTCCTCCACGAGGCTCTCACTGCCCCCCCCTGCTGCCAACCTGCTATATAGAGCAGGGGTGAGTGTGTCTGCTGGGGGTGATTGTTATAGGCCATTTAGCACTGGGGAGCTTTCTGGTGGCTCTTTTGAAGAATGTGGGGACACAAAGCATCTGTAGTTATGGGTTGTGGATCCTAGTTCCATTTCCAGGCACAGGAAAAGTTGTTCTATCTAACAGTCTGTTACGATAGATACTCATCATTTTTATCATCATTTCATTTTCTCCTCCTCTCTCTCCCCCTCCTTCATCATCACCAGTAAGTAGATTGTCAGGTGGTGGGATGGCGTGTGAATGATGTCCCCAGCCTAGACAAACAGCACACGAAGAGGATGA
This sequence comes from Lutra lutra, assembly GCF_902655055.1. Lineage (NCBI taxonomy): Eukaryota > Metazoa > Chordata > Mammalia > Carnivora > Mustelidae > Lutra > Lutra lutra. The sequence continues at coordinate 187,733,641 of NC_062279.1, forward strand.
AGCCAGTGGGAAGGATTTTGGCACATCCCAACAACGGGAAAAACTCCAGCACAGCTGAAGCGAGGTGTGCATGGGGAGACTTGGGGAGAAATGACTGGAGAGAAGGCAGATACGAGATGATCAAAGGTTTTTGCACACCATGCCCACGACTCTGGACCTGAGCTCATAGATGTCAGTGAGCTGTTGAAGGATGCAGGGGAGAGGCAGCATCAGGTTTACAGCATAGGAAGGTCAGTACAGAAGAGATGAATGAATTCGAATAGGGACAGACTTGAAGGAGTGTCATTTCTACAAAGTAGGGGCTACCTTTAGCCTTTGGAGTGTCTTTATATAAACCAGAAGAAAGCCCTCCCCCCATTCCTGGGCAGATACAGCACAGGGGGTACAAGACTTGGCAAGTAGATGGTGTCTTTGTGCCAAGAAGAATCCGCCTCTTCCTCCTGGGAGGAGAACTAAGCCCACACCAAAATACGCGGCGTGGCAAGTGAAGGGAGGGCTGAATTTCAGCTTCACTCACTTCCTGTGTGCACAGTGCACAGCCTTACAGGGAAGCCCAACCCGGTGCCAACCTTGGGTCTGTTACAGAATGGGCACAGAGTTAAATTTTTTTTATATAAAAGATTTTATTTATTTATTTATTTGACACAGAGAGAGGCAAGTAGGCAGAGCAGCACTCAGAGAGAGAGAGAGAGAGGGAAGCAGGCTCCCTGCTGAGCAGAGAGCCTGATGCAGGGCTCAATCCCAGGACCCGGAGATCATGACCTGAGCGGAAGGCAGAGGCTTAACCTACTGAGCCACCCAGACGCCCCCTGAGTTAAAATTTTTTAAAAGTCAGTAGACGAGAGACAAGACAGCTGGGCAACTACCACTGTCCACTACAACTCCCATCCAGGCAAGAATCAAGGAGGGCTTGACGTGAGCTGTGGCGATGGGAAGTCATGGAATGGACCACATCATCTGTTGCCCATCCCAGAGACTTCCGTGAGCAGCCGGAAGTACTGCTCATATTTCTGTCGGGACAACAGGCATAAATCAAGATTGCCCTGGACAACAGGGACATGCAGTCACCCTAAATGGAGGGAAAGGGATGGATGAGAGTTTTTTTTTTTTTAAGATGTAGAACATACAGGTCTTTGTAGGTAACTGTGAGAGAAGTCAAGAGAAAACCTCAAAATTTCTGGCCTGGGAGACTTGGTAAAGCTGCTGCTGAGGCAGTTTTGTATTGGGAGGAGAGGATGAGTTTGATTTTGGCCGTGCTGATTCTTTACAAAACCAGGTCTATCCTTTTCGGACAGTTTTAGAAAGGTAAGGGGAGGCTCCCTAGTGATCATACCACATTGTCATAGAGACATTGCAGGAAATTTGACTTAGAGTCAGAGCCCTTGATGTTGGTTCTCTCTATGTGAAGTCCCTCAATGATAAAATCTCATTGTTTAATAAAGGACAGAAACCGATTTCTTATCAGCATTCTACATCTGATCTCTTAAAAGAGCTATAGCTATGCAGGGAAATAGCTAATGATATAATTGAGAAGGCATTAAAAGCCTATAAAATTCAATATTAGAGACACAGAACTTGAAGGACTCTCTAGAAGTCACGGAAAGCGAGGTGATGCCAGAGCGTGCCATTAGCCCCAGTCGTAAGTCATCAGGGGCACAGAGATCCCTGAAGGACTTTTAGAGATCATCAAGGCAGACAGTCTCTCTCTCTCTCTGCTCTATTATTTGACAACCTTTCAAGATTTCAGAAGGTCACTGAATCACAAGCTGACTTCCAAACATACACAATTGCAAAGAAAATTTAGGTTTTACGCTCTAATCCTCACTGTACCAGACATACCACACGAGGTTGTTAAATCTCTGGGAGCTTCATTTCCTGGCTAAAAATTCATTATTTTTCACTTTAACTTTGAATTAACATAGAATTCTACATTTGCATCCTTCTATAAAATAAATGAGAGCAGCATTGCTTCTTGTGACAACAAGTAGAGAGAAATCTCCTTGGGTTATTCCATAATTAGGCCCCATCCTTTTTTGTTATGGGGGAAATGATATGATCATTTGGTGGTAAATGAGGCAGTGCCCCCATATTAATCTTCTAGTTGCCCGATTCCATAACTCACCGTAGCAAAGTAGAAAAATAAAAAATAAAGAATGTCTCCTCATTGTTGCTAGAGGCCTGGGAGAATATCAAGCCGGATGAATAAAATATTTTCAGGGAATAAGTGGTTCAGGCACAGACTCAACTGTGAGGAAAACTTTGTGCTTATGGGGGCGTTATATGGGTGTCAGAAAGTCTGTAAGGATATTTATCCTGAGAGCTTTGATCCCTTCCCTTCAGAACAGATCGTCAGCGAGGGCGTAAAGATGTTGAGTAACAAATTTTCTTTCACTGATAACTGCTTTTTTCCTTTTTTTTTCAAAGCTTGTTAAGGGAGTAGAATAACAACATTCCTTTCACCGATGCTAAAGATTCACTTTTTTAAAAGCTGATAACCAAAAGACAGGATTGTTACTTTATTGGTGACTACACTGTAGCTACCTGGCTGGTGTGTCAGCCTCCTGGGTGAGTAACAAGCTAATTCCGGGATTGTCACCAACCATAGCCATCAAGTGTCAGATCCAAATCCCTAACACCAAGGCACCTCCCTCATTACTGCCTTCTCCTCGCATTAATGCTTTATAAAAATGGTTGCTTTTTTTTTTTAAGATTTTATTTATTTATTTGACAGAGAGAGAGATCACAAGTAGGCAGAGGCAGGCAGAGAGAGATGGAGAAGCAGGCTCCCTGTCGAGCAGAGAGCCCGATGTGGGTCTCGATCCCAGGACCCCAGGATCATGACCCGAGCCAAAGGCAGAGGCTTTAACCCATTGAGCCACCCAGGCGCCGCAATGGTTGCTTTTTAAGAGAAATATTGATGTGCCAGAACAGAGGGAATGCTGGAAAAAATCCCTCTTCTTTTGATTCTTGTTGAGTGGAATTCTCTTGGGTCATTTGAGTCTATTCCTATGCCTAATTGAGAAGTAACATGTTTAGTTTTTTTTCAAGCTTCAGAGGTGGCCTTTTTATCCTCGGGTTCTGGAAGCCCATGAGGTGTACTGGTGGTTGGCTTCATAGTCAAGGCCTTCAGGAGCAGGGGAGGTGCCCCAGGGATATTCTTACTGAAGAAAATGTGATTTGGGGATGAGATAGTCAAGAGAGGGGAGAGAGGATAGAACTTTAAAAGAAGGGAACTCGTGTCTCTTTAGCTTTTGGTGAAATCCCTCATGTCCTGTGTGTGATCCCATGTCTCAGGCCTTTGTGGGACAGGATAACTGACAGCTGGTGGGGGTGGGGTTCCCGGAGGCGTGAGCAGCCCCCAGGGTGGGAAGCAGACCCAACTGAGGTGTCCGGTCAGTACACAGTGGGAGCATTAGGAGGGGCTTTGACAATGTGGCAAAGGTTCCTGTGAGGGAAACCTTGCACCTTTTCAGCCATGACATGTCCGTGTGGTGATGGACATTTCCAAGTTCAGGAAACTGGCTTACTGTGGGAAAGCAATACTTTCCAGCTTCATGTACCTCTCAGAAGACAGCCCGATGAATCTTTTTTGGTTACATTCTTAATGTAATTCTATACCACAGGCATTTGCAAGAAGAGGTTCACTGGGGACCCAATTAAAGCTATTCTCTGGTATAACTGCCTCAAACCAATTAGAACATATAAAATTTTTAATCTGGGCCTCTTGAGGCAGCTCTGGTCAATTGAAGGTTTAGACCTAAATAAGTACTGTTGATTAACCACCCCCTGTTGATAAGAAAAATGGCAGGCTTCATAGAAAATTTTTAATAAATTTATTTTATTTTATTTTATTTATTTTATTTTATTTTATTTTAAGGCTTTATGTATTTATTTGACAGAGAAAGAGAGAGAGAGAGATCTCAAGTAGGCAGAGAGGCAGGCCGGGGGGGGGGGGGGGGGGGGGGGGAAGCAGGCTTCCTGCAGAGCAGAGGGCCTGATGCGGGGCTCAATCCCAGGACCCTGACATCATGACCTGAGACAAAGGCAGAGCCTTAACCCACTGAGCCACCCAGGCGCCCCTTAATAAATTATTTTAAAACGTGTCCTCCAGCAGCATCACTGGACCCTTCCCCTCTGACCTCGCTGACCTGCCAAACCAAATGACTTCCAGTTCCCTGAACGTGCCATCCTCGCGTGCACATTCTTCTCAAATTCCCTAGAGAAGCTAACATTTATCTCATTCCCAAATCCTATTCTCTCTCTCTCTCTGAGACGGAACCCTGCCTGCCTCCTTTGCCCCTATTCTCTTCTGAGGATCGTGCTTCCGAACCCCAGCCAAGCCCTGACTCGGGCCGGCTGTTGCCGGATCTGTCTGATGCTCGCCTGCGGGTGTAGACCTCCGCGGCCCTCGGGGGTCCTGAGCCGCCTGAGTCTCAGTTCCTTTTTCCCCCCCGGGCTGTCTTCTTGGGTAGGCTGCTCGCGGCGACTACTCTCACTCTTCCGTGTGTTCTTCACGCTCATGTCCACACCGCAGGCGTGCTCCCCACAGCATCTGTGGATGGATTTGACCTTGAGAGCGTCCTTCCCTTCTGTAAGGACATTGCATTCCAGCCTCCAGCCTTGCCCCGTCCATCCACCCTGTCCTGCTCTCCTTTGCCAAGCCCTTTCTCTCTCCCCAGGGGTTTCAGGGTAGGGGGACATGACTGGGCTCTTTTGGAATTTGGCTGCCACAGTCTCTTCCTCTCTTTGTGGGGGTCTATTTTTAAAACATTTAGCGCTGGAAGGGTTGGGGTGGGGGAAAACCCTTCTCAAAGGGCTGAGGCGATCTGCTCTGACTCCCAGAGCATCCTTGCTCATACATCGCTGTCTGTGGGAAGAGCCTTCTCTAACCCAGGGGTCCCTCCTGGGCACATTTTCGGTCTTTGCTTTACTGCCCTGAATCCAACCACCAGACTGTACAATTGCAAGGATAATGGGTGCCTTTAAAACTGATTTACTATTTCTGCATCTCTAGCACTCAGGCCAATACGTGATTGAAAGAATGAATGACTGACTGAATGAATGAATTTCTCTGTACATCTTCCACTGGTTAGCTTTCTGTTATCTAAGACAACACAGCACCATACATTATGTGTATATATCTATTTAAATATAAATATATAAAATTTTGGGGGCTCCCTTTCTTCTCTTATTCCAGTTTCCAGCACTTTCTAGGTTTATGAGCTTGAGTAAGTAATTTAACTTCTCTGTGCCGCAGTTTTCTCATCTGTAACAGGAGGATGAGAATTGTACCTACCTCACAAAGTTGTAGGGACATTAAATGAACTAATACTCATAGACCACTTGGAACAGAGCTTTGGGCATAACTAACCCTCAATAAATTTTCAATTATAAATATTCAATTATTCAATTATTTCCTACACATTCCTCAGTGTTTTCATAGGATTACTAAGCCAATGAGTTTGTCAAAATTCATGAATAGACTAAAATAGACCACTGTTTGAACTTCCCTTCTCACTGAGTTGGAGGAATTATGTAAACACAGCTTTATTTTTCTTTTTCTTTACCCCCCACTTGATTCCTCTCATAATTTTTGTGGGGGGGAGGGACTGGGGTGTGAGGGGGTTGGGTGGGTAGCTCTGTTGGTATAACTTAGGGCTAAAACGACTTTGCAGACCACACTTAGAATGTTAGAGACGCCTAATGTTTGTCTTAAGTTTGAAAATCTTTCAGTAGTTTTACAAGCCGCCTCCCCCAGCCCCCCAACCCCGCCTTTTAAGCAACCTTGTGTGAATACTGATGAAGTTAAAATGGTGAGTGGGACAAGATGGAAACCAGTTTATGTAGCGCTGGTCTTTCTAGCCAAACCGGCACGATTTTCAAGCTGGCTCTCTGAGCCATCTGCTGATGAGAAGGTCTCTAGGAGAACAGTCCTTAGTCTTGACAAACACAGCGTCCTCCAAACCCGTAGAGTTCTTCAGTTTCCAGTGACTGCTTTAGGACCTATGGCGGTTTGGGGACTCTCATTCTTTTAAAATAAGCAATAAGGCAGGGGTTCCAAGGCATCAGAGGGGTTTCCTGTCGCTCTTTAATTCTCTGTCTCAAAGAATAGTAAATGACATTTGAATATTCCCCATGCTAGTTGCAGCCTCTGTTGGTGAGACACATTTTTTCAAAAGGCTAAGCTGTTCTAGTTCTTCTCTATTTATTTATTTATTTATTTATTTATTTGACACAGAGATCACAAGTAGGCAGAGAGGCAGGCAGAGAGAGAGAGAGGAAGGGAAGCAGGCTCCCCGTGGAGCAGGAAGCCCGATGTGGGGCTCGATCCCAGGACCCGGGGATGATGACCTGAGCCGCAGGCAGAGGCTTTAACCCACTGAGCCACCCAGGTGCCCTAGTCCTTCTTTTTTAAGGGCAAAGTGGACACAGAGGGTTCTGCTCACAAACAGGGGCTGATTCGGAGGGCTTGGGGAAGGACCCTTTTTATTACCTCCCATGTAGCAGAGATGTTAATGTCTAACCTGAATTCAGTCACCGCGTTTGAAGCAAGTTCATAGCTAAGTCTGTCTCTGCCGGATAGTAGCAACATTGAATGGCCAACCCGGCACAACTTTTCTGGAGAAAGATAGGTGTCGCCCAGGAATCTCAGGGAGGTTACCAGGCTCCATCTGGTAAAGTGTTTGTCTTGGGGAAAGGTGCTTGCAGATCTTGGTATAACTTGCTTAACATTTGTAGATTCTCAGTTTCATCTTTTCTTCCAGAGAGAGGGAGTTTTATTAATGTCACGGTGAGTGTCAAGGGGATCTCAGGTATTTGATCAAGCAGAGTCTGAGTAAGAAAAGCCAATAGATGCTTTGGAAACACGGGTTCCTTCTGGTCTTCATAATGGAGGGGATGGTGGTGTTCATTTTCTATCACTGCTTAACAAATTAACACAAGCTGGGCAGCTGGCAGGTTGACTGGGTTCTTTACTGAGGCTGAAAGGAGAGTGTGGGCAGGATTGGGTTCTTATCTGGAGGCTCTGGGGGAAGACTTCACTTCCAAGACCATTTTGATTGTTGGCAAAGCTTAGTTCCAGGGGTTGTAGGATGGAGGTCCTTGTTTGCTTGCTGGCTGTCTGCTGGACAGCTTTCGGATCCTGGCATGCAGCCCCCTCTGTCTTCAGAGCAGTCACAGCATTGTTGAATCTTTCTAGAGCTTCAGATGCCTCGGACTTCCTCTTTTGCCACCAGCTGTGACGGCTCTCGGTCTCTAGAAGGTTCGTGTGATTAGACTAGGGTCACCTGGATAATCTCCCTTCTGACTAGCTACAAGTCAACTGATCAGTCATAATTTCATTCTATCAGCAACATCTCTTCTGCCATGTAAGTAACATAATTGTGGGCATTCTATATCATCATATTTATGGTCCTGGAGATTAGAGTGGGAAATCTTGGGTGGTCAGTTGAGAATTCTGCCTACCAAAATTGTTAAATACTGTTTTCTGAAATGAACTCTTCCCCCAAGCCAAGCTCTGTGATTTCCCTTCCTTGCTTTGTGTGCCTGTGAACCCTGGAGTGTGTTACCTGTGCCCTATATCTTATCAATGGAATTTTTCCTGGGGTTCAAAGAGGGTGTCCATCTCCCAGGGCACTGATACTCGGGGCTCATCTGTTGGCTTGGACTTTGAGTTTCGGTGTTGCAAAGCACCCATCTTTGCTTGGACCACACAGGGAGAGAGACGAGAAACAGACAGCAGTTAACAGAACCTCGGCTTGCCTCCAAACCTGTGTGTTTTAGTGTTATAAGTAAATAAGAAATTGCAGCTGTATTCACAGACCAACAATTATCTCATTAAATAACTTCTTAGACCTTGATTTAGCCATTATAAAAGATGTCTTGATAAAGAACATCTGGTGGTGTTTTCAATTAAATATTATACTACTAAACTTTGATTAAAAACTGATTTAAAATTTTAATAGCCCTTTCTTTAGATGATGGCTAAATGCAAAAAAGAAAAATGTTACTTATTTAAATTGTTTTTTTCATCCTTTGTTGCTCTATTTTAACCAGATTCCCATTAATGACTGTTTAAAACCCACACAATTTTGGATGCCGTAAATCTAGATGCATAAATAAGATTACCATACCAATACTGCTGTTCTCACTCCTTTACTATTGATACCTCATTTTATTTTTACGCTTTAATTAAATTGAGTATATTTTATGTTTCAGTTTGCTTTAAAACAACTGCAGTGCATATAATTGACACTATTTCATCCTTGTTAGAAAGTGCTGAGTTGAATTAAACACACCAGCTCCATTTCCTTTTACATTTAATCCATGGAAAAACTAAGACAGAAATAATATGAATCGTATTTCTTTTCCAAGTTGCCCTGATAGGTGAAAATAACTAACCATCTAGTAATTACGAATAAAGACTGAAATGAAATCTTTACTGCTAGTATAACTCTCATCTATATAAAAATAGATATTTAGTGGTATAAGACAATTTTACTTAGTAATTTTTCCCAAATGGTATGTAACAAATAATAAACACATTATTGCTATTCTGTGTATTCCATACAAAAAGTAAATCTTCAAGCATATATATTTAAATATGTTTTTACTGAAGCTATCATGGTTAGCCTAAGTATCTTTGGTGGGGAGATGATCGTTTGCCGTGTTTTAACAGAGCAGGGCTTGGCAGACTTTCCCAGTAAGGGGTCACATAGGAAGTATTTTAAAATTTTCAGGCTAGGGGTGCCTGGGTGGCTCAGTGGGTTAAGCCTCTGCCTTCGGCTCAGGTCACGATCCCAGGATCCTGGGATCGAGCCCCGAATCGGGCTCTCTGCTCAGCGGGGAGCCTGCTTCCTTGTCTGGCTTAATTTAACCTGTACATTCCCACGCTGGAATTTCCTCCCACATCTTATGTTTTAAAGGAGTGACCTAGGCTCATCAACATTTCCACAGTCTAAATTAAGTCAGCAAATAATTATCCTGATTACAATGTGCCATTTTCTCTTCTCTAGCAGTCCAGACTGTAATGACAACACACGTATCTTACCCACAAACTTCATTTAAGTTAAGCCAGACTTTGCAAGCTCTCAGCTTCATACCATTGCATTACAGACTGAGTTCCAGTTTTGGGTGGGAAGAGGGTCAAGTACAGCAAAAAAGCCAGGAAGTATTTCTCTCATGGAATTTGGGATACTGGATACTATTATTTTGCTGATAAAAACAGGAAATGTATTTCTCCTTGTCTTTTGTACACAGTGACATTTTTTCCCCCCATATACAAACGTGCCTGAAAAATATAACAGATGTCGGCCCACATTCATGTGGTGTTCCCATAGGAACTTTGCTACCCATTGCTTTCTGTAGGCACAGCATTCTTATTCAAGGGCAGTTACTGACTTCTGTCCAGTTGCTTTATGGCGAGATAGCTGCTTCCTGGGCTGGAGTTGCTGACACAAATGTCACTCATGGAGGGCATATTGACTCCCTGAAAAGTCAGTCTGGACCATGTTACTTTTTGGAGTAGAGTACATCTGGCCTGACAGTCAGCTTTCCTCCATAACTGGGCTGAGGTGGCCTATCTAAAGACAAAGCAACCCTCTTCCTTAAAGCACTAATATTTTCTTGTGGAGACAACACTACCTTACATGTTTAAACCATAGAGTGTTCAATACCATTCTACAGCAGGTTGTTGGGAGAGGCTTTAATAATATGCATACCTGGGGTGCCTGGGTGGCTCAGTGGGTTAAGCCTCTGCCTTCGGCTCAGGTCATGATCTCAGGGTCCTGGGATTGAGCCCCCCATCGGGCTCTCTGTTCAGCAGGGGGCCTGCTTTCCCCTCCCTCGCTGCCTGCTGCTCTGCCTACTTGGTTTTTGTTGTTGTTGTTTATTTATTTGACAGAAATCACAAGTAGGCAGAGAGGCAGGCAGAGAGAGAGAGGAGGAAGCAAGCTCCCCCCTGAACAGAGAGCCCGATGGGGGGCTCGATCCCAGGACCCTGAGATCACGACCTGAGCCGAAGGCAGAGGCTTAACCCACTGAGCCACCCAGGCACCCCTGCTCTGCCTACTTGTGATCCCTTTCTCTTTGTCAAATAAATAAATAAAATCTTAAAAAAAATAATAATACATATACCCAGCATTTCATCGAGGCATCTATTATGTTCTAGGAATTTTAAACCTGTTTTCTCTAATCCTTACAATAACCATTTGAGATAAACACTACTAGCATCACTTTATTTGTGTGTATGAAAAGGGAGGCTCAGATGTTGTCGGTGACTTGCCGAAGATGATGAAGCCGGTAAAGGGTAGAGCTGGGGTTCATGCTCAGTCCACTCGGGACTCAGAGCCCTTTTCTTTCTCTTCTGACATGTGGTTTGATATAGTTTAAGTCATTCTCAGTGACCACGCCCTGCCTCAAAGCAATTAAGTCACAGTCTCTAGAGTAGGGTCTGGACAGGGATAGTTTTCAAAAGGATCCCAGATGACCTTAATATGCATCCAAAGTTGATGACCATTGGTCTCAGGGGTAAAAATCTAGAGATAACCTGCATCGGGGCAAAGACAAGACTGGGCTTGTCTTTATGGTTAAGTAGGCAAAATGTAACCTCATCACCCTTGAAGCCTCTTCCCAATGGCCTTCCTCAAGGACGGGTGTCCTCTGTGTGGGCACACTCATCGTGGCCTCTTGTACCTGGCATGGATATCATGCTTTACTCCTGTCTTACTGTGAGTAAGTCTTTGGGTTATCACTCCTAGGGGTCTTTGTGTGGCATTTTATTAGCTGATTCTTACCTTTCTCTTGGAAAGCAGCCTGGAATAAGTCCCTAATAGAGGTTGCAACAAGGTGGTTCCTGAGTTTGGGGAAAGGAGTGGCTACTTCCAAATGGCAGAATCTGGGCGAGGGATGGAATCCAAGTTGATTTCTGAAATAAGGTTATAACATCTGTAGACTGATGGAGCTTGGACCAGCTGGGGTGAGCCTTTCTGGCAAAGACAGATTAGCTTGAGGCAAGATCTGGGAGCAGGAAATACAGGGTGGCCTAACATCAAGTCTGAGGGTCTAGTCTGAGCTAGGCATCTTCTTGGAGGGTGACCCACGTGCATGGGGAAAGGAAGTGGGTTGCCCACATGCTTGTGTATGTTCATGGGTAGTGGGAGGTAACTCTGCAAAGGTGGCCAGTCCCTCTGAGACAAGTTTCAGTCTCTTCTTCACTCCTAGACCCCTTAGAGACCTCACATCTTTCCATCCCTTGGAAAGGGTGACTCTGACCCCTCCCCCTGGCCCTGGCTCATTGGACAAATGGCACAAGTCCCTTTGCTGGTCAGGGAACCCATCAGATGTCCTCTCTTGGGAATTTAAACCTGTTATCACAGAAATTCCATAGCAGAGGGCGCTGGGTGTGAAAGGTCATGCATTTCCTGAGGGCCACCTGCCTTGTGCTATTTGAGGGTCTAGGGCTACGGTGATGTCCGGAACAAAGTCCTGCTGTCACCATGCACATGTTAAAGTGGGGAAATGAATAGCAGATAAATAAAAAAAAATTCAGGTGGTAATTGTCTTAGTTCTGGCTTGTATAACAAAATGCCATAAACCGGGTGCTCAGTAAATACACCACAGAAATGTATTTCTCACAGTTCTAGAGGCCAGAAGTCCAAGATCAGAGCACCAGCACGGTCGCATCCTGGTGAGGTCCTGCTTCCTGGTTTGCAGACGGCCAGCTTTTTGTTATAGATTCTCACATGACAGAAAGAGGGCTAGGTAGGGTAGCTCTTTGGCCTCTTCTAGAGGGCACTAATGCCATTCACAAAGGTTCCATGCAATTATGACTTGGTCATGACCTAAATACCTCCCAAAAGCCTCACCTCCAAATAATACCACATTGGGGATCAGATGTCAACCTGTGAATTTGGAGAACAATGACATTCAACCCACTGCAGTGGTAAAGGCAATGAAATGATAAAACTGGGATATCCGATGGAGAATTGGGAGAGACAGCAGCAAATAGGGGGTCAGAGAAGGCCTTTCCAGGAGGGTGACAGAGACTAGGGGGCTCGGTGGCTATGGCCAACGGGAAAATAGTTGACAGTTGTGAGGGAACTAGAGATGGGAGGGTCTACCTGGTGTCTGAGAGATTTGATTCCTGCTGGATTCCTAGCTCCTTTGAGCCCCAGAACTCTTTCTTCCCTGGCGTTCCTCCAATACCACCTCTACACATACACATACCCTCTTGAGCTAGCTTGAGTGGGTCGCTCATTTACAAGCCAAAATGCTTCAGCTCAAATAGGGGATAAAATGAGGGTGATTCTGCATAGCAGTCTGCAGTTTTGGACTTTGTTCTGTCTCAGAAAGGGCTTTTGAGCAGTGTAGAGTGTGTCTTCACACTCTGGTGTCAGGGAAAACATTCCTTTTTCGAGGATGGAAAGCTACTGATTGTACTGAAGCATGCATTCCTCTGCCAACTTCTGGAACAAGAAAAACACCCGCCACCACCGCGACTGCCAGCAATCTGGTGGGCCACCACCTGTTCTCAAAGCCTGTGCATTGTGTTTAGCTGAGCTCGGCAGCTCCAGCAGCACCTGGGATACAAAAACATCCGGAATCTCTCCAAACACCACAGCAGGGCTGTTTAAACAGCATGATATTCGGGAAATAGTCATTATCTCCATACCTCCTGCATCCAGGGGGGGATTATTGGATGAGCTTCAGAGGGCAGCCCCGGCAAGTGCCAAGTCCTACAGCCCCCGATTTCCCATCCATGTGGGCATGCTCACCGGTGGGGTGTTGGAGCTCCCCAGGATGTTGGAGAGGAATCCGGGCTTGAGTCTCTCACTCTGGGTGGGGTCCTCTCTGCACATCAGATGAATTGTCTACATCAGCACAAAACAGTGGGTGCAGATTTGCAAGGGGAAGGGGAAGAGACTTCTGCCGTTGAGCTGATTTTCCGCAGGGGACGCTGGCCAGTCGGAGGGGGGGAAAGATGGACATATTCGGAACAGACTCACCTCTCTTCACCTGCCTGGGAAAGAGAGGATACCCTGTCAGCCATCACCTGGGGTGTTCTTCTCTTCATTTCCCCTTTTCTTCCCACATCTGGTAGCAGTCATAGCTAATTACTTCAAAGGTAAAGTCATTGTTATCAGTCTGGGCTTGGAGGAGATGCGCGTCAGGGAAACAGGTCAATAACCGTGTGAGACTTTCAAAATACTCTTCATTTTACAACCACATATTGTAACTCTCTGGGGTACCCTGATGTGTGTGCTTGTTCTTTTGTGGTTTTTAAACTGTACTTAAAAGTCAAACCCATGATTCAAGTGCATTTTGTGGGGCCGGATTAAGAAGCAAGTCAGCTGAGTTACTTCCTGGGGAGGCAACTAGAAGGGATGCTGGTGTAAATCAGAAATACGTCTCTGTTTGTTTGTTTTGCTTTTGAGAGGGAGAGTGTGCGGGAGCACACATTTGGGGGTGGAGAGGGACTCCGGAGGGGCAGAGGGAGAGAGAGACACTCTTTTTTTTTTTCTTTAAGATTTTATTTACTTATTTGACAGAGATGACAAGTAAGCAGAGAGGCAGGCAGAGAGAGAGAGAGAGACGGGGAAGCAGGCTCCTTGCTAAGCAGAGAGTCCGATATAGGGCTGGATCCCAGGACCCCGGGGATCATGACCTGAGCAGAAGGCAGAGGCTCAACCTACTGAGCCACCCAGGCACCCCAGCAATATACTTCTTTTTAACTCGGGTTTTCACCTGCCATAATTTTGAAAAGCATTAAAAAGTATATTGTTCCTGGGGCACCTGGGTGGCTCAGTGGGTTAAGCCGCTGCCTTCGGCTCAGGTCATGATCTCAGGATCCTGGGATCGAGCCCCGCATCGGGCTCTCTGCTCAGCAGGGAGCCTGCTTCCTCCTCTCTCTCTGCCTGCCTCTCTGCCTACTTGTGATCTCTCTCTGTCAGATAAATAAATAAAATCTTAAAAAAAAAAGTATATTGTTCCTAATCTAATGAACTAAAGAGGCCCTCCGGTGGAAGCATAAAGAACAAAAGCAACAGAAAGCACCCCGTGGTGGCCGGGGCTAGTTTTGTCCGCGTGTTTCTGATTCCAGCGTGTGTGACGCACAGTCAGCCCCAACCAGCCCCAGTCAGCCAGCCGGCAGCGGTCTGAAGTTGGCAGCTGCGATCAGCTAAAATTCTGAAACCCAACAATGCATTCCTTAGTCCCGCTTACTGAGAACAAGTGATTTATTTTATCGCATACAGCTTAGACCTGTAATGTCTCCTAAAATGTATCTGGTTTGGAAACATCCAGATTTACATCCTCAATAAGAACACACGTTTCAGGAAAGGGAATGTTTTGTTAACAAGAAAGACAAAGCAAAAACAGTATAAAAGCCCTTTGAAAAAGCTACGTAAGCTGCTTCTTTCTATCCAGTGAGTCCGAGGGGCTTAGTGTGAATGTGTAGTGCTTTGTAGTTAGGGATACTGGGAAATGAGTGCAATGAAAAACAATGGCAAATAAGTTCAAATATTATGTTAATGATAAGTGTATGTAATTGTCTCTTGTTCTGAACATAAAAGGGTATCCAATTTTTATCAACCAAAGTCAATTTCTTTCTATTTTCTCTAAATACTCTCAGCCAGTACTTAAAGAACTGGTCCAAGCCATGAGCCAGCTGGGAGAATCCGTGCCTACTCTGCTGTTTAGGTTGTTAAAATACTCTCTCTTTTATGAAATGATGAGGATAGCAGATTTAAAAAATAATCCTTTTGGGGAGCAAAATATAAAATTATTAGCCCTGTGTTAATCCCCAGAATTTTTTATTAAAATTGCACTTGATTATAAAATTCTAAAATCTGGGCATCACTCTTTTAGAATACTCTAATTTATTTTATTTTATTTTTTTTAAAGATTTTATTTATTTATTTGACAGAGAGAGATCACAAGTAGACGGAGAGGAAGGCAGAGAGAGAGAGAGAGAGGGAAGCAGGCCTCCCGCCGAGCAGAGAGCCCGATGCGGGACTCGATCCCAGGACCCTGAGATCATGACCTGAGCCGAAGGCAGCGGCTTAACCCACTGAGCCACCCAGGCGCCCCTAGAATACTCTAATTTATTTTTAAAGATTTTACTTATTTATTTGAGAGAGAGAGAGAGCGTGCATGAGCAGGGGGAGAAGCAGAGGGAGAGGGAGAAGCAGCCTCCACCCCCCAGCAGGGAGCCCCATGCGATGACGTGGGGCTCCATCCCAGGACCCTGGGATCATGACCTGAGCCCAAGGTAGATACTTAACTGACTGAGCCACCCAGGTGCCCCTAAGATATTCTATTTTAAGGATACTCTATGTTTACTGAAAAAGGAAACATGGCCTTTTTTTCTGATTGCAAAGTTACACATGTTCATTAAAAATTTTTAGAAAGTACAGGTATGATAGAGTCGGTGACATTGAAAAGTATTAATGTATAAATAACCACAGCTTTCCCTGCTCTCCTTTTCTAAGGAGGCTTGAACTAGTGTTTGTTGTGCTAATTGTGGAAATGTGAGGCCCAAAGAGTGGAAAGGAAGAGAGACAGGTCTGACCTGCAGCGGAAAGAGCCCGGAGTTATGGGAAGAACAGAACAGATCTCTGAGCCAGTGGTCCGGATGGGAGGGAGAGGAAGAAAGACTGAGTTTTTGTGTGGAGCTGCTGAGGAGAAATATGGAAAAAAAAAAAAAAAAGACTTAAAGGAGCTTTTCCTAGCGTCCTGCCACCTAACACCCTTTATTTTCTCTTCAGGAGACTTCTAGAAAGATTTAAATTGCTTCTCAATATTTTCTTTTGGATTCTTTTGCATGCAAAGCTGTATTGCGACTGACCACAAAATACTCCATTTTATTTGGATCACAAAGAGAAAAAGCCAAGAAGAGGATTTTAAAAATTCATATTCTTTTCTTCAGAATGTTGTTTTATCCCCCCCCCCCCCCCCGCCGCTCCCGGCAGATTGTGTTGTTTTTAAAAAATGGTAACTGATAGTATTTCAGATTTACTCTCTTTTGCTCCTCCAAGGAGAGCAAGCAAGCACTTCAGAAAATGTCATGTTCTTTCACGCAGGTGGAAACTTGCTAGCCCCTGGCTTCTCCTGGTAATGGCCCTCGGTGTCATCATTAGCTTTGTCTCTGTGATGATGATTCTTTCTGATCAAGGCCTTCCTTCTGGCTGTTGGAACTTGGGACGGATGCCTTAGGTGCAACCTCAGAGGCTCTGGGTTACTAAAGTGTTCCTTCTTTCTGTGACAGCAAATTCTCTTCCACAGGGAGAGTGTTGGTCAGCCATCTTTTGCTTAATAATCATGTGGAGCTTCTAGTTTCTAATAATATATGGACTCTCTTCTGAACTCTCTATACACTCTTTCACCAAAACAAATAAATGCTAAAATTAGGGAGTATAAAATGCTACATAATTTCAAAACATCCAAGGCAAAGGGGCAGAGACTCACTCAAGAACACTTTTTCAGAAGGGTTAGAAGGAACCTTCCCTAGGGGAACTTACATCCATCTTCAATCTGGACAGAAGATGAGATGCCTTTTAGTTTCTGGAATTCCATGCTTGAATATGTTTCTTCAGTATTCTTTCAGATAATTTATCCTCCTTTAGTTTCTTCCATCTCTTCTCTCTCTACCCAACCAAGTAAGTTTAAAATTCTTGCTCATTTCTGGCAAAAGGAAGGACTTTAAGACTAAAAAAAAAAAAACAACACAAAACCGAAAAACATTTTATTACTAAAAATGCCCATATCATAAAAAAAATAATAAAATTAAAAAAAATGCCCATATCAAAATTGTAGAGTCATTTAAAAAGTTTTTTTTTTTTCATTTAAAAAAGTTTTTAATAGGAATCTCCTTAAAAAAGGACTGGGGTGGGGTGGGGGGGCTCCTGGATGGCTCAGTTGGTTAAGAGTCTGCTTTCAGTTTGGGTCATGATCCCAGGGTCCTGGGATCACATCCTGCATTCCGTTCTCTGCTCAGTGGAGAGAGTGCTTCTCCCTCTGCTGCTCCCCTTGCTTGTGCTCTCTCACTCCGTCAAATAAATAGATAAAATATTTAAAAACTTTAAAATAAAAAAGGACTAGGGAATCAAGTGTCAGAGTCCTTTGTTCTGGCAATCTTTAGTTTCTTATCATTTTTTCTGTAGTGATCATGATACTCTCTGCCTTACCCTTTTCTGCCCCCCAATATGTCCATGGGGTCTGATATCGTCATGTTTGTTCTCTGTTGCATGTTCACGCAACAAATACGTAGTAAGTGGCTTCTATATGCCAGGTGTGTCTCTTGGGACTGGAGATAGATGCAATGATCATTGAGATCATGGTCCCTACCCCTGATGGTGGGAGAGGGAAAAACCCCACATTGATTCTTTATGCACAATCCCACCACATTGTCAACGCCCCACACCATTATTTAGATCCCATGGTAAGTGGGAGAGCTGAGAGGCACACCAAGATCTGCCTGACTCTGAAGGTCTGCCTTTGCCCTTCCCACTATGCTGCACCATCCAGCTCGGCTGGAACGCTGAGGAGTAGCTGGTGGAAAGAATGATCTCATGTGAGTGTCCACCATGTGACCAGCACTTTCGTAAGATGGTTTAAGGGACATAAAGTTTAGTCATTAAGTTAGTCTTTCTCTTTCTACATGGAGAGAGAATTGAGATGTTCTTTTAATTTGGGGGAGCCAGGTGCACATTTAGAGTATAAAAGTAGGTGGAGGAAAGGGAGTGTTACAATGAGGGTGGGGTAGAAAGTTAATATTTCAAGATATAGTGAGAGGCAAAATGGACAAAACCAAGAGAAAGTTGAGGTGGTTTTCTCAAAAGGGAAGTGGTATAGCATTTATCCGGAGATGATCTGAAGGAAGATGATGGATAATGAGGTAAGCACATCCAAAGCTTGAGAGGAGAGAGTTGGGAGGATTTATTCCTAGGCAGGTCTCCTCAGAGACCAGTGAGTACTGAGATAGTTACATTGGATAATCTCAGATGAATTTGGTGGTCCTAAAAGGCAAGAAGTAAATTGTTTCAGTTAGTATTAGAAATCAGAGTAAAATAGATACACATGAAGTAGGTGGGCACATGTATATGTTTAGTATGACCTCTATACTGTGTGGCCTTATACAGTATGACCCTCTGTAAAGGTCACATAAAACAAGCCATAAAAGAAAGTTAGTGAATGTGCCATCTCTGGCAATACAGGATCCATAAAGACTAGAAGAATTTCAGTCAGTAGAGACTTTCCTGGGAAGAGATGATAAGGAGGCCATGACCACATGCATAGCCTAAGTCTCAACTGAGTAGGGGGTAACCAACTCCGTTCTAACTTGGGGAAGGAGAAAGATGATTAAGTCATTAGTTAGACAACACAAGAACTGACAACAATGATAAAGCATTGGTATATCTAACGGGACTCTTTTTGGTGCTGCTCTAATGGCAATATCTTATACTTTTAAAAAAACAAGGTGAAGTCAACTAATTTGTCTTGCTGACTATATAAGGCATTAAAAACCTTTTTAATGACACTCAGTTATACTGAAAAGTATGTTTCTCCTCTTCAAATCCTCCATGTGTCTAGGCACTAGTCCTATTTCCCTCATTAGGCACCTAGGAGAAAGCAATGAAGTGAGTTACAGGGCTGGAAAGACATGAAAAACCTCTTCCCGGGAATGTCCTCTGGAATTTTACTACTGCTATCTTCAGAACAGTTCACTGGGACTGATTTCTCTTATAAACCAGATTGGTGTGTTCCTTGAGCTGATCCTGGGCTAAACTGGAAATCTCTGGCGCCATTCTGCATTTCCAGTCTGTGACTCTCTTACTGTCCCCCAGATGTCTCCCCAATCTGGATGTTTCGTACCCTCACAAAGCCTTTTGCTCAGTGCCTGTCAACTTAGAAGACATTTCTGCTAAGGTGGAGATAATATTTAGTGTTCTTAGTGGTTCTAGAATTTTTACAAAGGCCACTTAGAGGCCCTAATTTGATAGAACTCTGATGAAACAGACTTATAATGGTGAGATTTTTGATATCATAATAGGCTGTTGGGGAAGGATTTTGGGTTAGGGGAAACTTTTAGGAGCCCTTGAATTCTATACTATAAGAAACTTCCTACTTAGAATCTCTGAGCTCACTGGACTCTGAGGTCTTCAAGTTGTGAGTGGCATGAAACTGATGCTTGGGAAGACAGATCTCTTCCTCAGTTGACCAAGAATGACCAGTCAACTATCTTCCGCAAGAATTTTGGTAGCCACATTAGTCCGCAAAGCCTAATGCTTTTTAAACATAGAAATCGAGGCAAGGAACTACGGCTGCATTCTAGCAGCTAGGATGAAGTTTGGTCTGGCTCGGGGAGAGGTGATGACCCCCGGCTTCTGTGCTGGTTTCTATTTGGTCCCATTCACAGGCCAGCAGAGCAGAAAGCAGGCGAGGTCAGGCCGCTAGAGATTTAAGTTGTTAAATGGTGGCTTGGCCTGGGAATATGGGGTGATCTTTACGGAGTTCAGTTCTGCCAAAGCTTTTAAAGAATACCAGGGCCCCTCCATTTTAGTGAAATGCAGGCAATCCATCTGCCCTTTGTGTGCAATCAACTGGCACCGTAGAAGTGAAGATCAAATAATCCAGGAGGGAAAATTGGCTGGAGAACGTCCAGCCTGACCCAGATGTAGACATTTCTCCTGCTTTGTCTTGTCTCTTGCTACAAATCATCCTGTAAGGAAGAGGCAACAGCAACTTCAATTCACACACATTTGAAGGATGGTGACTTCCGCATTAAACATGGTTGAAACCCACAGCCAACAATCAATATGTATTTTCAGGCAAAGAACCATCATTCATTTCTGTTATCGGACAATCCCAGGCAGAAATCATATCTTTTGTGACTTGAATGCCCAGCATTTTCAACTGCTTTCTTCCTGTGGCTGAGAACAGGGCTTTGCTCTGACTGGCATTTCACTGCTGAATCTTTCTGAATTGCCAGTTGCACTGGTGTGTCCAGGATAGGTGCGAGTTTGGTGCATGGAAGAGAAGGAGGAGAGAGGGAAAGAAAAAGTTGTATGCAAAGGAAAAGCTATTTTTGATGAGCTTAAAGCAGCTTAATTTGTTATCACTGACACTCAGTGTAATGTTGATTTAACTTTTGCGTTAAGGTATTGATTTTAGAGTGAAAAGCCAGATGCCAGCCATTGTCTGACAATAACTAGCACAATCAGAATTTCAGACTTGGCACGATTTAGAGGAGGAATGTCAGCCAGGAGATAACGGATCTTCTCCTGGTTCTTTGAAAAATTAGCTGGGTGACACCAGCCAAGTCACTTTACTGCTATAGACTTAGATTTTGCATCTCTCGGGGGATAGAAGTGCAATACTTGACCCATGTCTTATCTACCTCTAAAAGTCTTTGACTCTAGGATTGGGGTTGATCACCACCTCCCTCCCCATGATGTTTTCTCTTTGTTAACATCATGAATGCACAAATGAGGCAGGTTTCTAAAAAATACATAAACAAAAACATACTTTAACCCATGTATTGAAGTGTTTACTGCTCCACGATCTTCATTTTTGAAATCGGCTATTAAGTTAGGAAAATGATGGAGCCATTCCTTAGACATTACCCAGTTTCCTGAGTACTACTCACCAAGATTTGTGTAGGACTCTGAAATTTACAGAAGGTTCCGTATGCACCATCTCATTTGCTTCTTCTTAATTTATAGTTCTTAGTCTTGTAGCATAGCTCAGAGAAGGGAAGTGAAAATGCTATACTTCACTTAAAAAATCTATAAAAATGGTTTGACTACAGAATAGGTTGTTAATTCAACAATGTTCATTGAGCCCCTATTAGGTGTCAGACCCTGTACTAGAGATGGGGATGTAAGGATAGACATGGTCCTTCTCTTTCTCTCTCTCTCCTTATTAAAGATTTTACTTATTTATTTTACTTATTTATTTGACAGAGAGAAAGAGAGAGAGAGCGAGAGCGTGAGCGCACACAAGCAGAAGGAGCAGCAGAGGGAGAGAGAGAAGCAGGGAGCCCGATGAGGGGCTAAATCCCAGGATCCTGAGATCAAGCTCTGAGCCAAAGGCGGATGCTTAACTGACTGATCCACCCAGGTACCCCGACATGGTCCATGGAGTTAACAGTGCAGTGGCAAGGGCATAAGTAAATAAATGATCTGATTAATCGTTAAGAGAGTGGTGAATAGTTCATTGCTTCATGGAAACTGGGTTGCCCAGGGGTGGGGATAAAACAGGTGTGCTAAAATCTTCCTGTTGCTAGAAGGAATCGGTGCTTTCTAGAAACCACGGCACACTCACCCTCCACAGAGGGTGTTTGGTGGTCTCTGGGACATGAATTGATGGTCTTGGGTCAGTTTTCAGGAGGTGCATAGCCCAGCACATAGGAACCCATTGATCTTGGTTTTTGAGATGTTCTTTTAATCAAAAACTCATTTGCCTATTTCACAGAGTAAACGCAAGTGTTGTTTATGGGGCCAGTAGAGTTCAAGGCTATGCCAACTATTGGCTTTCCCACCAGTCTCATAACCATTACCAGGAGCTCTGGGGTTTTTGGGAGTCCTTGAAAGACTAGTTAATTGTAAAATGCAACTAAGAAATTTCCTGATAGCACTGAATGGTAACTTAGTGGTAATAACTTTACTAGACATACTAAAACCCATATGTTTACTTTCATGAGATGGAGTTAGTCTCTGATTCATTATTGCCAAATCTTCAAAATAGTAGGTGAGGCACAGTTACCTGATGGCACAGATAGACCACTTAGTGTTATCTTCACACTGAGGCCCACCTCTGGATATGCAGAGCCTGGCCTAGAGCCAGGCATACAGTAGGCACTGATTAAGTGTTTGCTGAAGAAAGTACAACTCAGTGTATTTTTAGTGTTTTTCTTTTCTTTCTTTTTTTTGTTCTATTATTTACCAAAGTAGTTTATATAAGAGATAAAAATTTAACAATAGAAAATGCTTTAAAATAAATGTCCCCTTATCTCACTCCATGGAATTGACCATTTGATCCTTCCAGAACTTTTCATTTCGTATATTCATACTTCTTGCTTCCAATAGAGTACAAAAATATTCTTTGCAACTGCTAATTGTTACTTATCAATAGATATCTGAATTTTTAATTTTTTGACAGACAGAGATCACAAGTAGGCAGAGAGAGAGGTGGGGAAGCAGGCCCCCTGCTTCGCAGAGAGCCTAATGTAGGGCTCCATCCCAGGACTCTGGGATCATGACCTGAGCTGAAGGCAGAGGCTTTAACCCACTGAGCCACCCAGGCGCCCTGATATCTGAATTTTTTTTACATCACTATATTGATGTACCTCTTTCATTTTATTTATTTAAAAAATATTTTATTTATTTATTTGACACAGAGAGAGAGAGAGAGCATGAGCAGGGGGAGGGGCAGAGGGAGAGGGAGAAGCAGACTCCCCTGCTGAGCAGGGAGCCTGATATGGGGCTTCATTCCAGGATCCTGGGATCATGACCCAAGCCTAAGGCAGCCACTTAACCGACTGAGCCACCCAAGTGTCCCTACCTCATTTATTTTAATGACACCACAGTGTCCCGTGGTACAGATGCAACATGATTTATTGGTCCATTCGACTATCAAATGACACTAGGCTGCTTCCAACTCTTTGCTGTGAAAACAATACTTCAATGAACTTCATGAATATGTGTGTGTGTGTGTGTGTGTGTGTGTGTGTGTGTGTATTCCCAAAACTATGAGTGTATTTCTGAAGAGTACATTTCTGGAAGTAGAATTTCTAGGACAAGCGCTATGCACAGAGAGATTTTTTTAGAGACACTGACAAGTTGCCTACCCAAAGATGCATTAATTTATACTCTGTATCCATTAAAATGTTTCTGGTCAGAGGTGATAGGAAAATCAACCCAAAGTGAGTAAAGAAAATTTAATGGGCTTTTGACCAAAAGGTCCAGAGAGGGGAGCTGGTTCCAGGCATTGTCGGAGACAGGCTCAGAAATGATATCTGGCCCCACTTCCACTCTCCTGGCCTCACAGTTCCACCTGTTCAGTGGCTCCATCTCAGACAAGTCTCCCGCCATGGGATTAAAATGGCTATGGAGTTCTAGGGGTCATCATTTCACACTCTAGTCCAGGAAGAAATGTCACATGTGTATATCCCAGAAGTTTCCGTCAATATCTCATTGTTTTCTATAGGTCATGTTCCTACCTCTGAATGACATGGGTCATGTGTCCAGGGCCAGGAAGGTTTTTGTGGGCCAAACCTGGAGCTGGGTGCACAATCAGCTGCACCAGAAATTCATGGTCTGAGAGTGCGGGAGGGCGGCTCACCAGTGAGAGCTGGAAGCAATTTCTGGAAGTACGGTCAGTGGAGAGAGTGTGAAATCAATAATGGTGTGTGGACGACTGTTACGGAGACAGATTCTTTCCTGCAGATTTAGGATCTTAGATTGTGTTCCATCTTGAGGGTTGGCCTTTAGAAGAGCTGGAATATAGGATCAATTAAGCGGTATGATTTAAATGACATTCTTTGTTCTGCTGGTTGGGAGTAAAATTATTTGCTACTGAGATGTTTTTAAGAGATATCCTTACATAAGATTGGATTTATAAGTGAAAAAGGAACACAGTCCCTTTAAAAGAAGTAGCAGGTATATTAAAGAACAAAAGCATCTCTGTGGTTTTGTTAAGGTTGCTATGGAAATGACTGAATGCAAATTTTATTTTAAGTCCCTTGAAGTTAGTAGTCTGTGGAGAGAGAAGTTTGGAGCAGGTTTTTTGTTTTGTTCTTAAGAGAAAGAAAGAGGGAGGGAGGGAGTGAGATCTTAAAGTTGGGGGAAAAGAGTTTTAGGGTTTCTAATGGGGAAGAGACCTGTGAAATCCTTTCTCCAGTGGTTCTTGAATTTGAGTGAGAATCACCTGAAGAGTTTACTAAAACAGGTTTCTGGGCTGCATCCCAGAGATTCTGATTTAGTACTTAGGTCTCCGCAAGCCCATACCTTTGCATTTCTAATAAATTCCCAAACATTGCTGCTGCTGCTGGGGTGGGTGATGGGAGAGGAGGACCACACCTTGGGAAGTGCTGGTCTAGTCAACTTCCCTTCCCCTCAGCTTATAGATGGGGAAATTGAAACTTAGAGACCAAGGGGCTGGAGTGACTCTGAGAGTGAGAAGGATTTGGAGTTGGAGTCAACTTTTCTGCTTCCCTTCCTTTCCGTTCCCTTCCCTCTGTAAGGATACTGGGCTCCAGACTGGTTATTGCGAAAGTCAAGGAACAGAGTTAGAAAAGGACCCAAACCTCTTTACTTCCAGGCTGGTAGTTTGTCCATGTGTCTCAAGGGTTTCCACTCCTAGAGAAAGCCCAGGAGATGATGGCTTTTCCCTTTCAGTAGACGGATGATTCAGAAAGTGTTTTTCTTTGAAGTAGAGAACAAGAGCCTGCGTTGTTAGGCAGAATAAATCTTGAGCCCAGGCAGAGGGAAACTTAATAGTAATCCAAAGGGCTCTCTGGCTTGAATAAAAAGATGCCTGTATGGGGTGCCTGGGTGGCTCAGTTGGTTAAGCATCTGCCTTCAGCTCAGGTCATGATCCTGGAGTCCTGGGATTGAGACTGGAATCCTGGGATTCGGCCCTGTGTTGGGCTCCCTGCTCCGCAGGACATCTGCTTCTCCCTCTTCCCGCTATTCCCCTCTGCTTGTGTTCTCTCACTCTCTCTCAAATAAATATAATCTTAGAAAAAGAAAAAAAATAAATCTTATAAAAATAAAGTAATAAAAGACTGACAAGAGAAAAGAGCCCGTTTCCCTGGGCCCCATAGAGAGTGAAGAAAGAGGCAGGCCACTCCAGGTTGGTAGGTGGCAGGTTTTAATAAGCTTATCTTGTGCTCGAAAAGAATGAAAGAATGGAAGGATAGCTCCCCGCACCTGCCCACTAGATCTTTAACGTTACAAAGAGGCCTTACCGGGCTTAGTCACGCCTACTCTGCAGGTGTCCACAATACTACATCACTATCTCAAGGCTGTGTCCTTGGAGTGGCCTCTGGGAACCGGGAAGGCAATCAGAACCTACCTTCTAAGGACGGGGAAGGGGAGGCAGAGCCTCCAACTGCTTGGGTCCAGCTCATGGGTCATTTGGCGGTCACATCTTTTCAATAACCGTCCCCAACAGGCTTCAAAGCATGACAAATGGTGGGGGAGTGACTAGGAAATATATGGGGGAACTAATGGAACATCAAGCTTATTTTAGTAAGATCTGTTTACGCAAACTCATCTCAGCGTGATAATGCTTTTCTCAGCTCTTCTCAAAAATTCTATGTCAACTATAGTTCAATAAAAAAACAGAATTCTCTGGCTGGTGGGGGTGACAGTTGGAGGGGAGGGAAAGACACACAAAGGGGAATTTACGCCCTGTTTTTAGGCAGGTAAGGGGAAGGCAGAGAACTTTTTACATCTCTCGACTCCCACTCAAAATAACCCTGTTCCAAAGTGGCACATTGTTTTGATTAAGTGCTTACTGAAAGGACTAGTAAAATTGGATTTCAAGTGATTTTATTTATTTGTATTAAAAAGACCTCCCTTAATTGTTATATTTAGAGACTAGGGTTTCATGATGTTGCTTAATGAAGAACCCTGCTTTGGCTTTTAGAAAATACCTATGTTAACCATATCCATGTAAAGAATAGCTACTTTTACCACTAGACGATTTCTAAAGGACCATTGTCTACCTTATCTCAATTATGGGCAACAGAACCAGAGAGAGATAAACAGCTTTGGGAGTATTGGACTTCCAAACACAAATCTGCAAAGTGACAGCAAATGTTATGCTCCTCCTGCCTTAAATAGCTTTCCAATCGGGAACCCCAGAGCTCAGGTTAAACATTAGCTGCGTCCTGAATTATCTCGCCGAGTGTACACACGTTGTCATTTGCGTGTCACTCTGAAGGAGGTAGTTTGTCAGATCACTTCTCTCATGATAGCGGGGATCTAGGGCAACAAGGGAGCAGGGAGGCGAAGCGGGGATGACAGTGGTGGGGGGTGGGGGGAGTAGGGTGGGGAGGGGGGCTGGGGGCTGGCTGACTCAACCATGTGACTATAGTAAGGGGAAGCAATTCTCTTCTCAGGATTTATATGTTAAATTTTCTCACCAATTTTGGAGAGAAAGGGAGTGTAGTCAGCAGTTGGCCAGGTAAAAGAAGTATTTTGGGTGCAGGGTATGTTCCAAAGGTCACCGAAAGATGTCTATAATTTCTCTCCCATCTCGCCCATTCCCTGCCTTTCTGGTACACTTTAGGTCACCAGCAGTTCCCTCGGAGGGCTTGGCCTTCTGAAACCCTGCTCCTGCCAACGTGTGAGCCAAGGGCAAGTGACTCAACCTCTCAGAGCGTTGGTGTCCTCAGTTGTAAAAGGGGACTGATAATATGTGTCCATATATTACAGATACGTGCACTATACAATATTATACCATACACAATGTTACATATACTGTATACTATATATTATGTATTTCTATATACCAACACAGTATCTTATACACAACAGTGCACATTAAGAGGGGCAACATATGTCAAACATCTAGTATGATCAAATCCAGGCCACTGCAGTTTGGGTTTTCAGAAGCGGAGGCTGAAATGGAGTTTGGGGTCCAGGCATTTACTGGGATCAGCTCCCAAGCGGGACAGGAGGAGGAAGAAAGAGAGGCTGAGACACAGTGCAAGCCCTGCAAAGCCTCAGGGGACCCAGGAGTCCTGCAGTGAGTGCCGTCCAGACGCGTGATCCTACAAAGGGCCATGGTGGTGGGTCTCTGCCTCACTTAGCCATCAGATGTGCCTGCCCTGGGAAGGGGTCCCTCCTGTATGAGGCAGGACCCCCCTACCACCCCCCCTCTTGCGATGGCATCTGGAGGCTGGCTGCTGGCTGCATTCCTGCAGGGAAGCAGCAAGCATCTTCTCGAAGGCTGAGTGGCTCACCTACACATCTCCCACGTAGGCATTTAACAAACACAACTCCCTGCATCAGAACCATCCTCTTTTTCACCTTTTCACCACCTTCTTTCCATCCTCCATCTGTCTGCTTGTCTTGTACCTGCTTCCTCCAAATCCACCCTGCCCAGCTGTCCGGAGGGTGTGTAGCTGCCTAGGAGGGGGGCTTAGAAAGGGTACCTGCTTCAGCGGCCCTCCTGTATGGTTCCATTTAAACAGGAACTATCTTAAACATTTTTTTTAAATTTCCCAGTTACCCATGACCCCTCTTTTACTTTAGCAGAGAGCAGAAAGCAGAAAGCCGCCAGGTTGGATTCTGCAATAGAGAGCCACACAGAAACTGGCAAGTGTGCCGTCAGCCCATGGCCGGCCAGCTGGTGCTAACAATAGGGGAGAAGGCGTTGGCTGCCTCGCTAACAGATTTCCAAGAATGCTATGGACAGCCAAAAAAAAAAAAAGAAAAAAAAGAAAGGCCATTCAAGCTTGTTTATTTTCCCTGTTACCTTTCTAAGAGATAAAGAGGCTGACATCATGAATGGGGATATGAATTTGGTAATATTTGGGAGAAGGTTAATGTCAAGTGTTCTAGGAACCCAATGCATAAATTAGACAATAGGAGAACATTTGGCTTTCTTTATGGCTATGACATGCAGCAGCTGCTCTGATGGAAATTTGAAGGGGTGCACGCGATGGGAAACCAGACGATGGGCAGAGGATGGGAAGCAGCTATGAGGGCTCCTGTTGAGTTTGGGATTGTCCTCCTCCTATGACTGATCTTGGCATCATTCTCTGGAGATGCTGGCATCTGTAAGTGTCCGGCCCACATGTCTCTGAGCCTCTGGGATGGTACAAAAGGCAGAGAGAGTGCGAGCATGTGTGTTGCTCGGCCACATTGTAGAGAATGCCCCCCATTCTGTGTTCTGGCGGTTGATTGGTTCTTTGTGAAATCTCTTGTGTCTGGGCTGGAAAGGAGCACCAGCTCCCTCCATGGACTGTCACCTGAAATCCACTGCATAGTGGCCTCTCCTGGGCTGGCCTCCCTCCTGGGTCTCATGAAGCCCCAGGAAAGTGGGAGCTCCCCTTTCAAGCCTCAGCTCAGCCGTTGAAAGAAAAATCTAATTTTGGTAAAAAGTTAAACTTACTCATTAGCTGAAATTTTATGCCTGTTGATTAATAATGATCCACTTCCCCCTTCCTCTAGCTCCTGGCAACCACCATTCCAGTCTTGGCGTTTTAGAAATCTGACAGTTTTAGATTCCTTATGTAAGTGGATTCGTGCAGTAATTGTCTTTCTGTGTCTGGCTTATGTCACTTAGCATAATGTCCTCAAGAGCCATCCATATTGTCATATATTGTAGAATTTCCTCTTCCTTCTTTTTTTTTTTTAAATAACCATTTTATTTATTTTTCTTTTTAGAGAGCAAGAGAGTGTGTGCACACACATGTGTGAGTGAGCAGGGAGGGGTGGGAGGAGAGGGAAAGAGAGACTCTCAGCAGATTCCTCACTGAGTGTGAAGCCCAACACGGGGCTCCATCTCATGACCTGAGCTGAAATCAAGAGTCAGTCACTTAACTGAATGAGCTACCCCAGCGCCCCAATTTCCTTCTTTTTTAAAGTTAAGCCTCAGCCATTCTGCCAAAGCAGCCAGTAGTAGGACCCCAAACTAGTTCCATGTTCTGGGAGTTCAGGCTGGCGTTCTGAAGGTCCTTGCACAGGATCTACATTTCATTTGGGAGGATATCAGCCCCCTGAGAGACTGAGTGGTTTGCCCCAAGTCTTACCAGTTGTGAATAGCAGGTCCTGAGTCTTGGCCCCATCTGGCTCCATTACTTGGGGTACATAGTGACCCTGGTTCTGATTTTTCTCAAATCAGAGAAGACACAGGGACATTTAATCCCATGGAGACTTGTTCAGGCTCACTGAATAAGCAAGGCTTTGAGACGCCAACCATCCTTACTCGGAAGTGGTCGGACATCATGCTGCTGCCTCTAGATGGCGCTGGCATAAGCCACGTGTGGCTACGGAGCACTGGAAATGTGGCTAGTCCACACCCAGATGAGCGGTGAGTGTGAATTTCAAAGGCTTAGTATGAAAGAAGGTAAATTACCTCACTCACAGTTTCTATATGGATATATATATATATGGATAACATATTTTGATATGTTGGGTAAAATAATTATATTTAAAAATCACAATTTAGAAAATATTTTATTAAAATTATATTGACCTGCTGTTTCTTCATTTTAAAAAAAGATTTCAATTTATTTATTTGACAGAGAGAGAGAGAAAAAGAGAGAGCACAAACAGGGGGAGTAGCAGGCAGAGGAGGAGGGAGAAGCAGACTTCGCACTGAGTAGGGAGTTAATGCAGGACTCGATCCCAGGAACCTGGGATCATGACCCAAGCCGAAGGCAGCTGCTTAACTGACTGAGCCACCCAGTTGTGTGCCCCTCTTTCTTAATTTTTAAAATCGCTGCTACTGGAACATTCAACATCCCCACATGGTTCACATTACAGTTCTATTGGATCACTCCATATTCACCTGCATCTTTAAATGCCTTTACTCTATTTTTAGCTTCTGCTTCTTTATTTGATATCACTGTTGCTGGTGGTGATGGGGCAGGTTATCTGCTTTGGACCTTGACATTTATTTATTTATTTATTTTTAAGTTTTATTTATGTAAGTCACCTCTATATCCAATGTGGGTCTCAAACGCACAACCCCGAAATCGAGATTTGCGTGCTCTTCTGACTGAGCCAGCCAGGTGCCTCTGGACCTTGACATTTAACAGGTAGTTCACAGCATGGGTGATATTTCATACTCAGGTAAGCACGGTCATAACTGAGTGCTCATAGGGGACTTAGCAGCTTAATGTTAATGAAAAAGTCTCCTGGGGTCATGCTTCGTTCATTCAACAAATATTTATGTAATTTTTAAAAAATTTATTGAGAGAGAGAGAGAGAGAGCGCGCGCGCACACACACACACACGTGCACATGCAAACTTAGGGGAGGGGCAGAGAGAGAGGGAGAGAAAATCTTAAACAGATTCCAAGCCCAGCACGCCCAGCACAGAGCTCAATCTCACAACCCCAAGATCATGACCTAAGCTGAAATCAAGAGTCGGATGCCTAACCCAGGCGCCCCTGAAGTAAAGTTTAAAAATTTAAGTCCAATTTATCTATTTTTACTTTTGTTCCTTGTGCTTTTATGTCATAGCTAAGAAGTCTTTGCCTAACTTGAGTTCATGAAGATTGACTCCTATCTTTTCTTCTAAGAGTTTTATAGTTTTGGCTGTGATGTTTAAGTCTGTAATCCACAGGGGGTTAAGTTTTTCATATAGTGTGACTAAAGGGTCCAACTTCATTCTTTTACATGTGGATACCCAGTTTTCCCAGCACTGTTTGTTGAAAAGACCATTTTCCCTCCCAATGAATTGTCTTGGCATCCTGGTCAAACATCAACTGGCCATAAATGTTAAGGTTTATTTTCAACTCTTAAGTTTATTCTATTTCTCTCTATGTCAATCCTTGTGCCAGTACCACACTTACACCATGATTACTGTAGTTTTTTTTTTTTTTAAGATTTTATTTATTTGTCAGAGAGAGAGGGAGAGAGAGCAAGCACAGGCAGACAGAGAGGCAGGCAGAGGCAGAGGGAGAAGCAGGCTCCCCGATGAGCAAGGAGCCCGATGCGGGACTCGATCCCAGGACGCTGGAATCATGACCTGAGCCGAAGGCAGCTGCTTAAGCAACTGAGCCACCCGGGCGTCCCTGATTACTGTAGTTTTCCACTAAGTGTTGAAATGAGGAAATGTGAGTCCTCCAACAAACTTTGTTTTTTCAGTCTGTGATGTTCCGGCACCAAAAACATCTCCTGTCATCAAAGCCAAAATTCTAGGTAAAATAATGAAATCAGCAATTTTGGGCAACCTGCCTCCCTTTCTGTATTCCTTTCCTTTTCATTTCCTGTGAGTATGCAGACCGTCCACGCGTTTTTCATCCATCTCTCCATCAAAAGCTTCTCTCCGGGGAAGACTACAATAAACTTTTTCTTAGGTAGGTATAAATGATTAAAAAAGCTTAAAGTTATTAGCATTCTCAGGAGAATTTGCTTTTCAAAAGGGGGGAACAAAAATGTCTTAAACCTGAAGAATCATTCTCTAATGATAACATATTCTTTATAAGCAGGCAGAGAAAGGGCTTTTTATCAGGCAGGGAAGCCCTCATACTGCATCTGAAATGACATTATGGATGGGCGGTATGGGCTCATATGATACCGAGCCTAGGTATATTGCCTGTGCTCAAGGCCGGCTTTATCCAAAGTTTATCTCTTTTTTATCTCAAGCTTTATCTCAAACTTTATCTCAAAGTTTATCCGGCTTTATCTCCCCCATGGGGAGTTTTATACCTACTGCTTCCTTGCTTGGTGACCTTGGAGAATTAACCTCTATGAACCTCAGTATTCTCTTAAGTAATATTGGGAAAATCATGCTTACTGCAAAGATCTCTAGCATGTGGTCTAGCTGCCAAAAATAAGACTGACATACATTTTGACTTGACAGATACAACTCCAAAAAGCAAATGCCCCCATCCTTCTCTCCTCAGGGAGAGCTATGCTTTTTACTAAAGTGATTTAATTTCTTCCTTAAACCTCCCTAGTGCTGGAGTGGGAGAACCATTTAGGAAAGACAGGTTTTACTAAAAATAGTATCTGGGAAAACGGAATGGAGAATCTTAAAGTCTCCCCTCAACACCAACAACTCCTGATTGTGGGACGTTTCGTTCAGTCACCTCTGATAGGGAACCAGAGTTCACATTTGATCACATTTGTGATGACATGTAGCTGGATACTTGCCACACTCTTTCCAAGGATCAGCATATCTGATCCCAAGAACATTCCTTTGAGGCCAACGTTACTGCCATGTTAGAATGAAGAAACTGACCTCAGAGAAACTCACAGACTCGAGACCCAAACCTTCTTTCCATGCACTGCATAGATCTGTAAGGCTGAGAATGCCCTTGGACCCTAAGACTGCCACCCGCACCATTCCAAACTCCAGAGACTGATCCACTCTTTGATGTATACATTTCATTGGAGATTTTTATTTGGGGAGTGGTTCTGTTTCTAGCAGCTTCTTTGTTGTTGTTATTTTTCAAAAATGTAGTTCCAGTTCGTTAACATTGTTATATTTGTTTCAGGTGTATGGTTTTTCTTTGTTAGTTTAAGATGGAAAATACAAAACGCCTGCATATTTTCCTGAGTCGCTATGTGAGTCAGGTGAGTCTCAGTGTTGTCCAGCCTGAACACCCCCCCCCCCCGCCCCCCAATGCTACTGTAGAGCGGGACCCCTTTCCCTCTGCATCAGAGTGCCCAGGCAATCTTGGGAGCGCCCGGCGGGCCGCTCATTCCCGGACCTGTCCGGTAGATGGCAGCATTATGCAGCCGATGCGTCCTCTAACGCGCTCGAGCCCCTCTGCTTCCCTCCCCCACTACCCGGTGCTTGGCTTCGAGGCGCAGGTAGCAGCACCTCCCGACTCCCCTGATGCTGCTGTGCTGCACTATTTACAGATGGTCTGCGCCTGGCAGGTCACAACAGGTCTGAATGCACGGCACGGGGCTTACTCAGACTTAGGTGTTTTTGTGGCTCCGGGCGTAACCGTTGCTTGGCTAATTGGCCCAGATCGTTTTCTCCCCCCTCCTCTCTAGGAGAAACGTAGGGAAGGCTGATCAATGTCCCTTATCTAAATGGTTTCCTCCCTCTATCCTCTTGTGTTGTGAACTTTATGCTTAGGGATCACCGTGCCCTCACCACCCTTCCATCTCCCTCGGTTTCCCGCCTCCCCCGCCGCCGCCACTCACTGGCCGGGGTCGCGCCTCTCGTTTAGGGTCTTCGGCCAACACAGGCTCCGTGTGCCCTGCGATGCCGACTCTAGCCACTAGAGGGCACCATCGTCACGCGCTGCGCTGGAGCAGTGCTGGGAAGGCGGCGGGGCTGGGTCCGGTGCGGTCCATGTCCTAGACTTGACCTTGGGACCCGCAAAGCCCTGTGGTGGGGCGCTCCCTCTCCCTAACCAAGTGGGATCCTTCACAGCGTGCTTCGGATCTCACACCCTCAGAAATCTCATTCCACTTATACTCCTCCTTCTCCATTGTTTCTCAACCGCTCTGAAGAGATCGGCCCTCTCCCATCAGCTTTTAAACATCTTCAAGGAAACTATCTCAAAGGAATAAAACTCTGTAACTCCAAGTTCCTCTCTGTTCACCTTTATCTCAGGGTACCCCCACCCCCGTGATTTGCTGACTTCCTCAATCCCCTTCCACTACCCCCTCTCCACTCCTCAGAAGCTCATCCTTGTCATAGTTGATCTCTTTAGTTTTGACGCTCGCCCTTCCTCCAAACTGTATCCCACCTTGGCGAGATCTTGGTTTTAAGACTTCCACTGTTCTGGCCGTTCCTTTCTATTCTTCAGGAATTTTCTTCCTTTGCCCACTCTTTCCATGTCCCTGGTCCCCCCATTCTGTCTTTAAGCCTCCTTCCCACTTTCCTCAACCTCCCTGAGAAGCCATTTATGTGCATAGAGCGGACGCCCACCTCCTCCTCTCCACCACCACCGTTTATTGCCCATTAATCCTGATGATATCCACATTTTTATCTCCAGTCAAAATTTCTCTTTTGAGCTACAGACCCATGTCTTCATTTGGCCAGACTAACAGGGTCTGCTTGGCACAATGTGGAGAAAGCAGTCTCCGGGCTATTCCATTGAGGATAGTGGGCAATGCTTGACCTCCAAACAGCTGGTGCTTCTCTTTCAAGGCTTGTCTGAGACTGAAAACTGTCCTCACCTTGTGCTTAACTAAAGATGCAGTCACTAAATCTAACCATGCCTTCTCCTTCCACCCTTCCTGTCCAGGAAACCCAGCCACATGACCTGAACCCCTATCTTAGCCCTGTCTCGTTGGCCTGGGACAGGACACCTGATCTAAAGCTATAAAACTGGGGGAGGGGCAGAGGGATGATCTGAACCTTATTCTGAGATTTTGGGGACTGGAATACTGAAAGAAATGGTCTAGTTAAATATGGAGATCTGAGCCAAAAAGTCATGTAAATTAGAAGAGGGAGCATGTGGAGATGGGCAAACAGGCAGCGAGATGAGTAGAAGGAGGAAGAAAGAGGTGAGGGTTAGAGCCCCAGAATGTCTCCATTTCAGTTTTTCAAGAAAACCAGCAGTCTTCTCTGTGCTTGATTTCTGAATGTAGGTTTTCCTATATTCTTTCAATAGTTGCTTCACCTTGAGCTGTCCAGAACCGTGGCTAAGTGGTGAAGAAGTAGAGGGTGGAAAAGCATAAAAAGAACAGAACAGGCAGCAGAGAGGACTAGCAGGATGAAGCAGGCATCCCACCGGACTGCCGGAAGCTAGGGAGGCTGGCAGCTGGTGGTGATGGTGGAGGAAGCGGAGACTCAAGGCCCCCACGGGGAACTTACCAGTTCTGTTGCTGAGAATCTCGTCATCCTACCTACTCCTGGATCTTAGGCAGGTTGGTGAGCAATGGCTCTAAGATTCTTATGTTTTTCAAAAGTATCACAAGGCTTGTGGAATGGGGTGACACCCAAAGGCACAGCCGCATGGACATTTATTGAATGCCTGTTTTGTGTCAGGAGCAGAGGTGGCTTCTGGGGAGATGGAGGTGAATGGTATGGTCCCTGGCCTCAAGAAGCTCAGAATCCCTCAGAGAACACAAAAATCTACATGTAACCCAGGGTGAAAATACTAAAGTAGAATGATGTACAAAATGCTACAAGAATTTGAGAGAAGAAATCATTAGTTCTTGGATCTTGGACCTTGGACCTTGAAGGATGAGTAGGAATTTGTCAGACGTGAAGGGTTTGCATTCTGGAGACAGACAGAAAAGGCTCAGAGATATACAAACACATGGTGTATGGGAAGACTGGTGGTGTTGCACTATGTGGGACAGTGGCCATGCTAGGGCCAGTAGACAAGAGGAAAAAAACAGGTGAGGGCCAAAATGTGATGGGTCTTGAATGTCAAGATTAGAAGCTTGGACTTCATCCTGAGGGCACTGTGGACCCTAAAGTTTCTTAATCAGGGAGTTGTGTAATCAGAGCTGCCTTAGGAAGGATAACTGGAGGCTGTAAAGAGGTTGTCTGGAGGGAGTTGATCACAGGATGGCTTGATCTCAGCTGTGTCTGACACCCTCTAGTGATATCATGGGGTTAAGAATGTGCATAGGTCGTAAATTATAACTGATTAGAGTATCATCCTGAAAGAAAGCTGATGAATCCAAACATGCTTTTATCACTCCAGAAGGTCAGTGGTTCCATTGCTGTGCCATGGGATGCTGTATTCATTCATTCATTCATTCATTCGTTCATTCATTCATTCATTTAGCAAACATGCATTGAACATCACTCCAGACTAAGGGCAGCACTGGGTACCATGATAAGAAAGCAGGTGTGGCCCTTGCTATCATGGAATCTTTCCGTGAAAAGGAAGACAACTGTTAATCAGATAATTTCATGACCAAGCGCAAGAATTTCCCACTTGGAAGGAAAAGAACATGGTTCTGTGAGTACATAACAAAGAACACACCCCGGCCTCAGCTTGAGCTGAAGCGTGGACTGTTGGGAGTTCACCAGGGGAAGGCGAGAGGTTTCAGGAAAGGGAGCAGAAGGTGGCAAGGCCCTGTGGCCCAAGAGAGCATGGTATGGTTGACAAAGTGGGAGCCCAGGTGTGAGATGAACTGCTGGGAGAGACAGAGACCAAGCCATAGGAACTTGTCTGATCTGGGTCAAGCTTAAGTTAAAGTATTTGTCAGTGCCTGGCTGGCTTAGTTGGTAGAGCATGCAACTCTTGATTGCAAGGTTTTTCGAGCCCTATATTGGGAGCGGAGCCTACCTAAAATAATGATTTCTAAAAATAAATAAATAAATAAAAAAGGAATAAGTATTTGTTTGAGGAGAACAGGTCAGGTAACTCAGAATGACACAAAAGTTGGGGAGAAAGTGGAAAATCTGAATTGCAGAATCAAGATACAAGAAATATCACAGGTCTAAATTAAAAGTGCTGGAATTTAAAGAAATAATAAGTGTTGGCAAGGATGTGGATAAAAAGAAACCCTCGTGCACTATTGGTGGAACTATAAATTGATATAGTCACTGTGGAAAATAGTATGGAGGTTCCTAAAAAAAATTGAAAAACTATATGATCCAATAATTCCACTATTGGGTATTAACCCAAACAAAAACCCTAATTTGAAAAGATCTGTGTACCCTTATGTTTATTGAGGCATTATTTACTTGGGTTGCTTCTAAGTGTCCATTCATAGATGAACAGATAAAGAAGATGTGGTGTGTATAACACACACGTGGGAATATTACATAGCCATAAAGAAGGATGAGATTTTTGCCAGTTGTGACAACATTAATAAACCTAGAGGGTATTGGGCCAAGTGAAATAAGTTAGGCTGAGAAAGACAAATACTATATGATTTCACTCATATGTGGAATCTAAAAAACAAAACAAATGAATAAACAAACAAAAAGCGGAATCAGACCTTTAAGTACAGAGAACAAACTGATGGCTTCCAGGGGGTTCAGGGATGGGCAAAATGAGTGAAGGGGAATGGGAGACACAGACTTGCAGTTATGGAATGTATAAGAAAGGGGGAATAAAAGGCACAGTAGAGGGAATATAGCCAATGATATTATAATAGTTTGGTGGCAGGTGGTAGACAACTTGTGGTGACCAGAGCACATAGAGAAGTTGAGACACTATGTTGCACATCTGAAATGAATATAACATTGTGGGTCAACTGTACTCAAATAATAACATTTTTTTTTAAAGTGATAGAGTTCAATGCATGTGAAGTTCTACATTTAGGTAAAAATTTTTATTGACTTTCAAAGATTTATGTATAAGGATATTTATTACTGCATATCTGTAATAGCAAAAATAGGTAGAAAATGAACTCTCTAACTATAGGAAAATGATTATATATCCTATGTATACAAAATTGGGTTCAAATCTAGCTTCTCCATTTACTAGCCATGTTGTTAACAAGTTATACAACCTGTTTGTGCCTCAGTTTCCTTATCTATAGATAAGGCTACTGATACTACCTCACACAGTTTAAGTATTACATTAGTACTACATGAGTCTTAGTTATTATTACCTATTAATACTGTGTTTCCAAATATGTGTAATGTCAGAAAATGCTCAGTATATGGTTGGCTCTTGCACAACATGGGTGTTAGGGATGCTGACTTCCCCGTGCAACTGAAGATCCACATATCACTTTTGGCTCCCCAAACCTAACTACTAGTAGAGCCTATGGTTGACCAGAAGCCCAAATGTTAACATAATCAGCTAACACATATTCTGCATTATATCCTGTATTCTAATAAAAAGTAAGCAAAATATTATTAATTATAAGAAAGATAAAATACATTTATGGTGTTGGACTATATTTATTGAAAAAAATCCATATGTAAGTGGGCCTATGCAGTTCAAACCTGTGTTATTCAAGGGTCAACTATATAATGTTAAGTGGGAACAAAATCTACATTATGAAGTTTAATCCCCTTTTGTTACACACCGTGTGGGTTTATATTTTTGTAAAGTGTGTATCTTCTGCTTTGTCAGCTTGGGGCATGAAATATGGTCTTGTCTCTAGTGAATGGAATAAAGGCTCTGTCTCACTGAGCATGAAAATGTTCTTCTCTTTCTCAGTGATCCCCTTCTTGTGATGTACTTAACCCTCCTCTGTCCCACTTTATTCAGACTAAAGAATAAGTGCCTTGTGGAGAGGGCCCTGGAGAATCTTATTAGTCCCCTGTAGGCTGCATTTGCTGCTCCTAACACTGGTGTCTAGTGACTTGGCTGCCACTCCCTGGGGCCATCCCTGGCTGTGCTATCATAGCCAGCCAGAGGATAGTTCTCACTGTGCTAGAAAGAGATTTCTTCTCACTGTTCTGGACCAGTAGTGGCCTCGGCTCCCAGTGTTTCAGTTTCTTAGTGTGCCCTCATACCCAGTATTCTCACACCCATAGTGCCCGGGTGGCCACAGCAGTAGAGGGTTCCTGTCTGGGCCATGTGTTATGTCTAAACTAGAACGTCACTTGTTTTGTAATCTGGGCTCCTCTATAAGACTAACTAACTCATCAGAGATGTTTGAAAGCTAGCAAAGCCAAAAAGATGTAGGTGAGGTCTTGATTTCTTTTCTCCTAGAAGCTTCTAGGCTCCCTCTCAGATTGGCTCACCTACTTCCCAGTAACATTTGGCTTTAGTGCCAGCAGGGTGAAATGGGCAGCCTTTGTCAAGAAACATGTTCTGTGACAAAGAACATTGTTGCCTTACGATGGGTGCCTCTGCCTTACATTTGCAAAACTAAAAGAAACTGCCCATGTGATTGTTTCCAGAACAAAAATGTGTCCCAAGATGACTTGTTAGACATGGAAGTGGCTGGCAACTTTTAACTTGCAGATTTTCTTGCTAACGAAAAATTTTAAATTCTGTCTCATCAGGGACACTGCTGCATATTCATGAAAAAGAAATTGACTGGAAAGAGCTATACCACAGTTTTAACCATGCTTACCTCTGGGTGGTGGGATTCCAATGGGCTGTTTTCTTTTTAATATATTTTGTTATGTTTTCCAGATTTTTGACAATGAATATGTATTACTTTCACAATTAGAGTCATAGATTCTGCCAATGCATTTATTTAAAAAAGAAAAAGTCATTTGAATGGATACCAGATGGGGACATCTGTGTGAATTTTTACCCCTAGATCCAACCCATTCCAAATGACAACCCCATTTTCTGCATGCAGACCTGGCTCTCCCCTACTACCACCAAGAGGTCAGTGGGTCTGTTATATAAGAACCGCATAGGCAACAAAAAGGGAGTTTTCGAATTAGCCTTTGTGTTGGGCTCTACGTCTGAGTTCCAAGCCCTTCAACCACTCCTCTCCATATTCCGCCATTGAGAGGTATGTATGGGATCCCCCAAGACTACCCTCAGGTTTGATGATTTGCTTGAAGGACTCACAGAACTCAGAAAAGCTCTTATACTCAGAGGTCCAGTTTCTTATAGTGAAAGGATACTGCAAAGGACATCAGCAAAGTAAAAAAGGTATATAGGGTAGAGTTCAGGAGAAACCAGGTGTGAGTTTCCACTTGTTCTCATCCAGTGGAGTTTCATGGATACCACTCAATCCCCCACAGTGATACATGACAACACACATGAAGTTTTGCCAACTTGAGCCTTGGTGTCTAGGGTTTGAGGGATCTGTCACATAGGCATAGAGTGCTCATGTAAGTAACCTTAGCTACTCAGTCTCCAGCCTCCCCAGAGTACGGTCCAGGATCCCAGGTGAACAAAAATAGGCATTTACCATGCATCACGTTGTTAACATAGACAGTCATGTTTCCTCCCCACCAGGTATGCAGAGATACTCTTCTTAGGATATCCCAAGGGCATATAGGTTATCTTTCCATAACTGGTTAAGGATGAATCCTTTCTTTTCTTTCCTTTATTTATTTATTTTAAGGTTTTATTTATTTGAGAGAGAGTGAGAGTGAGCATGAGTAGGGGGAGGGGTGGAAAGAGAGGGAGAAGCAGACTCCCCGCTGAGCAGGAGCTCGATGTGGGGCTCCACCCCAGGAAGAGGGAGTCTTTTCTTTGAAGTGTGCAGAGTTTGAGCACCCCAAGCCTGCTCAGTTAATCTTTTACTGCACGGGAGATCAAGCTTTACAAGCTTGGGCCTAGGTTCCTTTTGTCTGAATCTCTAAGATACTTAGAGTTTTCCTATTTTTCAGGATTTTTCATGATTTTCTAGATCATGGGGCAAAGTTCTGTTTTGTTCTCCTCATGACTTTATATACTGTTCTCTGAGGCCTTGGTGGAGGCAGAATTC
Source organism: Lutra lutra (assembly GCF_902655055.1). Lineage (NCBI taxonomy): Eukaryota > Metazoa > Chordata > Mammalia > Carnivora > Mustelidae > Lutra > Lutra lutra. The sequence goes on from NC_062279.1 coordinate 187,773,560, forward strand.
TGTGTAGGACCTTGGGTTAGCTTGACATTCTCATGGTTCATATTTTATATGTTGGAAGCTGCGTCCCTGCTCTTGTCTTCCCACAAGTCTCTGTGAGATCCCTGGAGATGGGCTGCATTGGCTACATGTCTGATTGGATAAGGGTTTGGACAAGTGATGGCCTATACTGGTGCCACAGCTCTGCCCACACAACCCTGTGTCCCTCCCAACCTGGGCCCAGTTCCTTTCTCCCAGCATGCCTTGTGATGAATGCCACTGCTTTGTATAGTAACTTACTCCCTGCTGGGTGCACATCTTTAACATATATGAAAGTGCAGATGTGTCGGGTTGATCGGACGTTTCTTTTTTTTTTTTTTTAACAAGTATGCAGATGCCATTTATTTGTTTCATAAGTACATTATAGTCATAATTGAGTTTTATGAAACATCAAATATAAATAACCCCAAACCATAACAATAAGACCATAACAAAAAATGGCTTCCTACACAGACACACCAGGCAGTACAAGCTGAAAACTTGAGTAAATTAACATTGTTTTACATGAATATACATTGTGCCAGTTACCATTTAAAAATAAGTTTCAGTGAGGGGCGCCTGGGTGGCTCAGTGGGTTAAGCCGCTGCCTTCGGCTCAGGTCATGATCCCAGGTCCTGGGTTCAAGCCCCACATTGGGCTTTCCGCTCGGCGGGGAGCCTGCTTCCTCCTCTCTCTCTGCTTGCCTCTCTGCCTACTTGTGATTTCTCTCTGTCAAATAAATAAATAAAATCTTAAAAAAAAAATAAGTTTCAGTGCATAGCACTTGATAATTCTTTGAATCTGCTTTAGTCAGTTAAGAGTGTGAAAATGGTTAGATCTAGGCTGAAAAGAATTCTTCTAACCAAAAATAGAGGTCTACTATTTATAACTGGGTGTCACCTTTGCTAAACGACAATATTTTAAAACTGTTAAATGATACCTAAGAGTATTGACATTAAAAAGGCAACGTTGTTTCATCTCATGACTGGTTATGCACATGTTTTGTTCAAAGGGTTTTAAAACTATAGTCCTTCTTTCAATACAGTGTATCATGATGTTTCTTTTTCTTTTTTTTTTTTTAAGATTTTATTTATTTATTTGACAGAGAGAAAGATCACAAGTAGGCAGAGAGGCAGGCAGAGAGAGAGGGGGAAGCAGGCTCCCTGCTGAGCAGAGAGCCTGATGCGGGGCTCGATCCCAGGACCCTGAGATCATGACCTGAGCTGAAGGCAGAGGCTTTAACCCACTGAGCCACCCAGGCGCCCCTATCATGATGTTTCTAATTGTTGTAGCAAAATGAATGCTTCTTCAAAGGGAGCAGACTCATCTTCAAGTCCCTGGTGTCAATTTCTTCCCTTTGGAACAAAGGACATGACAAATAACTTGGTTCTGCCCAGATGGTCTACTGTAGTGAGAGGGTTCTGTTCAGAGGTGTTTCTGTTCAATCTGAAGCTATAACATCATCAGACTCTTCTGTCTGTTCTATACATGGCCTCTCTGCACTGATAGTCTCTTTCTCATCTAACTGCCTTCATGACTTCTCTCTTCTTCACTGATGTCAGCATTATCTGAAGGACCCTCTTCATCCGAGAAGATGAGCGCGTGAGCACATCATCTTGCTCTTGTGCAGTGGATGTGGAAGGCTGAACCCCATCGTCACTGCCATATGCTTTTGGCAGCATCTTCGGCTTGTTTGTCCCCCACGTTTTCTGGGGCATCACCAACAGCCTCAAACTCAACATCCTTCCCTGGGTCTTCACTCTGAAGGATGTTGATCAATGAAGCCTAGTCCTGAAGGAAGTCATCTGCTTGAAGTGGGCTCCCATTTCCAATTCCAAATTCCGACAGCCTTTTGTGATTATTAGCTTCTGTCTCTCCCTCTTCTGAAGACACGAGGATTGTTCCTCTCCCATCTTCAATTTGGACATCTGGTGCTACCATAGCAAAATTTTCTTTCACTGTCTTTTCCTGTAATGTGAGAGTAGTCACCTCTGCCTTGCTGGCACATAATGTAGCCATTAGGGTTAGGAGGGTCTGGTGCAAAAGGCACAAGAAACTTCTTTCTTGGGTTTGGTTGTTTATTCAGACAAATTGTTCTACACTGGTCTATTTTTCCTGATAAAATCTTTAATCCCTCTAATGCTATTAGCCCAGCAATCACTGCATTAGTTGTAGCAAAAAGCATTGCAGGTGGGTCATCCTTGTCCTATATGAGCTGCGCTCCATCCCTTTTTCTGCCAAGTGAACTTTGAAGTCTCAGTGCTCTTTGAAAAAAGATATACGTAGTTCTTTACATCTAGAACCTGTTGGTCTTTCAGACCTAACTAGGGCTCATTTTCTTGGTCTGATGCACTGGTTTCTTCTCCTTAACATATGCAAAGTGGCTAGTCCTGTATCTGGTATATGGTAGGCTGCAATGAATAGTAGCTACTACTACTATTAATTGGCTATGATAACAAAGTAGGCATTATTAGATCAAAGAAGATAGTTGCATCTGGGAACACATGTTCAATTTGGAGCATTCCCCTCTAAGATTCTAAGTTGTGTGTGTGTGTGTGTGTGTGTGTGTTTGTGTTTGTATGTGTTCATGTGAGTGTGCATCACTGAACATTTCCACAGATGGTGGTCAGGAGGGCATAGAGTCTGGAACACATGTCCTACAAAAGAAATGGGGATATTTAGCTTGGAAAAAGAAAGCTTAGGTTGCGCTCCCTTTAAATATTTGCTAGTTACCATTTAGAAGCAGAAGTAGCCACATATGTAGATATCTCTACACACATATGTGTAGAGATCCAATGGAGCTGCCCAACGGGTAAACTCTAGGAAGGCTAGATTCTGCAAGAAACACTTTTGGCTGTCTAACAATTAATGCTACCCAGTAGCAGAGTAGGCTGCCTCAGCATTGTCCTGGCCCTGGAATTATGCATTGGCAGCTGTGTGATGTGCGTGCGTACACAGAGATTTTCCACTTTGGATGGGAGCCTGGCTGAGAATGAACTCCAAGGCTCCATGTCTTTAGTGGTTGTCTTGCTCATTTTTTCTTGTTACAATCCTGTAGGAGAAACCACTCTTAAGGCCCCTTGATATTATTACCATTATAACTTTGAAGGAATTGCAAATACTCATGAAATGTGAAAAGTGAAGTCTTCCTATCGTATACCTAGTTGTCTCCCTAGAATGAAATTTCAACTTGGTTTAGGAGAGAGTGTCCCAGCAAGTGTTTCTTTTCAGAATGATTAAAGTCTCTGGGCCTATCTGGACTCATTCATTTTAACTATTCCATTTCCCAAGAATATCATCTCATTACTTTTTCAATGACCCAATATTTTCTGTACAAGTGAATGAGTCCAGAAAGTCATTTCAGCCATTGATTATTTTTGGTGACCTTCTGATCTGTTCTGAATCCCTTTTCTTTTAATTTCCATTTATGTCCTCCTGTCTTGTCATCTGTTCTGAGCTGAAAATAGTAACTTGGCTTGACCTTATTATCTACCATTTAAGATTTTATAGTCTTTGGTTAAATCTCATCTTAATAAGTGTTGCTAGGCTAGACTGTAGCTTTTTTTTTTTTTTTTTTAAAGGCAGCTCTTTGCAGCTCAAATCTGTTACCACAGGACCAACTTTACCATCTCTCTGTAAGTATGCCAAAATTTTACTTGATCTTTTGGATAAGAGCTGGCTTCAAAGTCAGCCTTAAGAAGATTATACCTATTTGCTTAGAAACAAAGAACACTCTGATTTACTATCTCCAAATCTGTTTGGGAAAAAATTTGATTTACATGGGATTTAAAATGCCCCTGGGCAGGGCAACATACAAAGTGGTGTTAGTTAGATCTTAAGGTGGCTGAAGTGATCAGCTCCTTTGCTAGGAGTACATTTTACTGTGGGAGAAGAGATAGTGCAATAGGATAACTCTGGGCACTTATGTGGCCAAACAGTATTCTTTTAGCAAACATTTATGGAATGCCTGGGTGTGATGTGGCAGTAGGACATGGAAATACACACCAAAAAGACTTCAAGGACCCCCTGGGCAGAGGTGTGGGGCTGTGCATTAAGACACATGGGAAAACATAGACAGGCAAGTTTCAGAGCCTAGAAGACAGACTTCAGATTTGGAGAAGAACAGGATCTGGGTGGCCCAAAGTCGTTTTTAGACTCAGAAGTGGGTAGAATGAAGACAAAGTGGCAGAAAAGAATAATTCTCTTCCACCTCTCTTGGATGAATTTTTTCACTGAGGACTAACAGTTTCTTGAAATGTTTTAAAAATATTTTATTTATTTATTTATTTGACACACACACAGAGAAAGGGGGTTGGGGAGAATGTGCAAGCAGGGAGAGCAGCAGTGGGAGAGGAAGAAGTAGGCTCCTTGCTGAGCAGGGAGCCAGAAGTAGGGCTCAATTCTAGGTCCCTGGAATACTGACTTGAGCAGAAGGCAGATGCTTAACTGACTGAGCCACCCAGGTACTCCCTCTTTAGATTTTTTTAAAAGATTTACTTATTTGAAAGACAGAGCGAGCGAGCTGGAGAGCAAGAGTGAGGACAGTGGGGAGAGGGAGAATTGCAAGCAAACTCCCCACTGGGTGTGGAACTGTCATGGGGCTCGATCTTAGAACCCTGATATCATGACCTGAGCAAAAACCAAGAGTCAGAGTCTTAACTGGCTGTGACACCAGGCGCCCCTAAATTTTTAATGATCTTTCTATTATGTCCAGTCTGATTGGGCATTACTCAAAACCCATGCAGTCCTTTGAGGTTTGGGCAGGACTTCTGATGTCCTTACGGCCTGCCTTTCTTGGCATATCCAGTTAAACAGAAGACAGCACATCAGCGGGAAAGGAAAGGACTCCCTTTCTTCATGGCTAAAGCCCTTCTCCTCCTTCTCTGCATCATCAAGTCCTTTTAATGTTCCCAGGCTCAGGTCACATTCCACATTTCCTGTGACACCATCTCTGAACACCCAGCTGGACTTGAGCTCTGCTTAGCTGCAGTGCATTCCAAAGCTCTCCTATTGTGCTTGGTAGTCCCTGCCTAGCAGTGGGAGCTGTCCTTTACTATTTAGGGTGGAGGCTGGCCATGATCATGTCACCTCCATCACTCTCAGATAGTGGGAGAAAAACTACCAGGTGAAGGTGCTGAGGGTATCAGAAAGGACAACATTCAGACTTGCCCTCCTTCAAGGGCTTATAATCTAATCTAGTACCGTTTCTCTCCAAATGAGAGTGGTTGGTGTTAACTGAGGTCTATGAATTCTATGAGAACTTAAAAAAAATTGCGTTTTTCTTTCAATAATAATAAAGTATTCTTATCAACTATAAGGACTGAAATTATATTTTGCAATGATAATTTGCTGCTGATAGATATTTCAAAGGATAAGCATGAAGCTTAAATTGAGGTTTGGTAGATAACCTCTGGGGTCAAGAGACTATTGTTTCTCCTAAAGAAGTCCTTCTGTTACTCAAGTTTGAGAGACATTGGTTTAGTTGATTTCATTCATTCATTCATCCAATAACATTCATTGTATGCCTATGTGTTATGTGCCAGGCACCGTGTCAGGAACATGAAGAAGTAGTCAGGACATGTTCTAGGCTCCAGAATCCCAAGTGCTGTTACTGACTTATCAAGTAACACCTTCCGCATGGGTCAAACCATCAATTTGTCCATGCTTTGCTTTTGCAACCAAAAAAATAAAGGTAAGAGTATCTTATCTACTTCTGTCTCCTCAGAGGTAAAGAAAAACACCCTGGGATTTAAAAAAAAAACAACAAAACAAACCCTATAAAGAATGACTTGTATCCAAACTTAGTATTTCCAAGTCAGTTGCAAGGGCTAAATCCACATTTCTTCCTACCTCCGCACTAGTCTCAGTGGGAGGGCTCTGAGGCCCATGGACGGTCTCAACCGGCTCTAGCAGAAGTGGGTTCTCCACTGCACAGCAGATTTTTCTTGAGAGCTATTTTCAGATTTGTTTATGCTGTCACCGACCTCCAATTTCACAATTCACAAACTCCCATGGGGCTGAGGAGTTACTCCCTAGGCATCTTCTCTGCTTAGCAGGAACTCAAGGGCAGCGTGCTGATGGGTCTGGTGTTTAAAGAACAATCTGTCACAAAGCTAAGGGGGTTATTACTCATTCTAACACCAAACACTAAATAAACAGCAGACTAGATGGAGACATAACCTGGGACCTTTTTACACAGAGTTAATATGAATGGCCATTAAAGTAGCACATTTGCAAACTCACACCCACTGAATCAGTTCTTGTTAAAAATGCCTAACTAACGACCAGCCTTCAGTGGTAATGCAGCCAGCAAGGGCAACAGAGTGCTAGTTCAACGTGTCAGAGTTGCTCTCTAATGGGGCCACTACCCTGCTGGAGTAGTAGGTGGGATGAACTTTGCTTTAAAGGGATGAATTCCTTTTTAAATATTCTCACAGACAGATGTGGGTATAGGATCATTCACTCCAGTTGTGCAAGACTAGCAGTTTCCAAAGATTTCGTGTCTGGAGCCAGACCTTCCGGAGTAACTAAAATACATCATTTGTGGACACAGTGGGAGACTCTGGGTGGTCCTTTCCATGGCTGCTCTGTGTGGAGCAAGAACTAACTGCTGGGGACTTTGGGTGGGGGTGGGGGGGCTTCAGACCTTTATTCATTCAGCCAGTATGTATTGAGGGTCTACTTTGTGGCAGACACCACGTCACCTGCCAGAGAAACACAGGTGGATAAGAGACAGTCCCTGCCTTAGAGAGGCTTAGAGTCCAGGTGGAGATGCTGATGAGTGAAAGAGGCAATTCTAATAAAGGGCAGCTGGAGGGACACAGGCTGTTTGACCCAGTCTTGGAGGGTCAGAGAAGGCTTGTCGGAGCACAGGTGTTGAAACTGAGACCCTGAGGATGTGCGTATAGGAGTCAATAGGGCAATTTGAGGGAACGGTAAAGTGTGCAAGTCCCACGGTGGGGACAACATGTCAGGTTGGAAACTTATTTTATCTTTATTGTTTTAAAGAGTTATTTATTTACATGAGAGAGAGAGAGAGAATATGAGAATCTTAAGAAGACTCCCTGCTGAATGAGCTGCCTGACGTGGGGCTCGATCCCATGACCCTGAGATCATGACCTGAGGTGAAAATGAGAGTCAGACCCTTAAGCAACTGAGCCACCTGGGTGCCTCCGGATCTTATTTTAGATTGGGCTGGTCAGAGAGTACGAGATGGTAGGGTCAGAAATGAGACAGGAGAAATGAAATTCTTGATTACATTGCCTCCTAGTTATTTTCCCCTGCACTCCTTTCCCCAAAAGACATGGCAGGGGGTGCCTGGGTGGCTGAGTCGTTAAGTGTGTGCCTTCGGCTCAGATCAGGGTCCTGGGATTGAGCCCCGAATTGGGCTCCCTGCTCGGTGAGAAGCCTGCTTTTCCCTCTCCCTCTCCCCCGCTGCTTGTGTTCCCTCTCTCGCTGTATGTCTCTGTTTGTCAAATAAATAAATAAAATCTTAAAAAAAAAAAAAAAGCCATGGCAGGCATGTGTGTGTGTAAAAGCAATTAAAAAAAAAAAAAAAAGCCCATAAAACCTTAAGCAACCTTTTTTAGTTTGCTTGGTTGGAAGCTATTTAGAAAGGAAGTGATGACCTCTTTGCTTGCTCCAAGTCAGGTTGGGGAAAACATCACCTGTGAGGCTGGTTATCACAGGGGCTGTGACCTGGTATTTGCTGAGCTTCCAAATTCTCAACCAAAAATTCAGTTTTTAAGAAAGAAAATTACCATTTCTATACCTCTGTATAGAAATAGAAGGAAATATGCTGGAGGAATCCTAGGAGCAAGTCTCTTACGGGAAGGCAGGAATAATGGGAAGGATGGTGTTAATAATGCAGATGGGCCCAAATTCCAACCTAGACCTGAGGCCAAGGGTGGGTGTGAAAGTGACTTTGGAGCCTCTTGGAAAGGAAATGATTAGTGGGGAGGCTTTACTGTACAAATGTTAATAAATAAAAAATTACATTCTATTTTCTTTCTCTCTGATTAGAAAAGATACATGTTCAGTATAGCTGATTTAGAAAAATATAAAGTATGTGTTTTAAAAAGCAAAATTGGGAACCATATACTTTATGTACAGTTTTCTGACTTGCTTTTTCATCTAAAATGTATTAGAAACATTCCACATACCTTCATGTATTCTCTGATGACCTGATATGTAGTGGATGTATGGTATTCTCTCTATAATCTATCCAGTCAATTAATGACGTTAGACTTTAGATAATAATAGACTTTCAGGCTGCTTCCAAAATTTTAAAAAAAGATTTATTTGACAGAGATCACAAGTAGGCAGAAAGGCAGGCAGAGAAGCTCCCTCCTGAGCAGAGAGCCTGATTTGGGGCTCTATTGCAGGACCCTGAGATCATGACCTGAACTGAAGGCAGAGGCTTTCACCCACTGAGCCACCCAGGCACCCCAGGCTATTTCCAAATTTGGACTCTTATTTATTATCTTGTGATGAATATCCTTTTTCTTAATCTTGGTACACATGCCTCAGCCTTTTCTTAAGACAGTCCTAGAAGCAGAGTTACTTGATCAAAGAATGTGGTTTTTTTAAAAGACTTTTATTACTAAATTCTTGTCCAGAAAGTTCATGCCACATGGCATGTTCAGCCAGGGGTAAGAGAATCCTCAGCAACACGACGTGTTGTTATTAGTTTAAAGTTTGTTTCACTGGTTTGTTTCTGTTAGAAATAACGTGCAATGGTGGGTCTGTGCACTGGGTATTAGGAGCTAGGATCTGAGGTCTAAAGATTCCAGGTCCTGCTTTTTCCAACACATTCTGAATTAACCGCTAGATGCGAAAGGGCTTTGTTAACTCTACGAGACACCCAAATACAAGTATAGGACTGTGGTTGTCATGCGCAGCTGAGCTGGGTCAGGCAAAGATGCAGCCTCATGTAGGGGAAAGAGTCTGATTTCATGCCAAGTCTTCGCTCCAATACTTACGAGGTGTGTGACTATGTAAGTCAGCTTGAGATGTTATTAAAGACTAGGTGGCCTCAACAATAGGCATTTGTTTCTTATAGTTCTAGAGGCTGGGAGATCCGAGGTCTTAGGCAGATCCATTCCTCATGAGAGCTTTTTTCTTATTTTGTGGGGGGCTGCCTTCTTGCTGAGCCCTCACACGGCGGTCTCCTGTCTAGTCTTGTGAGGGCATCAGTCCCATTCCTGAAGGCTCCACCCTCACGCCGAATTCCCTTCTGAAGGTCTCACCTCCTACTGTTATTACATTGGGGGTTAGGGGCTTCCACACATGAATTTTGGGGGGACACAAACATTTAATCCATACTGGTAAACTTGGGCAATTTATTTAACACCCAGAGGCTCACTTCCTTCCTTTGCAAGCTGGGAGAATAATGCACACCCAGAGGATTTTTGTAAACATTACATTATATAATGTGTATACATGTAATAGGTACTCAGAGTTACTGACGAGGGAGTAAAAGGCTCGCTGAGGACAAAGCAGAGTTGGCAGCTACTCCTCCCCAACCCCCCACCTTGTGACATGTGTGACATTCCTCAGGCATTCCCGACTGTCTACAGGGAGAACAAATGGTTAAGTGATAGAGATCACAGTCCTGCAGGACAGGAGTCTGCCTCAGTTTACAACTGTCCTAGTGATTTACAAGCAAGGGCTTTCCTATCAATAGCCTAACTTCCAGAGACCCGTGACTCAGTTCCTGAAGCCCTAACATCTCCCTCCCTGCCATAACATTGAGGGAGGCTGAGGCGAAGGAAATGTAAATGAAGTTGAATTTCTTCTAAACCTAAAGCTTACTGACAAGGTGTCTGATAGGAGGGGTGTGACAGTCCACCAGAAAACTCCCAACTGTCTTCATGTTGGTACCTCAGTAGAGAAAAAAAAACCAGCTTGGCTTGACAGTAACCAGGCCTCCAGTATCCTGAGAATCTTCATTAGCATATGACAGTCCTTCTGGACTCCCCAACTCAGGACTCCCCAACTCCTGAGTATATAATCAGCCACTCCTCAAGACCCCAGGGCAGAGCTCTTTCTGCCCACAGGTCCTGTCCCCTAGCTTTAATAAAATCACCTTTTTGCATCAGAGACGTGTTAAGAATTCTTTCTTGGTTGTCAGCTCTGGACCTCACTTATATTCTAAAACTTCATCAGTATCAGCCCTAGTCACCAATAGGTAATAGCACTTTTTGTTTCTGAATATTAGAAGGATCATCTATTTAGAAAAGAAAAGTGGAGTCTAGTCCTGCACGAAGCCTTTAAAAATGATTGAGAAATGCACACGCACACACTTAGCTGATATAAGAACAATCAAAGGGGAAGGGATTTCAGCCTTTGTTGACAACAGGTGTCCTGTTTTAGGTTCCTGGATGTGTGTGTGTGCATGTGTGTGTGTGCGTGCGCTCGAGTGTGTGTGTGTGTGTAAGGGGTGGGAACCTCTCCCTGTTGGAGAGGGTGTCCAAGAATTCAGCTTAATCTTGACGCTATCTACCTGGAGGTAGCATCAGATTCCACAGGTTAAGGGGTCAGTCCTGTAAGACAGGCTCCCCGCCCTCCGCGCCCCGGGTGTGGGGGGATGGTCAGATGACAGATGCATGTATCAGTTGTCACCTGTACTTCTGGCTGCCTGGCTATAAATCAGAGATTCCCATGATCTCCTCTTTGCATTTGATTAATTTGGTAGAGGGGCTCACAGGACTCAGAAAAACATTTTACTTCTTAGATGACCATTTTATTATAAAAGGAACTGCTGGATGGAAGAGATGCCCAGGGCAAGGTATGGGGAAGAGGTGTGGAGCTTTCCTCTTCCTGAATCTCCACAGGCTCACCAGCCTGCAGGCTCTCCAAACCCTATCCTTTTGGGGTTTTCTGGAGGCTTCATTCCACAGGCATGGCTGCTGAACTCATTGGCCATTGGGGATTGAGCCAAGCTCCACTACCATTCTTCTACCCTGAGGTCAGGGGGGTTGGACTAAAGATTCCAACCCTCTCCTCACCACGTTGGTTCTTCTGACAATTGGGTCCCATCCTTAGGTGGCCTAGGGGCATTCCAGAAGCCACCACATTAATGCAACAAAAGAAACCTTGATCACTCTTATCACTTAAGACATTCCTAGGGTTTTAGAAGCAAGACCAAATCAGTATTTCTTATTATAAATCACAATATCACCTGTACTCTGGGGCATAGTGAGGGTCCAATGGTTGATTATCATCGTTATTTCTCCAGTGACTCCTGTTTTTTGCTTTAGTATTTTTTTAAAGACACAGAAGAAATCTAGAACTCCGAGCGTTCGTCCCCATCCCTGGCGACCACTGCTCACGAGCACACAAAGCGACCTGATTTCAGTTTCTACACTCATTTTCAATGATCCTGATTGAAAAATTCCTTCCTACAACTTCATTTGGGCCTTACCTCTGACCTGACTCAGAGCCTGATGTCTGGATTCTCTCCTTTGCCCCCTCCCCTGTCCACTCACCCGCTGCCGCTTCTCTTTGCTCTCCAGATGCCTCCGCTGCAGCTGATTCCAGAAACATTTTTCCTAAGTCTCTGCTCCACAGGCCGCCCTCTTCCCCTCATCATTTCTCATTTCTCACCGCGAAAATCTCTCCTCTCTCTCTTTATGGCTTCCTGAGACCTGAAAATAGAAGTAATTTAAATTTGGCAATTATGACGACAATGAAACACCTTTTGTGAAAAGTAGAGTTTAAAATGCAGGAGTTTGCTGCTCTGGAAACCTCACTCTCTCTCTGCCTTCATTCCGTGGATACCCCTGTGGGGGTGCTTCTAAGGTCACTCCTGACCTGCCTCGGGAACCTGAACAGGTGAAGAAATGATGACTTCTCCACTTGCGGGGGGTGGGGGTGGGGTCAACCAGAGGTACCAGGTTCAGGTTCAGCCTAGCCTCTTCTACCTAAAACGAGCTGTGGAATCTTTGCCCTCCCACACTCCACATCCTGCACCTGGACCGGTCCTGCTCCAGTCACATGGTGGCATTAGGTCGCTGCAATCCTGGAGTGGGGCTTCCGGGCTGTAATTTCTCCTCTGCCAATGACGAGATGAGTCACCTCCTGTGGCTGTTTGTGGCACTTTTTCCTCCATCCTTGAAGCTGGGCCTCCTGAAGTCTTCACCCCTTCTGTTATGAAGTGCCTTGAGCTCTCAAAAAGTCAGCAGCAAATGTATTAGTGCATATTAACATCCTACTTTCCTGGCACACAACTAGGCTACCACTTCAACAACCGGCTCCAAATCTGCTAAAATCGGGTTTCAGGAGGAGGACATGGGAAGCATGGAACGTGGAGCCCATCTCCCGACAGGTGCCATCTGTTCTCATTAGAGTGATCTAGCAGCTTCAGCTGGGGAGGGAGGGGCCTCCAGGTGCTCAGAAGGAAGCCTGCTCGTGCATGATCCTTTCAGAGACTTTGCTTTTATGTTTGGTGCAGTTTTGTTTTTGTCTGGCAGGCTGAAAGAGAGCCTGTCCTACTTTCTAAGAGAACAATTGCTCTAACATTGTAAGAAATTAAGTCCCTGGGAAAAAAAAATCTCGTTTGAGAGGGTTTGTAATGGCTCCTTGACCACATGCTGTGCTGCCCGATTTATAACAGAGAAATATTACAGAAGTTGGGAACTGAAGTTGGTGTGTGTAGCCATTGCTTTAAAAGGGATGGATGCTTCTTGGGGAGAGTGATCCTTCCCCCAGACCACCCAGCATTTATTCAGTCTGGAGAAAATCTGTCTGCCAGGCTCCCACTCCTCCAGTCCGGGAAGAGCTGGGCCCATTCATTGTCCTCCGCATGCAGAAAGTGATAATTCCTCTGAGACCTAACGGGGCTCAGGAGAATGTGATTGAAGTCCTGCTGGTGATTGGAACTGCCTTTTATGCGTCTGTGTGGGGTTATCCATTTCACAGGTGTTTCCTATTGCCAGCCTGTGGAGATGCCCACTGGGCCCAAAATATATTACCGTGAAGATAGGCCTTTTGGAGGTGTCTTATAGCACATTTTGGGAAAAGCAGGGGAAAATAGCAAGAGCACTTAGCCTCAAATTTGAAATGATCCTTTCCCAGAGCTTATACTATAGACTTTGCCTGCAAGGTTGATCTGAGGACTAAAGCATGACCCCAGGTCTACCGCAGATCTTCCTCCTCTCTTGGGGTCTCCTTCCTGCCTGTCCCCTCCACCTTTCCGGAGCTACTGTTCTGTTTCCCGTCAAGGGCTTGGTTTGTATCATGTCCTGTCAGCTGATTCCTGTTAAAATGTTAGCCCATGTTAGGAGAGCCTCATGGGGGGATATTTGCATCTTAATAGGTAGCTTGAATATGGAAGAGCTTCAGACTAAAGCAGTGAATCCTCACTGGGGAAGAGACAGGCAATTTTGGGTGGGGTGAGCGTGTATGAGATCTGAAACAGGATCAGGATCAAATCTTACTGTGTATGTTCTAAGATGCATTGATGCGGCCTCTGAGCAGAAGTCAAAGACTGAATGAAACGGGTTTCTATTCCCAACCCTGGGAGCAAACGGGGCTGCTGTGGGAGCACTGTCAGCAGGGACCCTACTACTGTGTGTTCAGGGTTAGCACATAAAAGCACAAGGCACCCATCCAAGTGTGCATGTCCAATAAACAATGAATACCTTTTTCTTTTTTTAGCATGTGTATGTCCCATGTGATATTTGGGACATATTTATGCAAGAAAATTCTAGTTTATATGAATGCAGATTTAACTGGGTGTCCTGCACATCATTTGGCAACCCACTACCACACTAGCCTCTTGTTAAAAGATAGTTTCTAAAAGAGATAAAATCAGGGGCGCCTGGGTGGCTCAGTGGGTTAAAGCCTTTGCCTTCGGCTCAGGTCATGATCCCAGGCTCCTGGGATCGAGCCCTGCATCGGGCTCTCTGCTCAGTGGGGAGCCTGCTTCCCTTCCTCTCTCTCTGCCTGCCTCTCTACTTGTAATCTCTGTCAAATAAATAAATAAAATCTTTAAAAATAAATAAATAAATAAATCTTAAAAAAAAAAAGTTGGACACTTAACTGACGGAGCCACCCAGATGCCCCTGTCAAAGATTCTTTTAAAATCATTGATTAATGAGAGAACCAGTAAGCTGTCATAATTGGTTCATAAGAGAACTCAGCATCCACACGGACACACACATGTATACAGACAATCAGGAAATGCTGAAATGAATTAGTTAATAGAGGCATAGCTAGTCATATTCATAGGGCAATAATCAATTGCATACCGGGCAAAGTTAATTTGCATTTCTCTGGACAAGAGTCATGGGTATTACTCAGTTTTCTATAACTTGCAGTAGCTATAAGTAGGTCCCAGTTAATGAAGGCACAGATAACTAGGAAGGGTGCATTAGAATATCCAGTACTTACTTTTGCCTATTTTAAAGTCTTTTACAATTTCTCCTGACAGTGTCATGATCTTTCCTGTCTCAGGGCCTTTGTACATGATGTTTCCTTAGTAATCTTGTATTTGTCATTGATTATCTCAAAAATTATTATCTCTGGGAATCCCTCTCTGACCCTCAATCTGGGTTAGATTCATGCTTTACAACATAGGAACATGATTCTTTCATTAGAACATTTACGTCAGTTTTGAGTTTATGCTTTTTGTTTGGTCTGATATTTTATTTTATTTTTAAAAAATATTTATTTATTTTTAAAATTTCTTTTCAGTGTTCCAGAATTCATTGTTTATGCACCACACCCAGTACTCCATGCAATACATGCCCTCCGTAATACCCACCACCAGGCTCACCCAACCTCCCACTCCCGCTCCCCAGCATTCGTTCCTGATTAAAGCGTTTCAAAGTATAGGGAGAGAGGGAACATTCCTCAACTTCATAAAATCTATCTATGAAAAACCCACAGTGAATATCATCCTCAATGGGGAAAAGCTGACAGCCTTCCCTATGAGATCAGGAACATGACAAGGGTGCCCACTCTCACCACTCTTGTTCAACATCATATTAGAAGTCCTAGCAACAGCAATCAGACAATAAAGAGAAATAAAAGGTATTCGAATTGGCAGTAAAGAAGTCAAACTCTCTTCGCAGATGACATGATACTTTATATGGAAAATCCATATGACTCTACCACCAAACTACTAGAACTCATACAGCAATTCAGTAACATGGCAGGATACAAAATCAATGTACAGAAATCAGTTGCTTTCTTACACACTAACAATGAAAATACAGAAGGGGAAATTAGAGAATTGATTCTGTTTACTATAGCACCAACCATAAGACACCTGGGAATAAACCTAACCAAAGAGATAAAGGATCTGTACTCAAGGAACTACAGAACACTCATGAAAGAAATTGAAGAAGACACAAAAAGATGGAAGACCATTCCATGCTCGTGGATCAGAAGAATAAACTTCGTTAAATGTCTATACTGCCTAGAGCAATCTATACTTTCGATGGCATTCCGATCAAAATTCCACTGGCATTTTTCAAAGAGCTGGAGCAAACAATCCTAAAATTTGTATAGAATCAAAAGAGACCCTGAATTGTTAAGGAAATGTTGAAAAAGAATTTATGCTTTTTACTGAATTCTATAATTCTTTGCAGGAGCTAGCCTCTGTTCTCATCAGCTTCCTCTTTAATAATTATGCTCTGGTTGTACCTTTCTCCTTTCTGTTACTTGACCATAACAAATTCTTCCCTGCCACAGGGACTTTGCACTTGCTGTTCTCTGTGCCTGGAATTTTTTTTTCTCTTGGCTTTTGCATGGCATGTTTCTTTTTCATTGCTCAGGTCTCAGTCTGAATACCACAAAGGTCTATCCTTATCATCTTATCTAAAGATGCTTCCCTCCCCACCCTTACTTTCTGTCTCAGTGGAACTTTAGCACAGATCAGAATCCCCTCATAGGCTTGTAAAAACACAGATTGCTAGGGTCCATGCCCAGAGTTTTTAATTCAGCAGGTCTGGGGAGAGGCATGAGGACCCGTGTTTTAATAAGTTCTCGGGTGATGCTGATGCTGCGCTTTGAGCACCATTCCTGGAGAAATAATGCTGTGATCATTTTCTTTCAAAACATAATATTATTCCCCCCCCTTTACTAATTTGCTTTCTGTCTCCTCCACAACTGAAAGCTCCACATGCAGAGGGCACATTGATGACGCTGTTCTCTGCTTTATCCCTGGTATCAGGGGAAGTGCCTGGTTTATAAAAGATGTTTGATAAATATTTGTTGAATGAATCATTTTCTCTCTTCTTGTTCTGTATCATAAAATGTTTGCTCACCAAAGAGTTGCTGAATTCAGGTGCTGAGACTAAGCCAAAGGGATTGGCTTTCATCACTAAGATAAGTCTGTGGTGGAATGGTCTTGATAAACCATACCAGTATCTGATCAGTAACTTGGATAAAGACCAGTATCTGTTGGGACCTGTGCTGTCACATGAGCTTGCCCTTCTCTCTAGGGCCAATGTCATTAACCCACAGTTGGTTAGATGACATCAGGGTCTTGGTTCCTGTTGGCAGGGTTCAGGCTGACCTGGGTTTTGCTAAGACCAGCACTATGGTGAGCATTCAGAAGATGTGATCAGGTAAGGTAGGGAGGGCCTTGTGCATTGGCCCCCGGTGTGTCTCCCCATTGAAGCAGCTTGGGAAGAATAACAGAGACTAGGGAGCAGGGCCATCCCTCTTCTAAGCTGGGCTATAGGAAGTGCTCTTATATCTTTCATCTTGGTATCTTCTTAAACGTCTTAGGGTCCTTTGCTTTTCTGGTCCTAACTCCTAGGGCCTCCTAATGCCACTATTTTGTTCTAAAGCTCCCAGTCCAAGCCTTAGAGCCCAGCCTTAGGCTCTTCTTCCTCAGTGTCTTGCAGGTTCTGGCTCATTCTTTTCTACTCTCTCTCATTCCTGTAGGCTTTCATCTCACTAGGTTATCTGGTAAACTCATGCACCCTTGAGAGTGAGAGACACAATATATCATAGTGCTTAGTCCTTGAAAGTATGTGCTTTGAAGACAGCCCTAGATTCTAATCTTATTCCTGCTAAGTACTGTGTGTCCTTGACAAAGTCACTTAACCATTCTGTACTTCAAATGATGGGGATAACAATAGCACTAAATCACAGGGTTGTTGCCGGTATAAAAGAGATGATACTTGTAAAGACTCTAGTCCCTGTGCCTTGTAGCTATAGGATAATGGCCCAATCTCCTTTAGGAAAATAGCTTTCCATTTTCATGACGGACTTTGGTAGACACATGCTTTGACTGCAAGACTCTTTGCAGGTCAGAAGTCTGAGGCCTTCAGACGACTGCATGTGAATAGATGCTCATTCTCGGAGTGGGTTAATATAAACCTTTGCAGATCTCTCTGGGGGACAGAGCACTAGGTGACTTGGCCATTGGCTCTGGTCCTAAGAAAGAAGCCTTGGCAACTGAGGATAAGACAATAATAGCAATGTTGTATTCAGGAACATTGCTTTAAATAATCCTTCTCCTTAATGGCTTTGCCCCTGGCGTGTGACAGGTGTTTACATTATTAAGTAAAGGCATTTAAACAGCGACCTCCTTGGTGTAAGGGTGAAGGAGATTAAAATCCAAGCAATGCTCCAGCCATTTAAATCAATGAGACTTGTCAGATCTGTAACACATGAGCTACTTAGAGGGCGCACGCACCTATTGTTTTTGAGGTTCAACTAATACCTCAATATGCTTGTTCCTTCCAAGCCTGGCCAGGCCCTGGGCTGCTCATTAAAGGCTGGTCTGGCCCCAGCTTCTTTGCCTTTGGAACCGGCATTATTTTATAGTTGCCTAAGTGTACACCAAGTAGTTATGCTATTAGGGAAGATCAAAACTTCGATTGATTTCTGCTTGGAGAAATGACCTTTCAAGGAATCCCAATGCTCAAGACCCTTAGCTCATCAGAAGCAAAGGCCATGAATGCTATCGCCTCCTCTAGTAGGGGGCGCTAAGTCAGGCTGCTTGGCTTCACCCAGTCTCCCTCTCTTATAGGAATTTTTTAAAGATTTTTTATTTATTTGACAGACAGAGATCACAAGTAGGCAGAGAGACAGGCAGAGAGAGAGAGGAGGAAGCAGGCTCCCTGCTGAGCAGAGAACCCCATGGGGGGCTCGATCCCAGGACCCTGGGATCATGTCCTGAGTGGAAGACAGAGGCTTTAACCCACTGAGCCACCCAGGCGCCCCCAGTCTCCCTCTCTTGAGCTGTGTTCTCATCTTTAGCCACAGCATGGGGAACCTCACCACTACCAGCAGGATTGCGGAACCAAGGCTCTGAGACTTAAATTGTATTTGTTTTTATTTTTAAGCTTCATGCTATCTACATGTACTGGAAATTTCTTCTAAAATTATACTTTATTTCAGGTTCTAAGGAACAGGTACATAGGCATGTGTATGATGGGAAGAACATGGTCCAGCCCAGCTCACAGCCATGGGAATCATCTGATTCTGAGTCAACACAAACATAATCGAGCATGGCCCTGAGGCCCCAGATGGGGGGCACAGATGCTAGGTTCTAAACACATGACCAGGTGTGAGTAGGTGTGCGAGGGATGCCAGGGGAGGAAGCCCCGTGTGAGGCCAGCCCAACCTTGGGCCCCCGTATGTATTCTGCCCAGTGAGTGGTGAGCACCTGCCAGCGTATATGCAAATTGGTGGGTTCTGGCAGACACATGACATCAGTCCACCGCAGGTTATGGCGAACCCACCAGATGAATCACCGCTGAGTCAGGCTGGCCAACAAAGGAACTGCATGCAGGTAGGGCTACATGGCAGAATTTACTTACTCGTCTCAGTGATGGCCTCGTGTGTGGGCCTGTCCCTGATCCCTTCAAAATTGTTTAAGACTCAGCTTTGGATGTGCACGTCCAGCAAAATGTAGGAGTTTCCTTTCTGGATGGCCTGAAGGGTTTTTTCCCAGGTGACTGACTTGAGGAATGTTCTCTGCTTCAGAGGAAAGCCCTCCTTTACTCATAGCAATGATACAAGCCATGGCCTCTAGTCTTTACAGGACTTCTTAGGCAAAATGCCACATCAAAGGCTTCGCTGCGAAAATGGGATGTGTGCGAAGGAAACCTGGCCCCTCTCAAGTGTCAGAAGCAGCGGTGTGGGGATCACCTCGGAGCAAACTAGAAATGTAGCATCTCAGGACCCCTGAACAGCTAAAACAGAATTGGCATTTTTTTTTTTAATTTTATTTTTTTTTTTATTTTTTTTTTCTTAAGATTTTATTTATTTGACAGAGAGAAATCACAAGTAAGCAGAGAGGCAGGCAGAGAGAGAGAGGAGGAAGCAGGCTCCCTGCTGAGCAGAAAGCCCGATGTGGGGCTCGAACCCAGGACCTGGGATCATGACCTGAGCCGAAGGCAGCGGCCCAACCCACTGAGCCACCCAGGCGCCCCAGCATTTTTTTTTTTTTTTTAGATTTTATTTATTTATTGGACAGAGAGAGATCACAAGTAGGCAGAGAGGCAGGCAGAGAGAGAGAGAGGAGGAAGCAGGCTCCCCACCAAGGAAAGAGCCCAATGTGGGGCTCGATCCCAGGACCCTGGGATCATGACCTGAGCCGAAGGCAGAGGCTTTACCCCTCTGAGCCACCCAGGTGCCCTCAGAATTGGCATTTTTAACAAGCTCCCCAGTGATTCGTGTGTATGCCCAAGCCTGAGAAGCACTGGTACACACAAAAAAGGCCATCTCTTTTTATCCACACCATCCTTCTGTCCACACAGCAATCTCCACCACAGGAAACAACTCCGTTGAAGCCTGGCTCAGGGAAGAAAGTCTCCTGACATCCCGGTCCACTGGAGCTGAGGAGTGAACGTGGCCTCTGCAGGGTTTTTTTGGATTCTGGGCAGAATGACTGGGACCTTCTGCTCAGACAGAACAAAGGGATAAACGAGACCATGTCATGGGTTGGAGATCACCACAGAAATTAATTTGCTCCTTTCCATAATCATGGTCGGTACCTCTAACATTATCCTTCCAATGGTGTGTAGGCATCCAGGGGGCCTGGAGCAAGACCACCATGGAGGCAGCAGCCTCCTAGGACAAAGCTCTAGTGAAGTACAGGGAAGTCTCCCACACCAGGCAACACTTACTTAGATCAATCAATTCTGTCAAAAGTCTGTTCGCTGCAAACAGTACCTCGTGGATGTTTGATCGCTTAGTTTAGTCTCCACAGCTGCTCAGAGGCCACTGGTGCATGGAGTCTTGGGTGCTAACGGAATTCAGGTGTTTTTCCACGGAGGTAGTACAGATCCTCATGTCCTCCACTTGCTAGCTCTGACTGGAGGCAAGGGATTTCACTTCCCCAACCTTAGTTTCTGGATTTTAAAATTGATTGTCAGGGTGGTACTGATCTTATGGGTGTGTTGTAAATACTAAGCTGAGTATTCACGCTGTTCACAGGAGGTAAGGATTCTATCTCAGGGCCTGGGTGGTTCAGTCAGATAAGCATCTGCTTTCGGGTCAGGTCACAATCATCTGGCTTTGGCTCAGGTCACAATCCCAGGGTCCTGGGATCAAGTCCTGCATTGGGCTCTCTGCTCAGTGGGGAGCCTGCTTCTTCCCCTGCCTGTGCTCTTTTACTCTCTCAATCTGACAAATAAATAAAATCCTAAAAAAAAAAAAAAAATTCTAGGGGCTCCTGGGTGGCTCAGTGGGTTAAACCTCTGCCTTCGGCTCAGGTCATGATCTCAGGGTCCTGGGATCAAGCCCGGCATTGTGCTCTCTGTTCAGCAGGGAGCCAGCTTCCCTTCCTCTCTCTCTGCCTGCCTCTCTGCCTACTTGTTATCTCTCTCTGTCAAATAAGTAAATTAAATTTTAAAAAAATTAAAAAAAATTCTATTTCAGGAGCAGAAGGAATCTCGAAGTCACTGTATGGGAAGGGGATGAGGAACAAAGGACCACAAAGAGAAAAGCCTCCTTTCATTTTGCGAGAGCACGGAATCTAGCTCTAGGTCTGTCACTGTGGTCCTGGACAAGTGTAATGTCCCAGAGCCTCTGAGGAACTCTGGATAAAATGTGAACAAGGAGCAGGCGTGTGATGGTGCAGATCAGGTAGAAACCAGAGTTAACGGAGGGGAGAGATGTGTACACTTATTGCGGCAAAGTAGCAGAAGAGCTGAGAATCAACACTGTGGGAAGTAATAATGACGGTTGATTGCTGATGAGCAATATTGTTGGGAAGGAGAGCCACACAGCCAAATACCATGTGCCATGGCGTGTATCACACATACCATGTTGTGGCTTGGAAAGGTGGCTCACTCAGATTGTCTCATGTGCCCCCGTGCGCTGCCCCGCTGCTGCTCGACCCTGCCTTTACCTCCCATGGCTGGCAGGGTACCAAGCACAGGAGAGGTCCCATCACAGAGAGGATTTTTCAAGAGCCACCAGTACTTCCTCAGGAATATTCCTTCTTGCTACTCAGTTCCTGGGGCTTAAGTACAACAGTGTTTTCTACTGACAAATGATTCTGGTGGGGGAGCTCTTATGACCTTGTAAATGTGGCACCAGGCATTTGAATATTTTATTCTGGAAGCCAACTGCTGAAAGCAAAAGTTAAAAATTTTTTTTTTAAATCTCCCCTCTGTTTCATCTCTGGGAGAAGCTAAACATACGGAGCGCGGTTTTCATTTGGCAGAGCTGAGCTTCCCCTTCCTCCTCGCTATCCCTTTGATCTTCTATTCTCTGTGTTCAGGTTCCCCTTTGCGTCTACCTGAACCATGTGAAACAAATCATCTTAATTACTTCAGGACTGGCTTCTTCCTCCGGTTCTCATTTTTTGAAATTCCTGCGATGCTTACCAAATAAATCTGCCACGGGCTCTGGCCCTTGGACAAAGCACGGAGGCACCTGCGGCAGCAAGAGGAATTTCAAAGTTGGTTAAAAGGCGCCGGAGGAGCGAGGGAATTGAATGAACCTCTGTGGTTTTCAGCCTGCAGACGGAGTGCTGACTGTACTCCAAGTCCGTGCTCATCGCAGGCCACAGCTCTCACACCTATGCTTGTAGGAGAGAGATTCACGCTGCGTCTCCTTGGCTTGGTACCCAGAGCTCAGCTTCCGTCAGCGGTGCCCCCAGTCCTGGAGGAACACGTACCCTGTGAGAAAGCCGAGGTGGGCAGACAGAGAGGAAGGAGACGTTGGCCAGCTGGGGCTCCCTGGCTTAGCCAGTAGGAGGCCCCAAGCAAGGCCGGGGTAGCAGGAAGGTGGGCAACTCCAGGGACCTGTCATTGAGTCGGAGCCGGCCGGCATGGGGCTGCATTTTAAGTGGGCCATTCTGAATGCAGACCCTCTGGCAGAGAGGTGCTGAGACAGGCCAAACTGTTGATCCTGTGCGCTGGGGGGTCCAAGGGGAGGTAATTAGGAGCAATGAGCTGAAACTGCGGAAAAGAAAATGTAAGCGGCGCAGCATGAAAACCTTCCTGACAGTGATGTCTGTTAGCCCATGGCATCCTCTCTTAAGGGAAGTTGCAAAAAACCCATTGCTGGAGGCATTTGAGGGGGCCCTGGTAACCCCCCGGGCAGAGGGAAGGGGGCTGCTGGGAATGGCATTGCTCCTTCTCAGGGCTGGCACCCTACCAGGGCTGGCCTGAAGCGAATTCTCCGACCTCCACGCCTTCAGTCCTGTTGGAAGAGCCACTTAACACGGGCTCTTTCAGAGGATCATTTCACCTTGGAGTGATTTTAGCCTCTGCGAAAGGAGGGTGCTGGGCAGGCCTGTCTGCAAATATGTGCAGCACCCACCACCCCCAGGGTGTGGGAGGGACTGCTTGGTCCAACTGGAGAAATTTTGAAAACAAAGTTTCACTGGTTGGGTGATGGTTTGCAAAATATTTTTGAAGGAGTCTTGTTTGAGGCAGATAGGTTTACTCATCTAGCACACTTACTCTTTAAATCATAATGATGAAACAGCTCTGTGTCTACCAAGGAGAAGGTGTGACTCCTCTACCTCTTCTCCCTGATGGCCCCAGTGTCCTGGAGGACTTTGGAGATCATCTAAGTGACCAAGAAGTGGCTTTTCCTGACAAAACCATCACTGCTCTCTTTTTTTACTTGGTTCTAGTCACAAAACACAGCAGTGTGTTAAGCACCCTAGGTTGATTGCCCCTGCCCCCAGGACAATGCTTCACACTCTCTTCCTTTATACCCTTCCTTCCCCTTCTTCAGAAGGGCTTCTGTGGCTCCAGGCCAGGTAGCTGTTTAGAATGCAAAGCTGGACTAAGTACATAGTTGGGAACTTGTCATTGTCATTGGGAACATTGTCATTTTGGGCACTGGCTCACCACTAATGCTCAGAGGCCAACATTCCAGAAGGCCTGTCGATAGCTTTACACAATACTGCTCATGTTCACCATCGCATCTTATGTTGGATGATCAAGGGCTCATTTCAGGATGATAGCCATTGCATGGCCTCCCTGTCTTTCTACTTGTTTCTTTAAACCTATCCTTCCACGATAGCCAGGTCCATCTCTGGAAACTACCTGTTCATCATGACACTTGTGCAAAAATTTTCAATGGCTCCCCATGGCTTTCAAGACAGAGTACTGGGGTGGAATACACATCCTTTTCTGCCTATAAAAATAGTTGGTTCTGGTAATATTTTGAGAGATTCAGGCCTATTCATTTTGGGAATTGACTAGGGCTGACTTTAAGAACTGGCTATTTCTTTCATTGATAATCAAGTTACATCTTTTTATCTTTTTAAGCGCAGCCTCTTCTAAAGGATGAGTGGTTGTAGTAGAACAGTGGATCTCAGCCCAGGCTGCATGTCAGAATCATTTGGGAACTATAGCAAATTATGGTTGCTTGGGTCCGAATCTTTGGAAGTGGGGTCTGGGTATCTCATTTTCTAAAGAGCTTCCCAAGTGTTTTAAACATTGGGAATTATATTAAATTACCTGTAAGACTCCTGTCATTTCCAATATTTTTGGTTCTCTAAACCTTGAACTCTTCCAGGTCAGCAAAATACTTCCTAGATGGCATGAAATTGGATCCTTTTAGTTAGGGTCGAAATACAATATTAGATACAAATCAACACTACTTTTTTGTGGCCAGTGTAACTCCAAACAAGATTTTAATTTCCTCTGATTTCTCCCCTCCCCCTCTACCCAATCTAGCCAATCTACAAATATTTATTGAGCACCTACTATATGCCAGAGGCCACATTCTAGACACTGGGGAAAGATACAAGGGTGAGCAGGGAAGATAAGGAGCCTACTCTCATAAAACTTATATTCAAGGGGCACCTGGGTGGTTCAGTGGGTTAAAGGCCCTGCCTTCAGCTCAGGTCATGATCCCAGGATCCTGGGATCGAGCCCCGCAACGGGCTCTCTGCTCAGTGGGGAGCCTGCTTCCTCCTCTCTCTCTCTGCCTGCCTCTCTGCCTACTTGTGATCTGTCTGTCAAATAAATAAAATCTTAAAAAAAAAAAACTTATATTTAAGAATCAGGTCCAGATCAATATGAATCTCCTCTTTGTCTTGATTCTTTTTCCTAAGCTTTCAACCAGATTCTTCTGGCTACTCATTCTCATTTCATACCAGCACATGAACATAAAGTCCACTTTTATACCTGGTTACCTTTCATCTGTAGAAAAACACTAAATTAGGGTGCCTGGGTGGCCCAATGGGTTAAGCTTCTGCTTTCGGCTCAGGTCATGGTCTCAGGGTCCTGGGATAGAGGCTGCATTGGGCTCTCTGCTCAGCAGGGAGCCTGCTTCCCCAGTGCCCCCCCCCCCCCCACTGCCTGCCTCTCTGCCTACTTGTGATCTCCCTCTCTCTGTCAAATAAATATATAAAATCTTTAAAAAAAAGAGAAATACTAAATTAGATAAGAGACAATCGTTGTGGAGTACAGTATCTAAAAGGTGTTATGGTGTTTTCATAACAGGTGGAATCAATATCCTCTTATAACTAAAACAGTTAAGGAATCTAACCATTTGGATACATATATTTTGCTCTATGAATCTATGTATTTAAAACTAAGTCTTACTTTTTACTGGTAGTGGACATCTGTTGTTGCTATCAGCATTCATTTATTCTCTTGTTAAATTTCAGGAGACATTTATTCTCTATTCCTATATTATGTGTATGAAATTTTTCAGTGTAACAATCTTAGCTCTTTCACCCCCTGGTTCCTCTCTCTTTACCCCAAGTGAGGGAAGAGTGACTTACTGGAGAGGTGAGTTTTGGTGCAGTGGCCGAGCCCTATTTCCTTTCTGATGTCACCTCTCAGTATGCAGAGAAGATTCCGTGCTTCTCCTTCTCATAAATCTGATAGGGACAGGCCCCTGTGGGAGACTGCATGTCTCTGATGGGAAGATTCATCTAGCTCAGGAATGAGCAAGCCCACTGGGTTAACAGACCTAAACTCATGTAATAAAGGTAATCTTGTGATGCCTTTCTGGCTCCTGGGTCCTTCAACTGGTTCCAAGGGGGCACTGATCCCCCACAAACCCCAAAAATTACATTTCCCCTCTAAAGAACTACCTTCTTTAATTTAGTTTGGATTAAGTGAAACTGATTCCACACAAGACACCAAAATTAGTTTCCCCTGGCTACAATGATTAGATTAAGGATGAGTATATGACCCCTTAATCAGTTCCAGTGAGCCACAGTGATGTTTTCCTCTTTGAGGTAGTCTTGATCTTACCTGCTGGGACCTAAAGAGGATACAGGGGTTAGAACCGTCATTGCCATTCTGTTCCACCATGAAGCTGAGAGACAGAGAAAAACAGTCCTGATGACATTTGTTGAATTCAGAATTCAGCCATGAATGAAGCTAAGTATGCCTTTAGACTTTTCATTTTAAGTGAAACAATAAATTCTCTTTTTGCTTAAGCTAGTTTGGGTTGTTTCACTTGCAATGGCGAATGAGCCACACTTCATTTTATTATCACATTGTTAGTTTTAATTGATTTTTAGAAGCCCACAGATCACCTCTATAATTCACTTTAGATCCCAGGAGCTAGAGATGACTTTAGAAAGTATTAATTCACTACAGGGAGAGTAGTTAGGTTATAATGTCACAATATTAATTACTTTAGGCACTTTTCATTACTTATTTCTATTGTCTATTTTTTTGAAACATAATTTGATGTGGTATTTGACTCTAGTAAGTCTTTAATCTAAAACTTACAAAGCAAACAGCTTATATTTTCCTTCTGATTAACTGGAGAAGAATTAATCTTGTTTTCAAGTTATAATTATCAAAATAAATATCCCCAAAGAAGCAACAAACTCTTTGGGGGAAGTCACTTTACCTACTTACCAAAATAAAAGACTAGAATTTTTTTTTTTTTTTTTAACTGGGAATTCTGGTGAAGGTTAAATATAGCCAGAAGGGTGTTGAGATTTGGATGAGCAAGAAAAAGGGAGATGAGCCTTCTGGTAATGGGGAAGGAAGTTAGTAGAGGAAGAGTGAGCCACATTCATAGCTGCTGAGATGCAGATACACACAAAAAATAGGTGTTCTCCCACCCATTTTGTAGAATTTTTATTGGGAAGTGGATGCACTGTCAGGGACTATGTTTCCCAGCATTCTTTGCATCTAGAGATTATCATCGTGGCTAGTTTTTACCAATAAAACATTGAATGGAAGTGATATGTGACACTTCTGTGACAAGGCTTTTAAAAAGTACACTGATCAGCTACACAAACATTTTTCTAGCTACATCTCCTTTGGCAGGGCAACAAAAGGAAAGATGAACTATTGGGACTACACCAAAATAAAAAGCTTTTGCACAGCAAAGGAAATCATCAACAAAACAAAAAGACAACACACTGAATGGGAGAAGATATTTGCAAATGATATATTCAATAAGGAGTTAATATCCAAAATATATAAGGAAATTGTACAGCTTAACACCAAAAAACAAATAATCTGATTAAAATGGATAGAAGACATGAATAGATATTTTCCCAAAGAAGACATACAGATGGCCAGCAGACACATGAAAAGATGCTCAACATCACTAATCATCAGGGAAATGCAAATCAAAACCACAAAGCCATTTCAGAATGGCTAAAAACAGGACAGAAGAAATAAGAAGTGTTGGAGAGTCTGTGGAGAAAAAGGGACCCTTGTGCACTGTTGGTGGGAATACAAATTGGTGTAAAACTGTATAGAGATTCCTAAAAATATTAAAAATAGAATTACCATATGACCCAGTAATCACATTACTGGGTATTTACCCAAAGAAAATGAAAATATGACTTTGGAAAGATATAAGCATTCCTGTGTTCACTGCAGCATTATTTACAGTAGCCAAGATAAGGAAGCAACCTAAATGTCCATCCACAGAGAAATGGATAAAGAAGAATATACATATATATATATATATATATAATGGAATATTACTGAGTCATAAAAATGAATGGAATTTTGCCATTTACAACAACATGGATGGATCTAGACTGTATAATGCTAAATGAAATAAGTCAGTAAGGAAAAGATAAATACCACATGATTTCACTCATACATGGAATTTTAAGAAAAAAATGAATAACAAAAAAATGAACAAAAAAAAAAAGAAAAAATGAACAAAGGGAAAAAGAGACAAACCAAAAAACCAGACTCTTAAATATAGAGAACAAACTGGTGGTTGCCAGAGGGGAAGTGGGTAGGGGGATGGGTGAAATAGGTGAAGGGGATTAAGAGTACATCTATTATGATGAGCACTGAGTAATTTATAGAATTATTGAATCATTATTATGATTATAATCATTATTATATTATACGCCTGAAAGTAATATAACATGGTATGTTAAATATGCTTGAATTTAAAAAAAGGTGGTTTGATTTCCTGATATCTTTCCTCTCTTCCCAACTGTATATGCTTCTAATTGTTAGTAGAGGTGTAAGCTCAAAGCAGCTTGGGTCCCTCATTCAATGAATGAATGAAAACTTGCTATGGATTGTTTTGTGAAAGAGAAATAAACTTCTATTGCGTTTGGCCACTATGCACTTAGAGATATATTTGATATAGCCAGAAGTTGGTGATGCTCAAAGTATGGTTGCCAGACAAGGAGCATGACCATTACTGGGGCTTGTTAGGAATGCAAAGTCCCTAGACCTACTGAATCAGAAACTCGGATCCAGAAATCTGTTAGTTTTTTAAAAAGATTCATTTTATTTATTTATTTATTTATTTATTTACTTACTTACTTACTTACTTACTTACTTACTTACTTACTTACGGGGGTGTGGGAGAGAATCTCAAGCAGATTCCATGCTGAGCACAGAGCCTGATGCGGGGCTCTATCTCAAGACCCTGAGTTCATGACCTGAGCTGAAATCAAGAATCAGACACTTAGTGCCCCCAGAAGTCTGTGTTTTAAGAAGCTCTTCAGGTGATTCTGATGCCTGTTTCAGTTTGAAGACTACTGCCTTCTTTACCAACTCACTGTCACTCTAACTGCTCAGGGGACATGAGTTATTTCTCTCCTCAGCTTTGCTTTTTCTTGTTGAAACCCTTCAGGTATCTTATATTGCTAGCTGTAATTAGGAATGGTGGCAAGAAGTTAAGGATAGTGTTGGAAAACTTGATGCACTTGGGAAGACATTGGGTGAGTTTGAGATTCCTTTGAATTTTGAGAAAGAGAAACATATTTGTTTAGGAACAACTTTTGTTCTGTTCTGAATATTTTCATTTTTAAAAGGGTATATATCTTCAAACAGGGGTCCCAACCTAAATGCCTACCAGGTAATCTAATCAAAGGAAGAGCTCTGAGTGTAGGGAAGCAACCAGTACTAAGCCACAACTGATTGTTGAGAATGTGGACCCAGTGTTTTCAGGCCCAAGTGTTTTTCAACACAAAAACACAAAAACTGAAAAACTTTATGTGGTCAAACACACCATTTTGCCCCGTGGCTACCAGTTTTAAAACTTTGCCTGGAAGAGCCAGGGAACCAGTCAGGCTGGCTGATGTCTTATCTTAGCCATCAGGAGGCAAAATAACTTTTTTTTTTTTTTTAAATTTTCAGCATAACAGTATTCCTTGTTTTTGCACCACACCCAGGGCTCCATGCAAAATAACTTTTACATAAATGACGAGCTTCAGGGGAGGGAGGAATAAGAGCTCTACAAAGTAGTTGCCAAGGTAACATCTTGCTCATCAGAAAGGGATGGCAATTGGGTTTTATGTAGACGCAGTGGGAGAATGAAACATAATCTTTCTCTGTATTCATTCTGTTTAAGATCAGTGAGCAAATGGATGTGGATGCAATGCGGCTGCCTGAGATTCGCAGGAAGCAATTCTTTTCCCATTTGGAGAGACCCCAGTGAGACCTGATCACCAACCAGCAACATATGGAAGTCACACCATTAAATCTTCCAATTTGCTAGCAGCAAATCAATGAAATCTGATAGCTGCTGCCCTAAGCTAGCATTCTGGGAACTGTGGACAAGCTATTTGATACCTGAACCTCAGTGAAGGAAAGTTAAGGCTTTTTCTTAAAGCACGGGGAAGAGAGAGATTACATGAAGCAATGAGAGAAGAAAATTGAAGTTTTATGAAAGAGAGTTGGTCGTCTTAAATTTTTATTTACTTAAATGTATTGGCAAACTCTGGGCAACTGGTGTTTTGTTGTATATTTTAACAAATTAGTAAGAAAGGTCTTTATATTCTTTCTCATTGAATTGAAGCTTAACTTTTTCTTTTTTTTTTTTTTTTTTGAACTATGACAAGAAGACCTTGTTCCAGGGCCTGTCAATCTTAGGCATTCTCTTCTTTCTGGGCAAGATCACTCTTTGGTATATTTTCAGCACAGTGGGATGGAAATTTTAAAACACCCAGAGACAGATACTTGCCTGAAGAGTTCTATTTTACCTTTAATCCTTATCAAATAACCAGATATTACCTCTACTGCCTTGGCATGCTGCCCCAAGGTGGGTTTCTTTGTATAAAGAGCTCAGGGCTATGGGGGTGACCTTGCTTACTTTGTGATGTGTTGTGTGGCAGTCAAACCTCTTTGTCATGTAGACGGTTTTGGATCCACCTCATTCATTTTAGTAACTGCGTAGACTCTTGGACATTTGGAGGTATCCAAATATCAGTTTTCATTTTGGTCTATTGTTTTTATTATGTTAATATTGCCATAAATCTCCTCACAACTCATTTTTATTTATGTGCAATATTGTATTTTTGACGGATAAATTCTTGCACAGGAAAATGGTCAAAGTATATATGTATTTAAAATTTTGATACTTATTAACTAATTGCCCTATGAGATTATAATAATTTATACTTCCATCAATAGTTTATGAACCTGGTTTCCCTGATACTTTACTATATATTTTAAAATTTCTGATCTCTTTCAATCTGTTATGGAAAAAAGTGTTTCACTCCTCTAATTTTTCTTTCATTGTAAGAGAGTTTGAAAGAGAGTTGCATTTTTCTTTCATGTTATAAAGACTGTTGCATTTCTTTTTTAGTGAAATGTCTCTTCATATATTTTGCTTTCCTAAAGATTATTGGCCCCTTTTAATTTTAATTGTAAAAGTTCTTTTTTTTTTTTTTAAGATTTTATTTATTTATTTGACAGAGAGAAATCACAAGTAAGCAGAGAGGCAGGCAGAGAGAGAGGAGGAAGCAGGCTCCCTGCCGAGCAGAAAGCCCGATGTGGGGCTCGAACCCAGGACCTGGGATCATGACCTGAGCCGAAGGCAGCGGCTTAACCCACTGAGCCACCCAGGCGCCCTTAATTGTAAAAGTTCTTTATATGTTAGGTAATTTAGCCTTTTGTCACATGAGGGTTAGTTTATAAAAATAAATGTTCTAGTATTCATAGTCTCAGCCTAAGGCACCTGGGGCAAGTCTAGACAATGGCTATATACAGCTATTTGGTGAAAACTGCATGGATCTCAGGCACATGGGATAATCTACAAAGATCTAACTTGCACATGCAAATGTGTAAAGGAAGACAAAGTCTAAAGGCCATCTGGAGACAATTTACTGAGTGCTTAGCACATGTCATGACACAGGTGATGGCTGGGTAAATGTGTGGTGGGTGGGGAAGTCAGGGCTAGGTCTGAGGTGGGATTAGTAAGAGTGATGTGTATGTGGGCATCTGGGGGCTAGAACTCTCATGGCAGGGTTTCTTTTCATTTGTATTCAAGGAGACCCGTTTCACGGTTTCTTGCTGGTGCATCGAGGACATTTAGTTTCCTATATATCCCTTTTGCTACTGATGCCTTTCCAGGCTAGCGGAGTGCTTGCATTCAGAAGGATGTTAGTTCAGGTTGATACTACTCTTTAGGCATAAGAGGCAGGTTTGCATTTGACTACACTGTGTGGTCCCCCACATGAGACTTTCCCTCATTTTGGGCTCCAGGCTGGCCTAAGGTCTTCATTAAAGCTAAATAGTAAAACTACAATCAAGGTTACCCAATTTTTCTCCTTTGGTATTTATAAAAAGCAACACTTAAAAACCTTGGAAATTTACTTAACCAATAACAAAAGCCATTGATCTGTTAATTTCGTCCTGGAGATGGTTCTTTCTTTTCAAATAGGCCAATTTCCAGACTAGAAATCACCCCAAATCCTCAAATAGCCTTATGTTTTTCATGTGTGATTCCAGCAAATTATTGTTTGCATGATGCCTTGGTAGGGACTCACTTAGGAGCTAGATTTGTTACTGTACTTACTGACATTTTAGCATGATGTTTTCAGCTGCTTAAATAATTGTAATATTTACCAGAAAAAAGAAATCAAAGTAATGAAAGGTACCTAAAATTATTCATATCTCAACATTACAAATCTTAATTTCCTGCCTAGAGCCTGGTGAATGACTCATTTTTAAAGTTATCTCTAGCTACTGGGAGTCTTTGGTGATGTATATAGATGGTTTGCAGATTGGAAAAATCAATGAATATCACAGATTGTCAAGATAGGCAGTGTGATTTTAGAATAATGAGATCAGGTAAAAAGATCAGATTTCAGATGTCCAAATCAGAAGAGGAAAATGAGGACCAGCCAGGGGGAGGTATATTGCTCATTTCTTGTGGGTACCATATAAGCATCTCCCCTTATATGTGAGGTTTGCTCATACCCACACATTGCCCTTTTCCCCCTTACTGCAGGCTTAGCCAGGCCAGGAGATGGCTTTGCAGGAGTAGAGGACGATGAGCCGGGCTTTGAGGGATGAGTACTCCGGTTTTACCCTGGCCATACCCACACTGGCAGAGGCCTGTGACAGCTATTGCTCTTGGTGGCCTAGCATCTAGCTCAGCCAACCCGCAGACAGAGTGGGAAGGCCTTGTAAATCGGATAAACAGAAAAATGCTTACTTGATAAAACACTACTTATTTCTCCTGACAGAAACTGCTATTATGGGGCACCTGGGTGGCTCAGTGGGTTAAAGCCTCTGCCTTCAGGTCAGGTCATGATCCCAGGAGCCCTGTATCGGGCTCTCTGCTCAGCAGGAAGCCTGCTTCCCTTCCTCTTTCTCTGCCTGCTTCTCTGCCTACTTGTGATCTCTGTCTGTCAAATAAATAAATAAAAATCTTAAAAAAAAAAAAAGAAACTGCTATTATTAGAGTCACTTCTTAAGGGCTCATCAATGTAAAGTTACATTTTAATAGGTTAACTATTCTTTTAACTGGGGGGGATAGTGTAGGATTAGGAAAACAAACATATCAGTGTTAGATCCTCCCTTCCTCTGGATCTGGTCTCATAAGCCCATGTGGATTTTTATGCTTACAAGTCTCTGCTTCTGCTATTCTCCTGACTTGGGAAGATATTCTCAGACTGGAGAAGGGTCATAATTTTCCAAGACTCAGATCAAATATAATTTCTATGATTTTCTTAATGCTTCCTCCCAAGTAGAACACCATATATACACACCTGCATGATTCTTTGTAATCAACATAAACCTCTCCATTTTATAGAGAATCTGAGCTATCTTACTGACATCCCTACAAAAAGGATAAAGGAGGATTTGGGGTCAAGGGGAGATAAGCGCAGCAAAACAAATGCCCATCACCCACTCTCATACAGTTGTTAGAGGAGCACTATAATTTGATCTTAGCTTCCAGCAGCTACAGCAAGAATGGAGACCCAGTGACTTGTAAGATATTGCTATATCCATAAGACAAAAACAAATGAGGTGTTCTCAGGACACTCTTCCTGAATCTGAGATCTGAGAAAAACTTCTCTGTGGGGTCCTTAGAAAATGGAAACGGGGGCACCTGGTGGCTCAGTTGGTTAAGCATCTGCCTTCAGCTCAGGTCATGATTCCAGAGTCCTGGGATCGAGCCCCACATTGGGCAGGGGTCTGCTTCTCCCTCTGACCCCCCACCCCCAAGTCATGCTCTCTCACTTTCTCTCTCAAATCTTAAAAAAAAAAATCTTAAAAAAAAATAGGGATGGAGAGGAGTATGTATCCTCATTGGGTACATATTTAATTTCATTCAGCAGTGTTTAAATGTTGCTTGATCTAGGCAGATGAGGAGACATCAACATACAACTGAGTAAAAGCAGTTCTCCTGAGGTAGGAAAACAAGGCCATGGATCATGTTATTTTATTTTTTTATAGATTAAAAAAAACTGAATTATGCTTCTGTGTACATGAACAGTAAAATTTAGGATATCTAAAGTAATAGATGGGCTGTTTGTCTTTTAGGCAAACCTCCATAAATTATTTATTGTAAGTTTATTTGATAAGGATTATATGACTGAGAATTCAAGGTTGCATTTTTTTCCCCAGCAAGAATCAAGGATGCAGATAACCTGAAGTCAACTGAGGACAGATCTGTATGGTTTGTCAATCAATCTGCCAGAATGTACCTGTATTGTAGCACTTATCACTTTGTTTTATAGACATCGGTGTCCCTGGCATAACTGCATACTCTTCAAGGGCAGGAACTATTTCTTTTTCGTCTTTGCATCCCTCGCCCTAGCATAATGCCTGAAACACAGTATCTGCATAATAGATTTTGTTGAATTGAATAAATCTCAAAACTTCCCATTATCATCCAGTGCTGACCAGCAATAAAAGAGCTCTGAAGAGGCAAGGTCAGGGAATATAGGATAGCTAAGCTTCGAAGGAAGGGAAAAGGCAAAAAGGCAGGAGAGATGGGAACTTGGAATACAGTCTGAGAAAGCAAGTCTAGATGGGAGGTTCCAGTGAGGAGTGGTGAGTGGGGCTTTATATGTAGAGCAGACACCATGGGGGCATCAGCTGAATCAATGAGGAGGCCCAGGAGGGGTTCTGAAAGAGCAATTGGGGTAGGAAGTAGTCAATGTTTGTTGTTTCATTACATTTTGAGGTAATTTGTTATATAATAGCAATAGATAACTAATACAAGGGCAGATCCACCATTTCCAACAGGGACAGCCAGTGTGTACTGGTAGACTTCAGGTAGCACCATATTCACCGCTTTGTTCCTCTAGCTATAGGGGCAACAGCAACTTCCTGCAGTTACTGACCTCTAGATAATGCCTCCTTTCCCTTAGCCAGCATTTTTAACACCTCTGTCACTCTTTCCCTATATTAAATTTCTTCTCTCTTAAATATCTGAATGGGGCTGATACATCCATAAACTATTTTTTCCTGAGGAGATACACAGGAGCATCACATTTTCTAAACACAGTCTTGTCTTTTTAGATGTTAAAAAATGTGATGCAAGTTTTGATTTCTTTCTTTCTTCTTCCTTTTTTTTTTTTAAATTTATTTATTTATTTGACAGACAGATCACAAGTAGGCAGAGAGGCAGGCAGAGAGAGAGGAGGAAGCAGGCTCCTCGCTGAGCAGAGAGCCCGATGCAGGGCTTGATCCCAAGACCCTGGGATCATGACCTGAGCCGAAGGCAGAGGTTTTAACCTACTGAGCCACCCAGGCGCCCCTCTTCTTCTTCTTTTTAAAAGCAAATAGAGGTTTGCTTCTCTGTAAGTCCTAGCTTCTGGGGAAGGTCAACTTCAAAAAGTAGAGTCATCTGTACCTCCTTCCGGGGTGTAGTTGGTATATATCCCTGCCCTACAGGAAGCAAAGGCAATGCATAAGGGATTGTGTGAAGGACACACAGTGGCTACTTCATTTTCATGTAAAAGTCCTTGGAAGTGCTATTGAGGCATGGTCTCTGGAACTAGAATAAAATAACATGGTGTGTACGAGGGCAAACTTCTAACTCAGCAGGTAAACAGCCATATTGACTCCATTTCCCTTGGAAACAGTAAAACTAGAAAGAAACTTACATATCAGGCCAGAGCGGCTCTTGATGAGGCTCAAAAGAGAGGTGGCAAACTCATAACTACACAGCAAAAATGAAGTCAGAGGCAGCAAAAGCTGTAGCTTGAGAACAAACGGAGACAAAAAGCCTAACGAGTCCATGTCCACCCACCCACAGTACACCCAGGGAAGAAAACGAGCTACATTTCTACCCCTGCAAGGCTTGAGGGGAGGAGACATTCAGCAAAACCACCGGCACAGAAGATTTGTTTATCTGAAACAGGAAAAATAAATGAAAGTTTGCTTTTGATATATGGCTGACAGCGAGGACAAAGGCAAAAAACCAACATATACATGGCATTGGAAGAGTGTCTTTTACCGAAGATCTCAAAGCAGTTTGAATCTATTCATCGACTTGCGAGATAGTTAAATTATTACTTCTTCATTTTTATGTGGCATTTTGTTCTAAAATTTGCTAAGCATTTTACAACCCAAGTACATTGGTTATTCCCCAAATACTTTGATACATGCAATGCAGCCATTCTTGTTTGACCCATGTGGAAACTGACCCTCAAAGAAGTTGGATAGTGTGCTGAAGATCAGGGGAGGACAGAAGATCAGAAATGAATATTTAAACACTGAATGGGCAACTCAGACATCTGTGTTTTCTATAGCTAGTTCTTCAGGGCATCTGTGTTGGGCAGAATAATGGTCACCCTAAGTATCCATGTTCTAACCTCTGGAAACTGTAAGTTACCTTATTTGGCAAAAGAGACTTTGCAGATGATTAAGGATCTTGAGATGATAACATTACCCCTATTATCTGGATGGACCCAATATAATCACAAAGGTCTCTGTAAGGGAAAGAGGAAGATGGAAGAGTCATAGGAGATGTGATGATGGAAGCAGAGACTGAAGTGATGGGAGGTCATGAACCAAGGACTGTGGGAGACTTCTGGAAGCTATAAAGAGCAAGAAGTGTTTTTTCCCCTACATCTTCCTGACAACCCACTTTAGACTTCTAACTTTCAGAACTGTAAGAATATAATAACTTTGTATTGTTTTAAAGCCATTAAGTTTGTGACCATTTGTTACAGCAGCAATGGGAGGCTAATACAGGGTCTTTGAAGAATGGAGGTCTGGATGATTCTCTGACACTACAGACCTGAAATTTCATTTTCTGAGTTATTTTGGGTAACACAGTGAAAGAAGATCTGCGGGGGTGGGGGAGGGCAGGAATTACTTGGATATTTACTCACAACAATAATAGGTTTTATGGTTTGAAGGAAGAATAATGGCAATAACCTCAGTGATAGTAGTGGGTAATAGTCATGAAGGCTTAACATGTGCCAAGTGCTGGATCAGGCTTTTGATGGGTCTTCTCTTTTGTTTCTTCTAACAGTTCTAGGAGGTAATAATTATCCTCATTTTACAGAGGAGGAAACCGGGTCTAAGAAAGCCACACAGTTAGGGAGAGATCTGACATTTGCACACCAGTTCATCTGACTCCTAATCACTACTTGAAACGGCCATTTTAGAGACACTTTAATTCATCAAAGAGAAAGAATGAGTTGCGTGAAGGCAGGTTGTGACAGAAAGCCAAGGACAGGCCTCTTTCTGGCATTGAGGAGGTGTGATGAGTCTGCCTCTACCAAGAGGGAGGTGAGGGACTTCTCCTTTCCCTCTTTTCCTTCTAATACTCTAGGCAACCACTTTATAACATACCCACCATCAGAGGGCAACAGTTTCCTCCCACTTTTTTTAAGCCAAGAGTGTCACCTTTATTGAAAGCAAGCAAGCATCACAGATGTCTTTCCTACTGGAAGCAACAACATATGCACAGAGGCTCTGGGGCTTCAGCTTACGTCAGTGGGAGTGGGGGGCTTCAGTGAGTGGGATCTGGAGGATTGGAGATGGGAGGACCACAGTCTTAGTGAGATGTCACTGGAACTAGCATAACCAAGTTTGGTATCAGTTGGAACTGAAATATTCAAAATGTTATAGGCACTATTGTAAAACCAACATTTCTAATGAGCCCTACTTCACAGGGTGTTTGTGCGAATTGAGTTGATAAGTATAAAGTGCTCTGAACAGTGCTATAAAAACAGTGTAGCTGGGACTTTGCTGCACCCACCCCTGCAACTACCCCTGCTGCTACAAGTGCTGCGATGGTCACCACTGCTTCCATGACTATTACACCATCGCTCCTACTACTGCTCTGTTCTTACACCCACCACTGCTGCCATCCAGAGTACATCTCTGCTCTTCCCTGTGCTCTATCACTGCCATTACCACTGCCATGATTACTACCATATCATTGTTGTGGACACCGCTATGATTACTACTCTACTCGTGCTATGATTATTTCTATTATCACAGTTATTCTTACTACTATTACTATTGACTACCTCTGCTACCATCACTCTTATTTCAAATACTACCATTATTGCTATTACTACCACTATTACAACAACAATTACAATCACTACCACTACTATTAATGTCCAGGCATGGCAAATGCTTCCTTTATAATAAATATGCAACATGCACTTAAGTATCTTTAAAAAGGGGTAGCTAGAGCAAATCTTCAGGTCATCCTGCATTTGCCTGGCAATACTTCCTTATTGGGATCTTTTCTTTGGGCTACTGCCATCCTTTTGCTACTGCTCAGTCTTGGACAAAGTGGCTGTCATTGCCCTGAGCTCTCTGAGGTAGCAACTCTGCTTGCTTCACTAATCCTTGTCAGTGACAAATCCTCCTCAAATCCATTCCCTGTGGCCCTTTGAAGTGGACAAACAACTCCACAGCCATGAAATATCATGTTTTATATAGAAGGCACTGTGTCAAATGTCATCAGGAGCTCAGTCATGGGGCTGCTGATTTCTGCCTAATTCAGATAGTTCCAGGATAATAGTAAAAACTAACATTTATCTAGTGCTTGTCAGGTCTTAACATGACCTTTTTGAGGCACTAACCACAGATTGACTTACTTCTTCACTGAACTTTATTAAGTGGCTCCTATTATTAACAATGCTTTCCAAATGAGAACACTGAGGCACAGAGAAGTTAAGACACTTGTTCATGATAACATAGAAAGTGGGAGAGCTGAGATCTGAACTCAGACAGTCTAACTCCATGGAGTTAGACTCCATGTGGTGGGGGGAAACCCACCATAAAGCAACACACTGGCTTTACTATACAAGGAGATCAAGGCTTAGTGAAGACTGCTGCCCATAGTAGTTGCTCAGTAAATGCTAGACCAGTGAATAAATGAATAAACGACGAGTGGGAAGAATGAGAATAACCTAAAATGTTTTTTTGTGTGAGTGAAGAAAGGAGGAAGCATTTTGCATAGTCTAAACCAAAGGGGCAACTCAGTTATTGGTAAAACAGACTCACAAGGGAGTTACAGAGGTCAAGAAGAAACTGATGAGAAGGGATGTGTAGATACTTGCTTTGCTAGAGATTGAGCGAATTTGTCACCAGGTTTTCACACTCTAAGGATCTTCCTGTGCTCCCTGGGTCTATTAGTAGTGGCTGGGCAAGAGGAAGGCACTTGAGTAGTGGGAGGTGGGAGGACTTCTGGATACCTGACCTGTCCTTGGGCCTGTGTGGGATGACGCATGATGTGGTTCCAACTTGTGTGGAATGACGCATGATGTGGTTCCATCCTCTACAACAAATCAGCCCCTTTCTCTGATGTGGAGAGTGATTTGTTTGCTTCCCTTATATATAAAAATAGAGTGTCAGAGAATTTTAACGCTGAAAAACTCCTTAAAGGTCAACCCCATTTATTTTACTGATTAGGAAAGTGAGTCCCGAGGGGTCAAGTAACTTGACAAGGCCACGGAACTAGAAAGGGGCAAATTGCCCTGATTCTCTAGGCACTAAACCACACCTTTAATTATGGTTTGTTTGTTTGCTCTGATCTGGTGACAGTCCCTTGTTGACTTAAATGACTTGGTGTTTTAGATAAAAAGGTTGGCTTGAACCAGGGCCACAGGCACATTTTGCCTCTCATAACACTGGATATAACAAAGATCTAATTAGCTAATTAATCTACACTGCATTCCCTTGATACAAGGTCATACAACTTTCATTTTTAAGATGGACAAACTAAGGTAGTTTGCATTTTCCTTCATTTAATATTTAAAACCTCTTTATAAGAAGCAGCAGCCCCAAAGAATTCTATTTGCACTTATATTAATATCACTTAATTAAAAACATTTTTCAGCATTTTAACAAATAAAACTACCTTAGCTATAATATATGTTGTTCTAGCAGCAAAATTTTGCCTCTTTACATAGTTAACAAATGTGCATATCATAAGATTGTAATAAATTATTTAGAGGGTATTTACTTTTAATTATTATTTTCTCAATAAATTCTAAATTCAATTCCAAAGAAAGTAAGATGACTTAGTTACATACAAATGTTTCACACTGGACTCATTTGGGCTTTCTAACTGACTATATTACTTTATTAAAAATTTCTTTTGCTTTTAATAAGGAAGAAAGGGAGAGACCACTGTGTCATTTAATCACTCACTCTGTCCTGCCTGCCATGTTAACTTCTTCATAATTGTACTTTATCACAGTTCCTCCTCCTGAATAGAAAATATCAAATCGTCTCTCCAAATCTTCACTCTAATTATTACTCCTATATGATATGAAATGTGATTAAGGTAACTCATGTCTGGAGCCAATCTGATGTATGACAATAAAAATTTCTTGTCAAATTCCAATGTGACCTGCATGATTTAAGTATATACATAGTCTGTTACTGATTTTTTCCTACTTTGATAATTCAGTCTTTGGGTTTTCTCTGGCTTGAATGGAAAAAAAATGCTGTTTCTATTCTGTCACCAAACATTTTTATTTATAAGTGACCATTTTGTAGAGCCATATAGATTCTGTAGTATTATAATCCAGTATTATAATTCTGATACCTGAATTGTGGATGGGCACACACATTTTTGTTGGTTCAGTGGGTTATAGTTTAACCTGATTCCAAGATTTTGTCTGTTTCCTTTCTAATATTTCTTTCTTCCATTATTGTACTGTTTGATTCTTGTGGGATTAATAGGAATTAGCTCAGAAAATGGAACTCAAGTGTCTGGTTTGAAGTCCCTTTCTTCCTTTGTAGAGCTCACAGCAGAGAAAAATGTAGCTCCAGGAATCTCTTCCTTTTATTTGTGACCTCAATAAGGAGCCACTATTATTTTTCCATTTTATAGATGGAGATATTAAGACAGAATCATCTTGGGGACATGTTTCAGGTTGCGCAGTGAATCAAGGCTGCATTCAAGGGGAGCAAAACATAGGAATGAGAGTTGGTTAAATAAACAAACTCATTGCCACATACACAGTATTAGTTGGCAATGCTAATAACTCAAGGAGAGTGTAAATAAAGTTGTGGGTGATAGCGCATTGGTAGGAATTTAAGGTCTTTTAGGAGTGGTTTCTAAGCTTGCAAAGCCACGAATATGGAGGAAGTTGCAACTCTTTCCTACAAAATGTCTCCTGGTACTATTGTCAGACAGTTGGTCTAAACCAGTGTGGCAATTCTTATTTTGTTATGTTTCCCAAAACCCCTTTTGGTATTTTATCTACTGGAGCGTTCATTTGAGACAAACAGCTTATGTACTCTTTCTAGCCAACCAGAAACTGGAATGAATGAGAACATTGCCTAAGAAAATCTGTCCTCCTGATTTCCCACATGAAGCCGGCTGGAGAGTCACCGTTCCCCTAACAGAGCCTTCTGCAGGTTCCACCAATACTTGTCAACTGCCTGGCTTGTCATGGGGATGGTGGCAGCTGTTGCTTCCACTTCTTCAAAATAAAAACTGCAAATAAGTATATTTAAAAAGTATGTCCACCCTCCTTCATCTTCGCAGCTATTTTCCTGTTGGAAAGAGGTTAGTGGTGTAAGTTAGATCTTTTCTGAACTTCACTGAAATCCAGATTTGCCTAGTCAGTGGCTTCACCTATTTATTTTTATTTATCTATATTCTTATTCACATATTTTTCTGAACATCAACTGTATACTAAGGAGTATGCAAAAAGCTCCATATACTGTCTTAGCCAATTCAGATTGCTGTAACGAGATACCATATACTGGGTGGCTTAAACTGAAGTTTATTTTTCACATACTGGAAGTTGGGAGGTTTAAGATCAGTGTCAGCCGACTCAACGTCTGGTGAGGATCTTCTTTCTGGTTTGCAGACAGTTGCCTCCTCATTGCATCCTCACATCATAGAAACAGTGAGCCCTAGTCTCTTTATCTTTTCATAAGGTGTCCTCTTAAGATGACCTTATAAGGTAATCTCGTGATGGGTGCTCCACTGTCATGACCTCATGTAAATCTCATTACATTCTAAAAGGCCCACGTCTTTATGTCATCAAACTAGGAATTAGGATTTCAACATATGGATTTTTTTTTGAGACACAAACATGCAGTCCACAACACATGGAACATGTAATCTTCAATAGCCCTACAAAGTGGCTGTTATTACCTGCAGATGACAATACTAGGTTTAAGTGACTTGCAGAGGTTATCCAGCTGGGTGGCATCCTCAGGTCTGGCTGACTCTAGGTCCTATGTTTCTAGTCAGGATGCTCCATGCCCCCAGCAGGGGACTTTACTTAATAGTCTATACTCTTGCAGAGGTGAACCCCTTCAGTGGTCTTTGCAGATGAATCGCCCTGAAGATGAGTTCTTAAAGGACCATTGGCACTTACAGTTTTTGTATACTTCCTATGGACAGGTGGCAATGACTTAGGCTTTCTGTGGGCTCAATTTTCATGTGCATAATTTGGCTTCAGTGAGGACTGATCTAGCCAGACTTCCTGGTTCACGTATGCGTGTGTGTGTACTTATGTGTGTGTGCATGTGTGTGTTCTCTGGCTTGGAGAGTCAGCAATTATTGATGATCAGAGTTTACCTTACCTTTTTGTTTTGTTTTTTAAATTTTTTAATTTTTAAAAAGATTTTATTTATTTGAAAGAGTGTGTGAGAGAGAGAGAAAGCGAGTGCAAGATGGGGGAGGGTCAGAAGCAGAAGCAGACTCCCCATTGAGCAGGGAGCCCGATGCAGGACTTGATCCTGGGACTCCAGAATCATGACCTGAGACAAAGACAGTTGCCTAACTGACTGAGCCACCCAGGTGCCCCCCTCATCTTCTTTTTAGAGACTTCTTAGTATTCTTTTATTTGAAGGTCAAATTGAGTATGGTAGTTCTCCCAGGGATCTTTTGCTCTTGATTCAGCAAAGATGAGGGAAATAATTTAGAAAACAATGGGAAAAACTATCAGTACTAATCTCCAAACACCTATACACATGCACCCAAAGAATATATACAACATAGATGGAGATGCTTTTTTCAGAGCACAGATCATCTGAAGCAAGGCA
Source organism: Lutra lutra (assembly GCF_902655055.1). Classification (NCBI taxonomy): domain Eukaryota; kingdom Metazoa; phylum Chordata; class Mammalia; order Carnivora; family Mustelidae; genus Lutra; species Lutra lutra. The sequence continues at coordinate 187,816,150 of NC_062279.1, forward strand.
GACTGACAGTTCCTTGTTGGCATTGCTCAGACTTACTTCTGAGCTTTTAATTATGCATATGAGCCTCAAGGTCATTCTGTCTGGCTCTGGCTAAGCTCTTCTTCATCTGTACAGTCTCTCTGCTTCCCAGGCAAGTAAGTCTTGCTTGAAGGTGCAAGGCTTTCTCTCAGTAGTTCCACGATTCCTGCCTGGAATACAGGTTATCTGGTGCTCTGATCTCACTTCTCCTGGTTTACATACTCTCCATTTGCAGTGACACTTAACTTCTTTACTCACTGAGCTAGAGCAGTGGCTGGGCTTGCTTTCTCTTAAGGCTCTGGAGCTCCCATGGTGGAAGGATCCATCCTGAGATGCTCTTCACCCCAGTTCAGCTTCCTGCCAGTGTAAGCCAAGCCTACTTTTCTTCTGTCTTCAAAACTTTGCATCCCCTGCTGTATTTCTTACTATGTTCCTACTTCAGTCCTAAGGTGTATCTCTTATGCTCATATACAGAGCTGGGATTATTGAAAGAACTCTGCCATGTTACCAATCACTCCATTTCCCTAGTTACTCTTGGGGATTCACCCAACCAGAAGAAGAGGTAACAAAAGAAAAATGTCTCACAAATACAGTGGCAATAATAAAAATACAAGAGAAGGAGTATTCATTTTCTGTATGTCTTTCTCATATTAGAGATATGAGACATAAGATAGGAACATTACATTATAATGAGTTTTTTGGAAAACATATATATTTTTCCCCCCACAGGATGTCCCCCATTCTGGGCCTCAGTCTCACATTTATGGAAGTCTCATAATGATCTGTATCAGTTATGATGCTTTGGGTTGCCAAGTAACTGAGAACAATTCTGACTCTAACACAAAAAAGGGGCACACTGGGGGTTGGGAGATCATGTTTGGAAAATGAACAAGAATCAGAGAGTCAAGAAACAAGAGAATCTGGTCATGCCTCTGTGTGGTCATGCTGCTGCTGTGAGTACCTTTAACCATCCCTTTATCTTTGCTTCACTTGCTCAAAATTCAGGTGAGTGAGAGCATCTGACAGACTGAGCCTTGATTATGCGCTAGCATTGCCTATTAGGGATTGGGGAAAGGAAGGATTCAGTCTCTGTAGCTTCCTCTGTGGCAGCTTGTGGGAACCCTTTAAGACCATGCTCAGGGACATAGGTATTCCTTAAAACCAGGAAAGGGACAAGTTGGATGTTAGAGTGGCATTAAAAAAAACCCTACTGGGGGCACCTAGGTGGCTCAGTCAGTTAAGCGACTGACTCTTGGTTTCAACTCAGGTCATGATCTCTGGGTTGTGGGATCAAGCTCTACACCCAGTGGGGAGTCAAGCGTGCTTGAGATTCTCTCTCCCTCTGTGCCTCCCCCACTCTTGTGCACATGCTCCTTTTTTCTCTCTCCCTCTCTCTCAAATAAATAAATCTTAAAAAAATCCCACAAAAAACATAAAAAAGATAAAGAAGACAAAGGACTACAATGGAAAAAAAAGTCCAGTGACCAGTGTAGTGTATTGCCTCAGCACTGTTTTTTAAAAATATCAATTAGTATTCTTAACAGTGTTCTGAATCTCTAGAGCCCTCCCTTTTGTTCTCTTTCCTAAACATACACTTTTTAGGTTAGCAATTGCCTTAATATCGTCAACATTTTATATTGAGACTATACAATCACTGCTAAAGTGTATAGTCAGAATTGGATTCAGAAGATTGATGTCCTCTTCAGGCTGCAGACCATCTGATTACTGGATCTCCTCTGGGCAATGAAGCTGCCTCCTTTTTCTCCTCTCTCGACCGTCAAGCTTGCACCACAGTAATAATATTTAATAAGAGCAGCACTAAAACTATGTCATTGCTTCTCTGATGGTCAGAGTGGAACGCAGCTCCAAATAAAACAGGAGAGATTGTCATACAGATAATACAGTTGTTTTAGTTCTTTCACCTTGAGAAAGGATGAGGTAGCCTGAATGTTGATTGATGCTTGTCTCTCACAGCCTACTGGAATAATACATTGGGTGTTTGGGTGAAATTGTGAGGTGCACTTGATCATGTATTAAACATTTGTGAGCTATTTGCTGCACTACATACTGACTGGATCTTGAAAAACAGCCTTGCTAGTTCAGGATAAAGGAAATAAAGTCTTTGTATTTTTGTCTGCTCTACCTGAATCAGGTGACTCTTTCTGAGACTATCCAAACACTCTGCCACATTTATCTGCCTTTTTCACATATCCCAGAATAAATAATGGAGAATATGTAATACAGGGGAATCTCATTTAAAGGAAACGTCTATGTATAGAAATCTGAATTTACAAAACAGAAAAATTGTGGTGAGCTTATTCACATTAGAAAATAATTTTCCTTTTGGTTTTACAAAAGGATTCACATTAGGATTTCTTTAAATACCATAGTCCCTTATTGGATTAAGATTGTGGCCCAGACTCTCTTTCAGGAATACATCTATTTTGAAAACAAGCCACATTTTATGTCCTCCAATTTTATAACTGAAGAGTTGGGAATAATCCAGAAAAAAAGAAAAACAATGGAAACTTTGTGTAGCTCTAGAGAGGATCTAGGATACCTGATTCTCATTTTCTTACTCTCCTAGAAAGATGATAGTTTCCATGAAAAGAAAAACTGGGACCTTTCTTTCCAAAAACCTGGAACATTCCTGCATTAAGTCATGACATAAAGGTAAGGTCATTCTACTAGTAATGGTGACATTTTCAAACTGTGTTGTGAATAAGATACCACATTGATGGTTCAGATTTTCTGCTTTGGAAAAGAGAATTTTAAAAAGAGAATTTTAACAAGTATGATTTCTAAAAATAAAATACATTCCAAGGAAATACTGTCTTCAGATATAACAGTTTGTAACTTAGGGAAAGACATTTCACTGTAACCTTTCTGGGCCTTAGTTTCCTCACCAACAAAAAAAAAATTTAAAAATTGAGATATATTTGATATATAACATTATATTAGTTTTGGATGTACTACATAATGATTTGATATTTGTATATATTGTGAAGTGATCACCACAGTAAGTCTATTTAACACCCAAAATGAAGGTTTTTCACTAGATTATCTCAAAGACTTTTTATAGCTCCCAAATTTGCTACTTAGTTCTTTGTAAGAGTAATATAAATCCTATGATTCTAAGATTCTATTCCCTTTCCTTTGCTTAATTCAAATCCACATTAAATCGCTGATCAAACTATATTTGCTTTATATCTAATCTTATAAATATACTTATTTAGTGTTTTTTTTTTTTTTTAAAGATTTTTCCCATTTCTTTGAGAGACAGAAAGATAGAGATCACAGAGGGAGAAGCAGACTCACCACTGACTGAGAGGAGAGCCTAATGTGGGGCTCCATCCCAGGACCCTGAGATCATGACCTGATCCAAAGGCAGCTGCCTAACTGACTAAGCCACCCAGGCGCCCCACTTATTTAGTGTTTTTAAAGTCCGTGTCCAGACTTATAGCTAGTTGGAGGTCTGAAGCACAGTGCAGAAGAATTTTAGGTGCACTCAGATACTGTTCTTCTTTTATCTTTTAATGAGGAAAAAAATCTTAGATTTTTTTTTTTTTTGAGAGAGAGAGAGAGAGAGACTTGAGTGCGTGTGCATGAGATGGGGAGGGGAAGATGGAAGGAGAGAGAATCTGAAGTTGGCTTCATGCCTACCATGGAGCCCCATGTGGGACTTGATCTTGACCCTGAGATGATGACCTGAATGGAAATTGAGTCAGAGGCTTAACCAACTGATCTACCCAGGCACCACAAAATCTTAGATTCTGACACTGCGAAGGTCAAAAAGAGTAAAAATGTAAGAGCCAATGAGCAGAAATTCCCCTCTGGTAAAAGTCTTACAGCCGTTGTGGTTCATCATTGCCATGAATAAACCCTGGATCTGGTGTGTTAAAGTTAAGATCACCTAGTTAAGTGGGATAATGAAAGATGGGCATGGAACCTACAGCCTTTAGAGAACCGTTGCTCGTGACAACCACATGATGGTCAGCTCTGAACCCTGAAGATCAATTTTAGGCAAGTAACATGAATACAGGATATTCCACGTACCTTTGAGCAATGACTCCTGATGCTAACCACCCAGACTTAGGCCAAACGTCACAGGTTAAGGACACAGTCCTCCACCAGACAGTACACACCACCCAGTCTAGGGGTGGGTGTCCCAGGCCATGCTGACCTATGCCCAATTGGCTACAAATTTCGGGGTTCCCTCTAATTTGGGATAATCTGCTAGAATGACTCACAGAACACAGGAAAGTGGCATACTTACAATTAGCATTATATTACAGTAAAGAGGTCAGCCCAATCAGAACCAGACAAAAGAAGAGACTCAAAGCATGAGGTGTCCTTTCCTGGTGAAGTCAGGATGCATCAATCTCTCAGCAATTAGATGTGTAACAATACACACAGAGTACTGCCAGCCAGGAAAGCTCACCCAAGATCTAGTCTGTGTCGAGTTTTTAAAAAATATTTTATTTATTTATTAAAAAATTTTTTTTAAATTAATTTTATTTTTTATAAACATATATTTTTATCCCCAGGGGTACAGGTCTGCGAATCGCCAGGTTTACACACTTCACAGCACTCACCATAGCACATACCCTCCCCAGTGTCCATAATCCCACCCCCCTCCCAAACCCCCTCCCCCCATCAACCCTCAGTTTGTTTTGTGAGATTAAGAGTCACTTATGGTTTGTCTCCCTCCCAATTCCATCTTGTTCATTTACTCTTCTCCTACCCCCTTAACCCCCCATGTTGCATCTCCTCTCCCTCATATCAGGGAGATCATATGATAGTTGTCTTTCTCCGATTGACTTATTTCGCTAAGCATGATACCCTCTAGTTCCATCCACGTCGTCGCAAATGGCAAGATTTCATTTCTTTTGATGGCTGCATAGTATTCCATTGTGTATATATACCACATCTTCTTTATCCATTCAGCTGTTGATGGACATCTAGGTTCTTTCCATAGTTTGGCTATTGTAGACATTGCTGCTATAAACATTCGGGTGCACGTGCCCCTTCGGATCACTACGTTTGTATCTTTAGGGTAAATACCCAGCAGTGCAATTGCTGGGTCATAGGGTAGTTCTATTTTCAACATTTTGAGGAACCTCCATGCTGTTTTCCAGAGTGGTTGCACCAGCTTGCATTCCCACCAACAGTGTAGGAGGGTTCCCCTTTCTCCGCATCCTCGCCAGCATCTGTCATTTCCTGACTTGTTAATTTTAGCCATTCTGACTGGTGTGAGGTGATATCTCATTGTGGTTTTGATTTGTATTTCCCTGATGCCGAGTGATGTGGAGCACTTTTTCATGTGTCTGTTGGCCATCTGGATGTCTTCTTTGCAGAAATGTCTGTTCATGTCCTCTGCCCATTTCTTGATTGGATTATTTGTTCTTTGGGTGTTGAGTTTGCTAAGTTCTTTGTAGATTTTGGACACTAGCCCTTTATCTGCTATGTCATTTGCAAATATCTTCTCCCATTCTGTCAGTTGTCTTTTGGTTTTGTTAACTGTTTCCTTTGCTGTGCAAAAGCTTTTGATCTTGATAAAATCCCAATAGTTCATTTTTGCCCTTGCTTCCCTTGCTTTTGGCGATGTTCCTAGGAAGATGTTGCTGCGGCTGAGGTCGAAGAGGTTGTTGCCTGTGTTCTCCTCAAGGATTTTGATGGATTCCTTTCTCACATTGAGATCCTTCATCCATTTTGAGTCTATTTTTGTGTGTGGTGTAAGGAAATGATCCAATTTCATTTTATGGATGCATTCCTAGAGACATATAAACTACCACAACTGAACCAGGAAGAAATAGAAAGCCTCAACAGACCCATAAGCAGTAAGGAGATTGAAACAGTCATCAAAAATCTCCAAACAAACAAAAGCCCAGGGCCAGATGGCTTCCCCGGGGGAATTCTACCAAACATTTAAAGAAGAACTAATTCCTATTCTCCTGAAATTGTTCCAAAAAATAGAAATGGAAGGAAAACTTCCAAACTCATTTTATGAGGCCAGCATCACCTTGATCCCAAAACCAGACAAGGATCCCATCAAAAAAGAGAACTACAGACCAATATCCTTGATGAACACAGATGCAAAAATTCTCGCCAAAATACTAGCCAATAGGATTCAACAGTACATTAAAAGGATTATTCACCACGACCAAGTGGGATTTATTCCAGGGCTGCAAGGCTGGTTCAACATCCGTAAATCAATCAATGTGATACAACACATTAATAAAAGAAAGAACAAGAACCATATGATACTCTCCATAGATGCTGAAAAAGCATTTGACAAAGTACAGCATCCCTTCCTGATCAAAACTCTTCAAAGTGTAGGGATGGAGGGCACATACCTCAATATTATCAAAGCCATCTATGAAAAACCCATCGCAAATATCATTCTCAATGGAGAAAAACTGAAAGCTTTTCCGCTAAGGTCAGGAACACGGCAGGGATGTCCGTTATCACCACTGCTATTCAACATAGTACTAGAAGTCCTAGCCTCAGCAATCAGACAACAAAAGGAAATTAAAGGCATCCAAATCGGCAAAGAAGAAGTCAAACTATCACTTCGCAGATGATATGATACTATATGTGGAAAACCCAAAAGACTCCACTCCAAAACTGCTAGAACTTGTCCAGGAATTCAGTAAAGTGTCAGGATATAAAATCAATGCACAGAAATCAGTTGCATTTCTCTACACCAACAACAAGACAGAAGAAAGAGAAATTAAGGAGTCCATCCCATTTACAATTGCACCCAAAACTATAAGATACCTAGGAATAAACCTAACCAAAGAGACTAAGAATCTATACACAGAAAACTATAAAGTACTCATGAAAGAAATTGAGGAAGACACAAAGAAATGGAAAAATGTTCCATGCTCCTGGATTGGAAGAATAAATATTGTGAAAATGTCTATGCTACCTAAAGCAATCTACACATTTAATGCAATTCCTATCAAAGTACCATCCATTTTTTCTAAAGAAATGGAACAAATAATCCTAAAATTTATATGGAACCAGAAAAGACCTCGAATAGCCAAAGGAATATTGAAAAAGAAAGCCAAAGTTGGTGGCATCACAATTCCGGACTTCAAGCTCTATTACAAAGCTGTCATCATCAAGACAGCATGGTACTGGCACAAAAACAGACACATAGATCAATGGAACAGAATAGAGAGCCCAGAAATAGACCCTCAACTCTATGGTCAACTAATCTTCGACAAAGCAGGAAAGAATGTCCAATGGAAAAAAGACAGCCTCTTCAATAAATGGTGTTGGGAAAAAAATTTTTTTAATCATTTTTTAAAATTTATTTTCAGCATAACAGTAGTCATTGTTTTTGTACCACACCCGGTGCTCCATGCAATCCGTGCCCTCTCTAATACCCACCACCTGGTTCCCCCAACCTCCCACCCCCCCACCTCTTCAAACCCTTCAGATTGTTTTTCAGAGTCCATAGTCTCTCATGGTTCACCTCCCCTTCCAATTTCCCTCAACTCCCTTCTCCTAACTCCCCAAGTCCTCCATGCTATTTGTTATGCTCCACAAATAAGTGAAACCATATGATAATTGACTCTCTCTGCTTGACTTATTTCACTCAGCATAGTTTCTTCCAGTCCCGTCCATGTTGCTACAAGAGTTGGGTATTCATCCTTTCTGATGGAGGCATAATACTCCATAGTGTATATGGACCACATCTTCCTTATCCATTCGTCCGTTGAAGGGCATCTTGGTTCTTTCCACAGTTTGGAGACCGTGGCCATTGCTGCTATAAACATTGGGGTACAGATGGCCCTTCTTTTCACTACATCTGTATCTTTGGAGTAAATACCCAGTAGTGCAATTGCAGGGTCATAGTGAAAAATCCAGAACACAGCAGCTATCTCTACACCTTAAAGAACTGGAGAATCAACAACAAATGAAACCAACTCCACACATAAGAAGGGAAATAATCAAGATTAGAGCTGAGATCAATGAGGTAGAAACCAGAGATACAGTAGAACCTATCAATGAAACTAGAAGCTGGTTTTTTGAAAGAATCAATAAGATCGATAAACCATTGGCCACACTAATCCAAAAGAAAAGAGAGAAAGCCCAAATTCATAAAATTATGAATGAAAAGGAAGAGATCACAGCTAACACCGAGGAAGCAGAAACAATCATCAGAAGTTATTATCACCAGTTACATGCCAATAAGCTAAGCAACCTAGATGAAATGGATGCATTCCTGGAAAACTATAAACTCCCAAAATTGAACCAGGAAGAAATCGACAACCTAAATAGACCGATATCTAGTAACGAGATTGAAGCAGTGAACAAAAACCTCCCAAAAAACAAGAGCCCAGGACCTGACGGATTCCCTGGGGAATTCTACCAAACTTTCAAAGAAGAAATAACACCTATTCTCCTGAAGCTGTTTCAAAAAATTGAAGCAGAAGGAAAACTTCCAGACTCTTTCTATGAAGCCAGCATTACCCTGATCCCCAAACGAGGCAAAGACCCTACCAAAAAGGAGAATTTCAGACCAATATCACTGATGAATACGGATGCTAAGATTCTCAACAAGATCCTAGCAAACAGGATCCAACAGCACATTAAAAAGATTATCCACCATGACCAGGTGGGATTCATTCCTGTGTTGAGTTTTTACTGGGGTTTCATTACCCAGGCACGAATGACACTTCTATCACTCTCGAAATTCCCAGAACTCAGGCTCCCTCCCAGAAACTCAGGACAAAGGCCATTCAGATTTTTTGCTCTAGAACACCTTGCTTTTGTTCTGTAGTCTTCGTTCGGAGTATAAGCTTCTAGTTCTTTCTCTGACAGGAGCTTAAGGGGTGGGTGAGGTCATTAACTGGGTTACAGACTGAGTAGCAGACTGCTACGCAGCCCGGGCCTTTTGGAGTTGCTGCGTCCTTGGACAGTAGCAGAGGCTGCTTTGGTGCCCTGGGAGCCCGCGCCCCTAGGCCCTGCTTCCCTGCCTCCCGCGTTCCAGACACCCTTGGCCTCGGCCGCTGGAGCCCAGGTCACGGACACGCCACACCCCTGGCGGTCCCGCCCCTGCAACTCCCCTGGGCCGCAGCACAACCCACACCACAACCCACACACCCAAACGAGCCCCTGGGGTGAGCCGGGGCAGCCCTGCGGCTCTGACAGAGATTGGGGTGGGGGTGCGCTGAGTGGGGAGGTGTCCGTCAGGACTGGGGTTTACCTGAAAAGCGGCAGGACCCCCAATCCACACTGACCGTCTAAAGGAAGGAAGGAACGAGCCTCTGGCAATTGGTGTGACTCTCATCCTGGGATTCTCCCGGCAGCCCCGGACAACTCCCGAGATCTCGCGAGATCGGCCCACCTGTAGGAGGTGGCCCCGCCGGGGTCTGCTTTCTGCAGGCCTTCCTAACGCCCCTCTCGGTCACCGTGTCCGAGCCCATCCTCTCCCCGCCCCAGTGTTTGCACTTGGCCTTACTTCTCGGCTCTGCACCTAGCCTAAGCCAGGTGAACACCCCAAAGGCCTCAGCCATGTCCTGCTTCCCTTCCTGGGAAACCTTTCATTCTACCTACCAGACCAGGCCCGGGAGCATCACCAACGGTGTTCACAAAAGAACATTCCCTGGCTGAGGGGCTTGGGTGAGGAGGCCAGCTGCCCCGCTGCAGAGTGCTGGCACTCGGACTGAGTCAGAGAGAGAGAGAGAGAAAGAGAGAGAGAGCGCGAGCGAGCACAATGCCCGGAGACTGTACTTGGTGAAAAGGCTCCGGGGGCATCTTTCGTACCTCCAGCTGCTGCACACGCCCTGCCGGGAGGGCCGGGTGCCCCTAGGGTGCTGGAACGGAGCGTTTTGCTGCAGCCTCGTACCTTGGCAGACATCAGATTGGCACCACAGGAGCCCGCGCTCGGAGCCCCTGAAGTAAAGGAGCTTAAACTGCTTGGCTTCATCCTGGCTCCGCCACTTGCCGGCTTGATGATCATAGGCAAGTTACTTTTCTAAGCTTCAATGTCTTCATCGGCAAAATGATGAAATGTTAATACCTGTAATGTGTTGGGCATAGCTCAGAGAAGCTCAGGGTTTGTCGTGAGCAATTGCTTTTGGACTTGCAGAATAGCCATCGAATAATACTAAATGTTTATTTGTGAAAGGTGGTATACCCTAAATATCTCCAGGTCAGTGGTTTTATCACATTTTTAAAGGTCAATACCTTTGTGAAAAGGAAATCTTTCACAAAATCCTAATCAGTAAAGCAGGTACCATCTGCTACCCTTTTATCGCCAGGGTATGGAGCCATGTTTCACGAAGTCGTTTGAAAACTGGTCTACACCACCGCTAGTCTCCCTCTCCCCCAGGCTCCTTCCAGCCAGCTCCTATAACGGGGTCAACAGAATCATCTCTGTACAGTGCCTAAGTCACATAATTTCCTTACTTCAGTTTCTCCATTAAGCAAAATGGAGAGGATAAGGCTACCTTTGTTGTGGCCGTGAATTTGATAGTGTCTGTAAACTATTTTGAGTCTTTGTAGATCAACTTTAGGGACAAAGGTCCTTGCTATCTCTAATTTTTAGGTTGCTTTTAAAAATATGGTTTTCTGAACATACTACTTAAAAATGGGTCAGACCCTTATTCCGTGTAATCTTAAGATAGGGTGGAAGCAATGACTTAGTTATCAGGGAAAAAAATGTGCTCTGTTTAATTGAAAAGAGGGAGTTTTGAATTAGAGTTATTCAGAAAGTGCCCAGAAACCAGAGAGAAGGATATGTGGCAGCATCTGTAGAAGGCTATTTATGCAGCTGGGTTATAACTGGGTCATTCTAGTCCTTCTGGTATTTTAATGTCCTTTGCCGAGACCTGAGACAGGTCCTTACTAGGGTTCCTTTCCCAGTAGGACTAGTTTCATAGCCAGGCCTAATGTAGTCATTCTGCGCTGCAATAATGGGAGGTGAGAAGGTATGGCTGTTAGCAGCATGGGCTCTGCTGTTAGTCTTGAGTTTGGTCCTGTTTCCATCATACTACCAGAGGAAAGTGTAATTTAAGCATTGCAAGAAAGGAAATAATAACACCTATTTCAAAGGTTTGCCATAAAGATTACATGAGATAATACATGGAAAGCACAATTCCTGATGCATAGTAAATGATAATTAGAGAGCTATTTTAAACATCATCTGAATTTTTTATTATTTTTAAGCCTTTTTTTTGTTGAGGTATAACTGACAACACTTTATTAGTTTTATGTGTACAATGTAATAACTTGATATTTGTATATATTGCAAATGATCCATTTTACATCTAAAATGTAAGTCAAGTTAACATCCATTTCCATGCATAGTTAAAATTTTTTTTTCTCATAATGAAGATTTTCAGGATCTGCTATCCATATTTCATTTTCGATCCATATTGCAAGTATGCAGTTTAGTATTATTAACTGTAGTCGCTGTGCTATACATTACATCCCCATGGCTACTCATTTTATAATTGGAAATGTGTACCTTTTAACCCTCTTCACCCCATTTCTCCCCTTCACCCTACTCCAGGTAACCATAATCTCTTCTCTGTATCCATGAACTTGGTTCCACATGTAAGTGAGGTCATATGGTACTTATGTTTCTCTGCTTGACTTATTTCACTTAGCATACTGCCTTCCAAGTCCATCCATGTTGTCTCAAATGGCAAGATTTCATTCTTTTTAAAAGAATAGTACCACACACATACACACACACTACATCTTCTTTGTTCATTCATCCATAGATGGACATGTAGGTTGTTTCCATGTCTGGGCTATTGTGAATGTGGGAGATCTTTTTGATCCCTGCAGTGTATGTGGGGGATCTTTTTGAATTTGTGTTTTCATTTTCTTTGGGTAAAATCCCAGAGGTGGAATTGCTGGGTAATGGGGTAATTCTATTTTTATTTTTTTGAGGAACCTCCATACTGCTTTCCATAGTGGCTGCATCAATTTACGTTCCTATAGAGCACAAAGGTTCCCTCTTCTCCACATCCTGACCAACACTTGCTATTTCTTGTCTTTTTGATAGTAACCATTCTGAGTGGTAGGAAGTGATACCTTATTATGGTTTTGATTTGCATTTCCCTTATGATTAGTGATGTTTAGCATATTTTCATGTGCCTGCTGGTTTATCTGTATGTCTTTGGGAAAAATGTCTATTCAGATCCTCTGCCCATTTTTTAATTGGATTATTTGTTCTTTTTTTTTTTTTTTTTTTTTTTTTGCTATTGAGTTATATGAGTTCTTTTTATATTTTGGAAAATCACCCCTTATTAGATATATGATTTGTGAATATTTTCTCTAATTTGGTAGATTGCCTTTTCACTTTGAGGATGGTTTCCTTTGCTGTGCAGAAGCTTTTTAGTTTGAAGTAGTCCAACAAATTTTTGTGTTTGTTGCCATTACTTTTGGTGTCAGAACCAAAAAATCATCACCAAGACCAGTGTCAAAGAGCTTACTACCAATGTTTTCTACTAGAAGTTTTATGGTTTCAAGTCTTACATTCCAATCTTTCATCTATTTTGAGTTGATTTTTATTTATGGTTTAGATATTGGTCTAGTTGCTTCCTATTGCATTTGTCTCTCCAATTTTCCCAATACCATTTTGTAAAGAGGCTGTCCTTTCCCATTGTATATTCTTGGCTTTTTTATTGTAAATTAATTGGCCGTATATGTGTGGGTTAATTTCTGAGCTCTTTTTTCTGTTCCATTGAGCTATGTGTCTGTTTTTATGCTAACAGCATCCTATTATGATTGCTGTAACATTGAAATGTAGTTTGAAATCAGGAAACTTGATGCTGACTAGTGTTTATTTAATTAATATTTATATATTATTATTAAATTATTATTAAATATTAAGAAATTAATATTTATTATAGATAATAAATATCTGCCCATCTATATCTTTGACCCTGGTCTAAAATTCTACGTTCTAAAATCATCAAGAAGCTAAAACTTGGGAGGTATTGCCCTTCTACAACTGCAAAGCCTGAAGAGATGAGAGATTTTGGTTTGCTAAAAGGTATTCTGAGAGTCCTTATTATTTAAGTCTTCCATTATCTGGGCTCTTGCAATTATGAGCTTTCATGTGGGGAACAGAGCTCCTTATGTTCCCCTGTAAACTGAAGTGACCACTTACAATATTAATCCCCATTTCAGTATCTTTGGGTAGTATTAGCTTTTATCTCTGCTCATCAACATTTTTTGAAACAGTCTCTTGCTGATTGCCTCAAGTTCTTAACTTCAGACAATACAATAAAATGACAAGGAAGACTAGTTGCAAAGTAAAGTTGCACATCAAACAAAGGATGCAGGATTTCATGAGGTGACTAAATTAATATTGGGTAACTGTTGAGTCAGTCATTAATTCAACAAATATTTTTTGGACACCTTCCATGTAGCAGGTACTAGGTATCGGACCCTAGCCCTGAATAAAAGAGATTGAAACTCTAGTCCTCATGGACCTGACACCAAATTTACACAGAGCCAATGACAAATAGATCTGGCAGAGTTGAATCAGTCAACAACCAGAAGAGGAAATCAACAAAGATAATGACATGATAGACACTGTGGGTAATTTTAAGACATGTCCACAAATTCTTTGACACCCCCTTCATGAAAGGCAGACCTTAATTCCTCTCTTCTTGAAAATAGGCTGGCTTTAGAGGTTTGCTTCTAAGGAATAGAAGAATATGACAGAACAGTGATTCTGTGTGACTTCCCAGCTTAGGTCATAAAGACTGATAGGGCTTCAGCCTTCTCTCTCAGGGGCCCTGAGGTGCCTTGTGTAAAATCCAGCCTCCTGAAGCCATTATGTCGGATAGACCATGTGGTGAGACCAGTGAGAGAGAGGAAGAAGCCCGAGGAGTCCTTGCTGTTTTGGCTTTCAGCTGAGTCTTCCCAGACCAGGTGCCAGACATATGACTGGCAGGCTGGCAGCTGATCCTAGCCCCCAGTCTTTGACTGCTCCAGCTGATGACAAGTGGAGCAGTGACAAGCTGTCCCCACTGTGCTTTGCTCAGATTGCTTATTAAGAAGTCAACCATTTAAGTTTTGGTACTGAGCTGCTTCTAGATAGAAGAGAGAATTTTTGCCGCATGTGGAATTTAGCGGAGGGAGAATGTATTAACAAGGTAGGTGTTGTTATTTTAAGCCACTAATTTTTTTGGGTGATCTGTTACATAGCCATAATAACTAGAAAAATGCCTCAAAAGAATGATATGAATATAAAAGGAAAATAGAGGCCCCTGAGAAAACTGAAGAAAGCTTTGAATATTTTTATAAAAATAACCCTCTATGATCATTCTGTAAAAGTCAAAGGGGAAGTGATGGATCTTAAATTGTGTTGTCATTCAGTTCTTTTTTGGGGGAACATACATGAAAAAACTCCTCCACATTAAGACTTAGTGTTTAAAGGTGTTTAGAACCTATATTCTGTTAAATATAAATATAATATACATATTCTTTCAATTCATACTTCCATTTTCTAAATAAAGTCCCAGTCAAACCCTCCCTGCTCACCATGACTTATTCCTCAAATTTGGTGTCTACATTAAGTGTCAAGCAGTCTTTTCTCATTTGCCAATTTTTCTCAGGGTGTTCTGTAGGAGTGACAGGAAGGGCAATGGGAGTAATGAGGCATTCGATTTGTTACGATTTTTAGGTAGTGGCTTTCCTTCAATGTGCTCTGAGAAAGTATGGAGCACTTTCTTATAATCAACCTGAAACATAAACAGTGAATCACTTAATAGGAGGAAGAGTACATCTAGAGTCACTGGTATATATAGTTGTTGTAGAGAAGTGATGGTCTTATTTAGAGAGTGCCATAGAACAAAACCAGTCCTCCTCGAAGGTTCCTAAAACAAAGGCTTTCTGGTTGGATGGTCCTCCAATTGGTTACAAAGGCCTTGTCTCACATCAGACTGTAACAACATAATCCATGGTTCATTAGGAAAAGCTTTCACTTTGAAAACCAAGAATGCGTATCTCATGCCACACAAAGGGTGCCACACAGAGAATAAGGGGTCAGCCATTTAAATTTTGGTACTGAAACTGCTTCGAGTTTTTGTTCAGCCATCGGGATCCCTTAGGATGAACCTGGCATTTTTGTATTGACTGCCTTCTGCACTAATGTAGTTAGGTAGAAGAGCGAATTTTTGCAGAATATGGAATTTAGCAGAGGGAGCATGTATTAGACTGGCTGTATTTCCTTGCCTCTGGGCGTGGTTTGCTCCTTGAAGGTTAGAGCCAAGGGGATTCTTTATCTTCCAACATTTTCATTTAGGGCAGTCAAACACCACAATTTGCAGTCTTCAGCTTTAGGGAATCTCAGACTTCAATAAAGAGGATAGTATTTTATTATCTCCTCGGGTTGTTTTCAGAACTTTGAAAAAAATCACATAAACACTTCTACTGACTGGACGACTATAACAGGGCAGAACAAACCACTCGAGTCTAGTTTCACTTAGGAAAGCAATTTTCATTGTTCAAGACACTTGTAGTAAGGATACCACTACAAGTGAGGTTTTGGATTTCTTAGAAACCTCTTCTTTAAGTAGCAAGCACTTCCATTTTATTGAGTGCACAGGGAGGGGAAGTGACAAGTCAGAAGAATTGTTCACGGTACACAAATGGTGGGTTTCAGAACTTTGTTTTTCAAGCTGTTATTGGCCAGGACAAACCTGATCTACCCACTGTGAGATTTTTTTTCCCCTTCAAAAATAAATCTACCTCTGAAACCTTGAAGGGGTAAATGTAGGGAATCTGCTGTAATGCCTAAATGTGGAGTCAAAGATGTCTGTCCCAGCCACAGCCCTCTGAATGCAACATGCCTATACTTGAGCCACTCAGCCTCTTGAATCTGAGTCAGGGGCAAGTAATGACTTTCTTGCTGCTGGGATTGGAGGTTTACATGAGGTAGCTTGTGTAATGGCCTCCGATAGTACCTGGCATATAGGAGATGCTCCATGAGTATTAATTAGCAAACTACATACTCTGAGACTTACCTTTCTTATCTTTGTTGTCACTTCAGGAGGCTGAGAGGATCAGATGTGTGTGAAAGAGAAACTGTGATGCAAGAGACAAATATAAGGCATGTAGCTCTTCACTTCCACCTAGGAAGCAAGAAGGGTATCAGTAAAGGACGTGGAGAGGGTGCCTAAATGAGCAGTCTTTGAGGTTATCTGTACGATAACCGGGAGCTAGATCTCTGGAAGAGTCGGTCATCAGGCTCTTAGGACTTGGGTTCAAGGACTAATGTTCCCACCACAAATGTGGGTCCTACCTTTTACCTTTATTATTATTTTTTCTACCTTTTACCTTTAAAGCATAAGGGAACATTACTGTCCTCCTTGAGAAGT
Organism: Lutra lutra; assembly: GCF_902655055.1. Lineage (NCBI taxonomy): Eukaryota > Metazoa > Chordata > Mammalia > Carnivora > Mustelidae > Lutra > Lutra lutra. Next base: position 187,832,529 of record NC_062279.1, read on the forward strand.
AGGCTTATCATTCTTGAGACTGTGACAGGTTGATAGTCTTCAAGGTCTTCATGTGAAGACCTGGCCAGAGGTCAGGTGCAGTCCTGGTGCAGTCCAGCCGCATTTAGTGAACCCCAAGCTGGCCAGCACATTTTTGCCCAGAGGCTGGTAAGAGCAGTGAGAGTAAGATGCTGAGCAGGGAATGTTCCGAGAGGCCCGGGTGGGAAAATGCCGAGTCACAAGTCAGGGGCAACTGAAATGCTTCTTCACTTGGCAATATGGCTTTTCCAAACAGGACCCTACTCCGACCTGATACATGCTTACATGATTAGTTGATGTGGGTTGAGTACTGACGTGCAGGAGAGGGACAATAAAGAGGAGGAAATTCAATGTTAACCAGTTGGGGAAAGAAAGAATTTAAGTTATTAAAATTAGGTTTGTGCCCAATCTTGGAGGCAATTTGCTTGTAGCGTCTAAAGAAATAGACATGAAACTTTGTCTTAGCTTTGAGTCCTCTCTCTGTCTCTATCTTCAGCCCTCTGTCTCTTTGGCTGTGATTCTGTCTCAGGCTATGTTTCTCCCTCCCTGTCTCATTGCCTCTCTGTGTTCCCTTTCTCCTTTCTGTCTCTTATTCTCTTTTTCTGTCTCTGTCTCTCTCTCTTAGAAAGGAGGCTTTCTTTCTTGCTCCTTTTTATTAGATACAGAAGATAAGTAAATAAAAGCAATCCACCTCCATTGCCTAAATAAGAGTCATTGGATCCCAACACTGTCTCATCACAGACAGAGAGTACAACGGGATATTCAGAGTGCTTTCATTTATAGTGGCCATTAGGCAGTTTTCGCAGAAACTAGTCCAGGAAAAATGCAGGGCAGGAAGGATTATCCTCATGTTTTAAATAGGTGGGTCTTAGAGAAGCTGGAAACTTGTCCAAGGTCACCTGGGCTGTGGGCAGAGCTGGGGCTGGAGCATATGCTTCCACCGGAGGGGCCTCGCCCTCCACCAGAGATGGATTCTGATCAGTACCAAGATGTTCAAACCTAGGTCTGTCTGGTCTGGTCTGAATTATGAGAGTTGAGTCTGGGTTTAGGTTCAATACTGGGGGTGCTGTGTACTCTGCCTTCCAGCCATTTTTATTTAAGTGTAAAGTTAATGATAAAGAGCACCCACGGGAAAAGAGGGCTGGGGTGGGGGAAGAGCTAGAATCATAAAATGGAGAAATGGGACTTGCATCTTGAGGGGAGGTGCGGAAGAGTTTGTTTAATTTCAGGCAAGTTGGAATCAAATTTCCTGGTTTCAAATCCCAGCTCAGATCACGAACTAACTGCATGATCTTGGACAAGTTACTTAACCCTTGTGAGCTGCTGTTTCCTCATCTATAGAATAAGAATAGTTATGTTATTTGGTTGCTTGTAAGTATAAAATGAGACAACCATTGAACATAATAATAAAAAATAATTAAAAAATAAAATAAAGTCACTAACAACAACACACAAAAAATAAAATGAGACAACCCATCAAAATATCTGCTACAGGGGCACCTGGGTGGCTCAGTGGGTTAAAGCCTCTGCCTTCGGCTCAGGACATGATCCCAGGGTCCTGGGATCGAGTCCCATATTGGGCTGTCTGCTCAGCAGGGAGCCTGCTTCCTCCTCTCTCCCTCTGCCTGTCTCTCTGCCTACTTGTGATCTCTGTCTGTCAAATAAATAAATAAAAAATCTTTAAAAAAAAATCTGCTATAGTGACATAAGCACTCGATGAAGGACAATGAAAATGAGCCCCCGTTTTTTTGGTTTTGTTTTATTTACTTATTTATTTATTTTTGTGTTTATAAGAATAGATTCCTTCCTTCCTTCCTTCCTCCTCCTTTCCTTTTTTCTTTCAATTCAAGTTAGTTAACATATAGTGCAGCTCTGGTTTCAGGAACAGAATCCAGTGATTCATCACCCATATACAACACCCAGGGCCCATCCAAACAAGTGCCCTCCTTAATGCCCATCACCCATTTAGCCCATCCCCCACCCACCTACCCTCCAGCAAACCTTGGTTTGTTCTCTATATTTAAGAGTCTCCTATGCTTTGCCTCCCTCTCTGTTTTTATTTTTCCTTCCCTTCCCGCTATGTTCATCTGTTTTGTTTCTTAAATTCCACATATGAATGAAATAATATGATATTTTTCTTTCTCTGACTGACGTATTTTGTTTAGCATAATACAATGTAGTTCCATCCAGGTTATTGCAAATGACAATATTTCATTCTTTTTGATCATTTAGTAATATTCCTCTGTGTGTGTGTGTGTGTGTGTGTGTGTGTGTGTGTATGTGTGTGTGTGTGTGTATGTGTGTATACACCACCTCTTCTTTATCCATTCATCTGTTGATGGACATTTGGGCTTTTTTCACAGTTGAGCTGTTGTTGGTAGTGCTGCTATAAAAACTGGGGTGCATGTATCCTTCTGATTTCCCAGTAGTGCAATTTCTGGGTCATACTGTAGTTCTACTTTCAGCTTTTTGAAGTACAGCCATACTGTTTTCCAGAGTGGCTACACCAGTTTGCATTCCTACCAACAGTGTAGGAGGGTTCCCCTTTCTCCACATCCTTACCAACACCCGTTGTTTCCTGAGTTGTTAATTTTAGCTATCCTGACAGGTGTGAGGTGGTATTTTGTTGTGGTTTTGATTTGTATTTCCTTGATGATGAGTGATATTGAGCATCTTTTCATGTGTCTGTTAGCCATCTGGATGTCTTCTTTGGAAATGTGTCTATTTATGTCTTCCACCGTTTCTTAACTAGATTATTTGTTTTTGGGTGTTGAGTTTAATAACTTCTTTTTAAAAATAAATCTATATAGATTTTGAAGACTAACCCTTTATCTGATATATTATTGCATATATCTTCTCCCATTCCATTGATTGCCTTTTAGTTTTGTTGATTGTTTCCTTTGCTGTGCAGAAAGTTCTGAACTTGATGAGGTCCCAATCATTCATTTTTGCTTTTGTTTCCCTTACCCCTGGCAATGTGTCTAGTCAGAAGCTGCTGTGGCTGATATCAAAGAGGTTATTGCCTGTTTTCTCCTCTAGGATTCTGATGGTTTTCTGTGTTACATTTAAGTCTTTTTTTTTTTTTTTTTACAGATTTTATTTATTTATTTGAGAGAGAGAATGGGAGAGAGAGAGTCTGAGAGGGGAGAGGGTCAGAGGGAGAAGCAAACTCTCCAGTGAGTAGTGAGCCCAATGCAGGTCTCGATCCTGGGACTCCAGGATCATGACCTGAGCTGAAAGCAGTTGCTTAACCAACTGAGCCACCCAGGTACCCATATTTAAGTCTTTAATCCATTTTGAATTTATTTTTGTATAGTGTAAGAATGTGGTCCGGTTTCATTCTTTTGTATATTGCTGTCCAGTTTTCTGAACACCATTTGCTGAGGAGACTGTCTTTTTTCCATTGGATACTTTTTTCTGCCTTGTTGAAGATTAGTTGACCTTACAGTTGAGGGTCCATTTCTGGGTTCTCTATTCTGTTCCATTGATCTGTGTGTCTGTTTTTATGCCAATACCATATTGTCTTGATGATTACAGCTTTGTAGTACAGCTTGAAGTCCAGAACTGTGACGTCTCTTGCTTTGCTTTTTGTTTTCCACATGACATTCACTATTCATTGTCTTTTCTGCTCTCTTACAAATTTTAGGATTGTTTGTTATAACTCTGAAAAATGCTGGTGGTATTTTGATAGCGATTGCATTGAATATGTAGATTGCTTTGGGTAGTATAGATGTTTTAACAATATTTGTCCTTCCAATCCATGAGTATGGAAAGATTTTTCATTTTGTTGTGTCTTCTCCAGTTTCTTTCATAAGTATTCTATAGTTTTCAGAGTACAGATCTTTTACCTCTTTGGTGAGGTTTATTCCTAGGTATCTTATGGTTTTAGGTGCAGTTGTAAATGGGATCGATTCCTTGATTTCTGTTTCTGCTGCTTCATTATTGGTGTATAGAAATGCAACAGATTTTGGTTCATTGATTTTATATTTTGCAACTTTGTTGAATTCATATATCAATTCTGGTAGTTCTTGTGAACTGTTTTGGGTTTTCTACATAGAGTATCATGTTGTCTGCTAATAGTGAAAGTTTGGCTTCTTTTTTGCCAATTTGGATGCCTTTTATTTCTTTTTGTTGTCTGACTGCTGAAGCTAGGACCTCCTGTACAGTGTTGAACAACAGTGGTGAGAGTGGACCTCCCTGTTGTGTTCTTGACCTTGGGGGGAAAAGCTCTCAGTTTTTCCCCATTGAGGATGAAATTAGCTGTGCATCTTTCATTTACAGCCTTTACGATGTTGAGGCATGTTCCTTTAATCCCAATTTTTTTTTTTGAGGGATTTTTTCAAGAAAAGATGCTGTATTTTGTCAAATGCTTTTTTTTTTTTTTTGCATCTGTTGAGAGGATCATATGGTTCTTATCCTTTCTTTTATTAATATGGTGTATCACATTGATTGATTTGCAGATATTGAACCACACCTGCAGCTTAGGGATAAATCCCACTTGATCATGGTGAATGATTTTTTTTTTTAAGATTTATTTATTTGATAGGCGGAGATCACAAGTAGGCAGAAAGGCAGGCAGAGAGAGAGGGGGTGGGAAGCAGGCTCCCTGCCTGCGGGGAGAGAGCCCAATGCGGGGCTCCATCCCAGGACGCTGGGATCATGACCTGAGCCGAAGGCAGAGGCCTAACCCACTGAGCCACCCAGGCACCTCTGAATGATCCTTTTAATGCACTGTTGGATTCAGTTAGCTAATATCTTGTTGAGAGTTTTTATATCCATGTTTACCAGGGATATTGGTCTCTAGTTCTCTTCTTAGTGGGGTCTTGGGTTTTGAAATCAAGGTAGTGCTGACATCATAGAGTGAGTTTGGAAGTTTGTCTTCGATTTCTATTTTGTGGAACAGCTTCAGCAGAATAGGTGTTAATTCTTCTTTAAATGTTTGGGAGAATTCCTTCTAGGAAGCCATCTGGCCCTGAACTCTTGTTTGCTGGATATTTTTGATTACTAATCTAATTTCTTTGCAGGTTGTGGGTATGTTCAAATTTTCTATTTCTTCCTGCTTCAGTTTTGGTAGTTTGTATGTTTCTAGGAATTTATCTGTTTTCTTTTTTAAAAGATTTTATTTATTTATTTGACAGAGATCACAGAGAAGCAGGCAGAGAGAGAGGAGGAAGCAGGCTCCCTGCTGAGCAGAGAGCCCAATTCGGGGCTCTATCCCAGGACCCTGGGGTCATGACCTGAGCTGAAGGCAGAGGCTTTAACCCACTGAGCCACCCAGGCGCCTGTAATTTATCTGTTTTCTTATTGATCTTCTGCTTAGGTGATCTGTCCATTGCTGTGAGTGGATGGTAAAGTCCCCTACTGTTATTGTATTATAATCAATGAGGTTTTTAAAAAAGATTTATTTATTTATTTGACAGAGAGAGAGAGAGAGAGACAGTGAGAGTGGGAATACAAGCAAGGGGAGTGGGAGAGGGGGAAGCAGCCTCCCCGCCGAGCAAGAGAGCCTGATGCGGGGTTTGATCCCAGAACCCTGAGATCATGACCTGAGCCGAAGGCAGAAGCTTAATGCTGAGCACCCAGGCACCCCTCAATGGGTTTCTTTATGTTTGTTATTAATTGATTTATATATTTGGCTGCTCCAAATATTCGCAATTGTTAGATTTTCTTGTTGGATTGACCCCTTTATTATGATATGGTGCCCTTCTTCATCTCTTATTACAGTCTCTAGTTTAAACTCTAGTTTGTCTGATATGAGTATGGTACTTCAGCTTTCTTTTGATGTCTGTTAGCATGGTAGGTGGTTCTCCACCCCTTCACTTTCAGTCTGGAGGTGTCTTTTGGTCTAAAATGAGTCTCTTGTAAACAGTATATCAGTGGATCTTGTTTTTGTTTTAAATCCATTTTTAAATCCTGTGTCTTTTGATTGGAGCACTGTGTCCATTTACATTCAGAGTAATTGTTGGTAGATATGAATTTGGTGCCATTGTATTACCTGTAAAGTCACTGTTCCTGTAAATTGTCTCTGTTCATTTCTAGTCTTTGTTGTTTTTGATCTCTCTTGTCTGCTCAAAGTTTTCCCTTCAGTATTTCTTAGAGCTGGTTTAGTGTTCACAGACTCCTTCAGTTTTTGCTTGAGTTGGAAACTCTTTATTTCTCCTTCTATTCTGAATGACAGCCTTGCTGGATAAAGTATTCTTAGCTGCCTATTTTTCCCCATTTAGCGTGTTGAATATATCATCTCACTCCTTTCTGATCACCAAATTTCTGTGGACAGGTCTGCTGCTAAACTTGTGTGGCTACCTTTGTAGGTTAAGGACCTTTTGTCCCTGGCTGCTTTCAGAATTCTCTCTTTATCTTTATATTTTGCATATTTCACTATGATATGTCTTGGTATTGACCTATTTTTGTTGATTTTTGATGGGAGTTCTCTGTACCTTTTGGGGTTGAATACTTGTTTCCTTCCCCAGATTAAGGAAGTTCTTAGCTTTAATCTGTTCAAATAAAGCTTCTGCCCCCTTTTCCTCAAGCTTCTTTTTCTGGGACTCCTATGATACTGGTATTACCATGCTTTGTGGAAATAATGAGTTCCCTAAGTCTGTATTCATGATCTAATAGTTTTGTTCCTCTCTTCTTTTCAGCTTTATTATTTTCCATAATTTTATCTTCTATATCACCTGTTCAAACTTCTGCTTTTTCTATCCTTGCTGTGATTACATCTAGTCGGTTTTATGTCTCAGTTATAACATTTTTTATTTCAGCTGACTAGTTTTTAGGTGCTTTATTTCTGCAGCCAGGGTTTCTCTGGTGTTTTCTATACTTCTTTCAAGCCCAGATAGGATTCTTATGACTGTCTTTCTAAATTCTTGTTCAGATATATTGCTTTTATGTGTTTGACCAAATTCCTGGCTGTGATTCCTTCTTGGTCTTTCTTTAGGGGAGAATTATCATTATGTCTGAGTTTCTGTCTTTTATGCATTATGAAAGCTTGTTGTTTCCTGCTTCTGACAGTAATACTATAATAAGAAGAGGTCATGTGCTGTCCTGTGCCTTGTGCTTCAGAAGTCTTTCTGGTGTATGCTCTGTGCACTCTGCTGCTGTGTTTTGGCTGCTCTTTCCCACAGGTCGGTCCTCTACAGAGTTCCTCCTTGCTTGCAGTAGGGAATCTTTGGACCTTTAACTAGGTGTGCTTTGATTTGCTTGTTGAGATAAGCCTGATTGGGGCCCCGGGGTGGCTCATTTGGTTGAGCATCTGCATTTCACTCAGGTCATGATCCCAGGGTACTGGGATGGGACCCCACATTATTCTCTCTGCTTGGCAGGGAGTCAGCTTCTCCATCTCACTCTCCTTCTGTGTGCTCTCTCTCTGTCAAATTAAAAAAAAATCTTTTTTTTTTTTTAAAGGCAAGCCTGATTAAAAACAAAACAAAACAAAACAAACCTGATCTGAGAAAAGGAAAAGGAATAAAATAGTAAACAAATGAAAAACTATAAGTCTGATTCCAAAGAATAAAAAAGAAAGAAGGAAAAAAGAAAACAGAAAAAAAAAGAAGCCTGATCCAAAAAATAAGGAAATAAATCAATAATGAACAAAAAACTATAAATCTGATACCAAAGAAAAAAGAAAGATAGGAAAAAAGTAAGCAAGCAAGCAAGCTTGATCCTATTTCCCTCAGAACAGAAGATGACACTTTGGAGCACTGTGTGATCAGTAGACAGGTTGACCTGTGTTAGTCTTCTGAAGGAATGGCCCATTGCACTGGCTCATAATCAGACCTGCCCATACAAAGATGCCCCTGCTGGGCACGGGGTGGAGGTGGGGGTAAGGTTTGGTGTAAGTGACTCCAGTCTCCTCTGTGGGTGCTGTGTTTCTCTATGAAGTTCTACCATATTGGTGGTGCGAGGTGCAAGATGGCCTCTTTGTTTGGCAGGGGGAGGGGGGAGGGAACTCACAGGTACTGCTATTAAGGGGACCCTCACAGGAAAGTGTGAGATTTCATCAGATCACTGTCCTCAGCCTATCTGTACCTGGCTGTCAGCATGCCTGGTACCATAGTTCTCCTGGGTTTAATTGCTGGCTGGTGGTTGGGATTCAAAACTCTAATTATTAAAGGGCCTGGCAAAGTGTGGACCCACTCCCCTCCCTTGGATGAGAGTCTTGTGGTGTACCCAGGACCGTTCTGTCCCAGAAAAGCAGTTGCAAGGCATGTGCTTGGTGACTGGAGTCTGTTGGGATGTAGAGTGAAAAACTATGACCAGGTTATCTGCCCTCTGCTTGTGCCTCTGTCTCCTGCTGCTGAACAGTCACTCACTGGCTCCTGGAATGCCCTTCATCCTTAGAGAGGTAAAAATACTCTCTTCCAGATGTTCACTGTGCAGGGAAACCTTCTCCCTCAGTGCTACCAAGGGGATCCCCTCAGTGTGGCGTGTTGTGCGAATCCTATGCACTGCTCTCTCTTTCTCTCTCTCGCTGTCTCCCTCTCTCCCTGACTTCGCTCCATGAAAATGGCTCCTTTCCCTTTGTGGCATTGTGGCTTTTCTCTCCCCTAGTTCATGGTTCCAAATCTCATATCTGCCATGTTCTCTCCCTCCAATTGTGTGGATTGTTTCCTTAATCCTCAGATCAATTTCCTAGTTGTTCAGAATGATTTGATGTTGATCTAGTTGTGTTGGAGGGACCAGGCAAGCTCAGGGTCTCCCTACTATTCCACCATCTTACCTCCTTCCTTTCTGGTTTTGTTTTAACAGAGCTTGGACTGGTGCTACCCCTACAAGCTGCCTCCTGCATCACTATATTTATTGAGTACTTTTATCCGCTAGGTATAATTCGAAGTTCTGCAGAAACAAAAGTAAACTAAACCTAGTTTCTGGTCATAGAGAAATTACTGCCTGTTGGGAGAGACACACCATCATGTTCCTGGGCAGTTTCAAAACAGTGTAATTGGTGTGTGTTGAGATGAGGGAAACACAGGGTCGTGTGGGAATCCAGAATGAGGCATCTAATTGAGCTTCCTTAAATCTGGACCCTGGTGGTACTCCTTTGATTTGCAGACCCCAGGGATACTCTGGAGAAGACTTGCATCTTCGCAGGTTTAGCAGGTAGGAATCACTGACGAGAATGGGAAGGTCTCAAAAGTGAGTCATGCCATGGGTCAAAAGCTCTGCCTTGTGGGACAGACACTGCCACTGGAGTATATGGGCTTTCCTGGAGTTCAGGACATTAAAAGAAATGGAGACTAATCCTTTACAGCCCTTTTGTTTGATCTTTTGTGACTGCCTCCCCACAGTACACTGTGCAGATGGAGATGTGTTAGCAGAGGGGAGAGCAGCAGCGCTCACACCTCTGGAGGGTCTCCCAGCAGCACAGTTAGCACTGGCAGGCAGAGTTACATTTTGTGAGTGGCTACAAAACGTATTTTCAACAGGCCAGCATCTCTCAGCTTTATCTCCTTATGGGTCTCTTTACACAATAGCATTTATAGAAAAAACCAGCAGGGTACAGAAAAAATGAAATGAAGTCATGGCCTGCTCTCCAAAGGCAGAGAGAATGCTGGAGTGGAACCGCCGTTCTAGTTACTCGTGGGCGGCATCAACAGTCGTGAGGCTCTCCCCATCCGGTAGGCAGCTGAGGGGTTTGCTCTTGGGGATGGAAATGACAGGTGTTTGGGCTGCAGCTTGTCCTGTCTTTGCATCTTGTCATAGTCTGCAGCCTAGCACCGTGCTTCCGTTCGTATGTTTTCTCTTCCTTGGAAACAAGATTTTCTCCCAGATTAGACCACCGGTTTTAAAAGTAATTGTTGGCACTGAGGCACGATGATGATGTGAATACCCTTCTGTGATAAGATGAGGCTTTGGAAGGAAATTCCCTGCTGTTGCTGATTTCTTTTTCCCCGTTACCGATCGTCATGTTGTTCAACACGGCCTCAAAACATCATTCTTAGACAGGAGAGCAGGGTGGTTAAAAACAGACTTGAAACAGTCTCACTCAGCGACTTACTATGTGACTATGCCAGGTGTGTTACCTTTCTGCTTGAGTCACCACATCTGTAAAATGGAAATAATATACTCTTTTCCCCAGAGGGATATTGTAAGAGTAGGTTAATTATTAAAAACAGTCCCTGGCCCACAGTGAGTTCTGTGTGAGGATTTCCTATGATTATTACTATGAAAACCAAACTTTTCATGCTAGATAGTCCTTGCAGTGAATTTAAACCTATTTCATGCAGCAGAGAGCATGTTAGTACCAGCTCTGGTGTCGGGTGGGTGGCTCTGAGCCCTGGTTGAGTAGTTAGTTGCTAGATGTGTGACCTTGGCCAAATTACTAAACTCCCTGTGCTTCAGTTTTCTTTTCTATGAAATGGCTCAAAGCATTGCAGTGAGGATTAAATGAGATAATGTATGAAAAATAAGTCACTTAACCTCCCTGTACCTCAGTTCCCTCATATGCACAATAGGGATTATTGTGGAAGCTGCCTTGTGGGACTGTTGTGAGGCTTAACTGAGGATTAGACATGAGTAAAGTGTTTAGGACAGTGCCCTGTATGTAATAAGCACATGATACAATTTAGCCATTATTTTTATTAAATGTCTGCTTCCCTCTATCACGTCATTATAATATCACTGTTACCATTTATTTAATGTGCATTGTATTTAGGATTCTGATATAGTGACCCACATTTTCCAACTTGTCTCACTCTGGATTTCCTCGGCAACTGGCAGTTTCACCCCTCGTCCCATTTTGGCCTGTTTATCCACTCTGATTTTTTATTGACTCAATTACTGCTTCCCTGAGTACCATTCACACACACCAAGTTAATGGCATGTTATTTGCTGAGTGAGGCTTTTTCCCCATCTTGCTTCAGTCTGTGAATGGTCTCTTGAGCTCCCTCCTGACATAAAGAGCTCAGGTTTAATGTTATTAAAGCTCCCAGTGGACTCCTGGGGTACCTTGGTTTTGTGACTATAACTGCTTTTAAGCAATTTCAGAATGTTATTAGCCTGAGGCCCTTGTTCAGGCAGGAAGAGTTAGCATTAATTAATTAATGCTCCCAATCTTGGGCTATTTGGAATCTTTGAATGTTTAACTTCTGTGATAGTTGTCAGAACATATAAACTCTGACTCATATAATTAATTCCTCAACCACCTCAAATCCTTTCTGGAAGCAGCAGAATACAAAAAGTGAATAATAATAGGTTAAATCTTCTTTGCATCATTCGTTTATTCATTCACTATTTGAAGTGTTTATTGAGCTTCTACAGAACTGTACTTGTTCCCTGCCCCTGTCTGGCACCCCCACCCCACCATCAGTACTGCAAGGAATTTGGTTCTACCACTTTGTCAATTTTTTCAGCCAGAAAAATGTTCTGCCATGTGTCTTTTGTTCTTTTTCTGAGGCAGCTACAAAGTTATAATTTACTGGCATGTAGAGAAAAGTGGATTTTTTTCACTGCAACTCCATTTCCCTCCTCCTTTGGGATTCTTGGGAAAACCTGATTAAAATGTCAGCCAGAAGAATGGCTGGTGATTCTTTAAAAGGACTGATTAAACCAGGATGACCCACAGCATTAACAGGAGAAGAAAACCCTGTGGGGATCCGAGCGTGTAACTTTTTAGTTATTTGGGTGTAGTAAAAAAAAGAAAGAAACAAGAAGCTTTGATAGAGTGAAAGAGTGTTATTAAAGATTATTATTAACAATGCTAATAATAAATGCCAGTTAAGTGATTTCTGTCCCAGGCTCTGTGTTAAACCTTTGTCCATATTATTTCCAATATTTATGCCCTTGGAAGTGGGTAAGATTGCCTTCATTCTCTCTATAAATATAAGTAATGTATCTGTGATATTATACCAGTACCTGTATGGTCATACTTACATGAGTATAAAGGCCTTTAATAGGAGGAGACTGTCACTTCTAGGATGGCACTCTACCACACTTAAAGACGTGATTCCTTCTGCCTGGGATTTGAACACTAACTTTTGCTCTGCTCTTTGGGACCTGGTCCCTTTGCCCTGATCTTGTACCTGCTTTCAATTTTTTTTTTTTTTTTACTAGTTGTTTCCTATTTTAAATTCTCACATTGGAGGAAAGCTGATCACAAATATATGCATAGAATGGTTCTCTGTAGAAAGGGAAGACTTTTCTGACTTAGCCATAGCATTTTAATTTTGTATTTTATGAGAATTAGGTTCTATGTGTTGAACAATCCTAAAGGGAGTCATAAAGTGGGACCAAAATCTATGGCCTATTAATGGGTTAAATAGGTGATGGAAAATAAGGAGTGCGCTTGTGATGATGAGCACAGGGTGATGTATGGAACTATTGGATTACTATATTGTCCACCTGCTAAAGTAACACTATATGTTGGCTAACTGGAATTAAAAACTTAAAAAAAAACCCACCCCAAACCTATGGCCTATTTGATTTCCTCTGAGGTTATTTGTGGCCCCCATTGCCCCATATGGCTACATTGTGGAAGGGAGGCCCATAGGAGGGACAGGATGAGTTGTCTGATTGACTTTGGCCAGGCTTATCTAGAGACTGACCTCCACTATTGTCTCTATTTTTCCTACCATTCAAAACCTCGTCCAGGTTAAACCACATGAAATTTGGTCTCCTCCAGTGCTAAATATTCTTTTGGTTCTATGGCATGAAACACCATATTATGTTACTTTTTAACTTATAGTAATAGTCTTGTCCATCCAATGGATTGTGAGCTCCATGTGGTTACAAACAGATCTCTCTTTACTGTGCCTTCCTTTCCTCATTCCCCTTACTCCCTAATCTTCACCTCTTACTGATCACAATGCTAGTCATGCAGAGGTTGCTCAAAATCTACCCTTGAATAACTATTTAAAACATTTTTCTTTTAGGGTATCAATTTCTATAATAAGACATATGTTCTATAGAATGAACTACCCTATTATCAGGAAGAGAGTGGGTGGAGGGAAGGTAAAAGAGAAAAATCTCAGGAAGAGGACCAGTGGCCCTGTAGATCATGACTATTCAGCCAGTGTTAGGGAACTCCCTTTAAAAATTCCCTGAGAATAAAAAATCAGAGTACAGAAGTCTGTTGCATTTCTGGAGACCAATAATGAAGCAGCAGAAAGAGAAATCACGAAATCAATCCCACTTACAGTCGTGCCAAAAATAGTAAGATGGAGTAAACCTAACCAAAGAAGTAAAAGATCAGTACTCTGAAAACTATAAAACACTGATGAAGGAAATTGAAGGCACAAAGAAATGGAAAAGCATTCCAAGCTCATGGATTGGAAGAACAAATATTATTAAAATATCTGTATTCCCAAACAATCTATACATTTGATGCAGTCCCTATCAAAACACCAACAGCATTTTTCACAGAGCTAGAACGAACAATCCTAAAGTTTGTATGGAATTACAAAAGACTCTGAATAGCCAAAGCAATCTTGAAAAAGAAAAGCAAAACTGGAGCATCACAATTCTAGACTTCAAGCTGTATTACAAAGCTGTAGTGATCAAGACGGTATGGTGCTGGCACAAAAATAGACACACCGATAGATCAATAGAATAGAATAGACAACCCAGAAATGAACCCACAGCTCTATGGTCAATCTTCGACAGAGCAGGAAAGGATATCCGATGGGAAGAAGTCTCTTCAACAAACAATTTTGGGAAAACTGGACCACTTTCTTACACTATACATAAAAATAAATTGAAAATGGATGAAAGACCTAAATGTGAGACAGAAAACCAACCATTAAAATCCTAGAGGAGAGCATAAGCAGTAACCTCTTTGACACTGACTATAACAACTTCTTAATAGATATGTGCCCTGAAGCAGGGGAAACAAAAGCAAAAATAAACTCTTGGTAAAAGGTGAAAGATTTGTATAATCTGAAGAGAAACCAGAGTATATGAAAAATAAACTCTTGGGACTGCATCAAAATAAAAAACAGGACTGTTTCCTGTCTGTGAAGGAAACAGACAACAAAACTAAAAAAATGGATGATGGAATGGGAGAAGATATTTGCAAATGCATATCTGATAAAAGGTTAGTATCCAAAAACTATAAAGAACTTATCAAACGCAGCACTCAAAAAAACAAATAATCCAGTTAAGAAATGGGTAGAAGACATGAACAGACATTTTTCCAAAGAAAACATACCAATGGCTAGCAGACACATAAAAAGATGTTCAACATCACTCATCGTCAGAGAAATACAAGTCACAACTATAGCGATTATCACCTCATGCCTCTCAGAATGGCCAGAACTAGCAACACAGGAAACAACAGGTGTTGGAGAGGATGCAGAGAAAGGGGAACGCTTCTACACTGTGGATGGGAATGCAAACTGGTGCAGCTACTCTGGAAAAGAGTATGGAGGTTCCTCAAAAAGTTAAAGATAGAATTACCCTATGATCCAGCAATTGTACTAATAGGTATTTACCCAAAGGATAAAAAAATACTGATTTGAAGGGATACATGCACCATGATGTTTATAGCAGCATTATCCACAATTTCCAAATTATGGCAAGAACCTAAATGTCATCAAGTGATGAATGGATAAAGAAGAGGTGGTATGTACACACCCACACACACCCACACACACCTGCACAATGGAATATTACCCAGTTCATCAAAAAGAATGAAATCTTGCCATTTGCAGTGATGTGGATGGAGCTAGAGAATATTATGGTAAGTAAAATTAGTTAGAGAAATATGGGTATCATATGATTTCACTCATATGTGGAATTTAAGAAACAAAACAGATGGATTTAGGGGGGAACAAGAAAAGAAAAACCAAGTAACCGACTCTTTTTTTTTTTTAGATTATTTATTTATTTATTTGACAGACAGAAATCAGAAGTAGGCAGAGAGGCAGGCAGAGAGAGAGGAGGAAGCAGTCTCCCCGCTGAGCAGAGAGTCTGATGCGGGGCTCAATCCCAGGACCCTGGGATCATGACCTGAGCCGAAGGCAGAGGCTTTAACCCACTGAGCCACCCAGGTGCCCCAAGTAACCAACTCTTAACTATAGAGAACAAACTGATGGTTAGCAGAAGAGAGATGGTAGGGGGATGGGTGAAATAGGTGATGGGGATTAAGGAGTTCACTTGTGATGAGCACCCAGTGTATGGAAGTGTTGAATCACTATATTGAGCAACTGAAGTAATATTACACTGTTAACTAACTGGAATTTGGATAAAAACTTGAAAAAAAAATCCCCTGAGATACCCTCACCTTGACAAGGAATGTGATGAACAAATGGTAATCACTGGCTCTTGTTCTTACTTGTTGTGCACTTGTGGGCTCCTTTCCAGAGATAGACTACATGATAGCAACAGGTGGGAGAATGTGTATTACCCGAAAAAAATCCCAAACTCAAAACTCCTCCTTTGTTTAGGAAGGATAGATTTCTGTAAAAGTGGTGGGATAAACCTGCACCCTCTTTCTTGGATAAAGTAAAGTGTCATAAATTGATATCTTTATGGGTCCCCAATCTCTGTGCTAAGGCAAGTTGTAAACAGGGATGGAGCACCTATTCTGCTCTGAAGAGTTTCCAGGTTGGTTTCAGAATTTTTGCTTCCAGGAGCAGAGGGCCACTCTTGTTGCTATCATTTAGTTACTTGTAGGACCCCCTGGCTGTTTATGTAACCGAGGAATCCCATCTACTACCAGAGGGCAGAGGCAATACAGGAAATATTTGGACCTTACTTTAGCCTGCATCTAATCGATTCTAAAGCAGGGTCTCTATCTTTTGGGTACTGCAATTTTCTCATCACTGTATATATAGGATCTAAGTATTTTCTTCCCTGGAGGATGGCGACATCACTAATTTGTGTGGTCCCTAGAATATTCATTTTCTTCTTTTTTGGTCGTTCCGCATAGGCTTTCAGCCTTCTTATCATACATAAATCAAGAGACTCTATAGAAGAAATCTCAACTATCAGTCATTCTGTTCCTCTTTTTAATCCTTCCATGTTTTTGTTTTAAAATCTATCCCAAAGGGAAGAATTGAACTAATTTTAGGCAGACTTTTTAATGCAAAAATATACACAAGGGATCAAAGGGCAAGAATTTAAATTACGTGAGATGATGAATTTTTTTCAGATAATACAGTTATTTGATAACACTAGCTTGTCCTGAAATTTCTCATTTGCAATTAGATGTATGCTGCTTTTTTGTATTCAGGAGAAAATGTTACCAAATAGACTCATGGGGTTTAAAAGATTAAAAACGAAACAAAACAAACCCAAACTACTGGTGCTCAGATCACTAGGTAGAGGAGACTGGAAATATGATCCTGGTTTCTTAAACGTTTGCTGGCCTCCTGAGGCCCAGTTTTAGGAGTCTAAGCATTTTATTTGAGCATTTTTGGGTTGTTCACGAACCATGGTGTTTCAGGGTTAGCAGGAGCTTGGATTAATATCTGGTCCAATCAAATAGCCAGTGCTTGATTCCTTTCTTCAGTGTCTTTACAAAAAGGTCACTTAGCCTTTGCTTGTATACCTCCAAGGATGGGGAGCTCATTTTCTTATGAGATATTTCATTTCATTAATGGAAAATTCTATAGGAAGTTTTCTATATTGAATAAAAATCAATTAAAATATATTTATGGAGTGCATACCATATATGGAGTGCATATATTTATGGAGTGCATCCAGATACAGTTTAAACTCTGAGGATATGGCAGTGAACAAAATAGACAGAAATCCCTATGCTCCTGAGCTTGTTTTCTACAGGAGGGGAATAGTGAATAAGGCAAGTAAAATGAAGAGCATGATGGGAGATAATTAAGAAAGGAAGAAAGATGGTGTCGGGGTGGGCACTTGCTATTTTTAACTAGAGTGGTAAGGAAAGACCTTACTGAGATGTGACTTTCAAGGGCAGTCCTGAATGAGCCATACACATGTCTGGAGTTGGAGCATTCCAGGCAGTGGAAATAGTAAGTGCATAGGCCCTGAGGCAGGCGTGTGCTTAGTGTGTTCATGGAGCACCGAGGAAGCCAATGTAGTTGGATAGGGGAATACCAAGGAGAGAGTGCAAGAGGAGATTAAACAGGGAATGGGACCCAAGTCCTGTGGGCCATTGAAGGATACTGGATTTTACTCTGAATAAGGTGGGGAGTCACTGGAGTGTGTTGAGGTAGGGACTAATATGATCTGATCTATGCATTAAAAGATTTTCTCCACAAATAGACTGTACAGAGAAAAGTGGGGACTTAGGGAGAGCAGTTAGAGGCTGTGGCTGTAGTTCAGACCAGAGATGGTGGTGTATTGGGCAAGAAGAGATGTGAAAGGTGGTTGGGTTCTGTATATGTTTAGCATGGCACTCTTCAAGTTTTACTTGCCAATCCTAGTGTTATCAGCTGGGGCTTATTTAGCACAGGGATTTCTCTTTATATTTGGACTAAAAAATATAGGAGAAATCTTCCCTTTGATCCCATCTCCTCACTCTTCACAGGCAGCAGTCCTAATATGTGACGCGTATCTTTCTATTTGTATGAGTTCTTGTAAAACAGGAATTATTCTTTTGCCATAGATTTTTAAGTTAAATAGATGGCATTGTGCTACAGCTCACATTTTGTTTCTTCCTGTATTTTAAAGATTTATTTGTGTTGCTGAGTGTACCAAAAGTCTGCTGTTTCTGGCTGAAGCAACTTCTTCAAATGAGACCACTGAACTATGAAAAGACTATGCTAGCATCTGTTTCCCTTGAGTTTTTTCCTCTCCAGTCCAAACTTACCCACTTCTTCCAAGTGTCCCCAGATAACATGGCTTTGAGCTTTCTCTTGGCCTGTCTACTCTCCTCTAAGCCACCCACGGTCTATCTCTGCTCACAGACCTGGACTTCTGAGAGCAATATCTTAGCCTGGAAATTCCTTGCCATTTGTCAGACCTGAAAACAAGGTTTAGTAGCTGAGAGATGGCTGGAGGAACTTTGGGGTCTAAGAAAATAGAGGCCAAAGGACAAAGTGAGGCTCCATAGTTCAGATGTGCCTGGAGTAGGCCTTTTCCTTAGTATTTGTGGGTGGTGTTTGAGAACTTGGGCTCTAGGATCACATAAATGTAGGTTTGCTTTCTTCATCTCCCTACCGACTGGGTGACTTTGGATTGTCACTTAGCCTTTCTGAGCTGCATTTCCCCCATCTGTAAGATGGTGATAACCATACTACAAATTTCATGGGGTTATTGTTAGTATTAGATACAATACTGTGTGTAAACTTTTTGGCATAGAGCCTGAGTCAGAGTGGTCCCTTGGTAAATACTGGCTATAATTAAAAAAAATAAATTCATATAAACCCAGATTATCACAAAAATGAAATATGGGGCGATTACTTACATCACAAAAGATATTAAAGGATTCTCTTTAATAGAAATTTCTGTAGTGCACTTACAGTATGCTTTAAAGGACAAAACTTGGTTTTCATATTTCTTTTTAGCAGTACATACTGTAAAAACTGTGTGATGACAAGGAAGGAGATGTAGCCATGACAGTAAGAACCATGTTAAAAGCCATGTGTAGACATGATGACATTATTGTGGGTTCAGTCTCTCTCTGTCTGTCTCCTCTGTTTCTTCCTCTCTCTTTCCTTTCTCTCTTAGACTCTGTATGATGGTAATGTCAGTAGCGGGCTATACTTTTGAAAAAATCTTGAGGATAAGCCTATACTTTCAGAAGTTTTTTCTTTGAAAACTTATAATAATGAAAATATAGAAGTGCAGGACTTGAAGAGACCAGAAGAGTTTAGTGTCACTGAAATCATAGGACTGGATGGGAACCCACAGGTCACTAAACACTCTTCTTTCTATAGATGAGGACACTGAGACTTATGGTGGGGGGGTGACTTGGCCAAGGTCACCAGCTTATAAATGGCAAAGCAGGGGCTCAGATTCCCTATCCAGTGTTTTCTTTTCCTTTTGGTTCCTCATAAGAGTTGGAATTTAATCATTTTATATAATTCATTAATTTTTTTTTAATTTAAAATTTTTTTAAACATATATTTTTATCCCCAGGGGTACAGGTCTGCGAATCGCCAGGTTTACACACTTCACAGCACTCACCATAGCACATACCCTCCCCAATATCCATAACCCCACTCCCCCTCTCTCAACCCCCCTCCCCCCATCAACCCCCAGTTTGTTTTGTGAGATTAAGAGTCACTTATGTTTTGTCTCCCTCCCAATCCCATCTTGTTCCATTTACTCTTCTCCTACCCCCTCAACCACCCATGTTGCATCTCCTCTCCCTCATATCAGGGAGATCATATGATAGTTGTCTTTCTCCGATTGACTTATTTCATTAAGCATGATACCCTCTAGTTCCATCCACGTCGTCGCAAATGGCAAGATTTCATTTCTTTTGATGGCTGCATAGTATTCCATTGTGTATATATACCACATCTTCTTTATCCATTCAGCTGTTGATGGACATCTAGGTTCTTTCCATAGTTTGGCTATTGTAGACATTGCTGCTATAAACATTCGGGTGCACGTGCCCCTTCGGATCACTACGTTTGTATCTTTAGGGTAAATACCCAGCAGTGCAATTGCTGGGTCATAGGGTAGTTCTATTTTCAACATTTTGAGGAACCTCCATGCTGTTTTCCAGAGTGGTTGCACCAGCTTGCATTCCCACCAACAGTGTAGGAGGGTTCCCCTTTCTCCGCATCCTCGCCAGCATCTGTCATTTCCTGACTTGTTAATTTTAGCCATTCTGACTGGTGTGAGGTGATATCTCATTGTGGTTTTGATTTGTATTTCCCTGATGCCGAATGATATGGAGCACTTTTTCATGTGTCTGTTGGCCATCTGGATGTCTTCTTTGCAGAAATGTCTGTTCATGTCCTCTGCCCATTTCTTGATTGGATTATTTGTTCTTTGGGTGTTGAGTTTGCTAAGTTCTTTGTAGATTTTGGACACTAGCCCTTTATCTGCTATGTCATTTGCAAATATCTTCTCCCATTCTGTCAGTTGTCTTTTGGTTTTGTTAACTGTTTCCTTTGCTGTGCAAAAGCTTTTGATCTTGATAAAATCCCAATAGTTCATTTTTGCCCTTGCTTCCCTTGCCTTTGGTGATGTTCCTAGGAAGATGTTGCTACGGCTGAGGTCGAAGAGGTTGTTGCCTGTGTTCTCCTGAAGGATTTTGATGGATTCCTTTCTCACATTGAGATCCTTCATCCATTTTGAGTCTATTTTCGTGTGTGGTATAAGGAAATGATCCAATTTCATTTTTCTGCATGTGGCTGTCCAATTTTCCCAACACCATTTATTGAAGAGGCTGTCTTTGTTCCAGTGGACATTCTTTCCTGCTTTGTCGAAGATGAGTTGACCATAGAGTTGAGGGTCTATTTCTGGGCTCTCTATTCTGTTCCATTGATCTATGTGTCTGTTTTTGTGCCAGTACCATGCTGTCTTGATGATGACAGCTTTGTAATAGAGCTTGAAGTCTGGAATTGTGATGCCACCAACTTTGGCTTTCTTTTTCAATATTCCTTTGGCTATTTGAGGTCTTTTCTGGTTCCATATAAATTTTAGGATTATTTGTTCCATTTCTTTGAAAAAATTGGATGGTACTTTGATAGGAATTGCATTAAATGTGTAGATTGCTTTAGGTAGCATAGACATTTTCACAATATTTATTCTTCCAATCCAGGAGCATGGAACATTTTTCCATTTCTTTGTGTCTTCCTCAATTTCTTTCATGAGTAAGTACTATAGTTACTAGTTATAGTTTTCTGTGTATAGATTCTTAGTCTCTTTGGTTAGGTTTATTCCTAGGTATCTTATAGTTTTGGGTGCAATTGTAAATGGGATGGACTCCTTAATTTCTCTTTCCTCTGTCTTGTTGTTGGTGTAGAGAAATGCAACTGATTTCTGTGCATTGATTTTATATCCTGACACTTTACTGAATTCCTGTACAAGTTCTAGCAGTTTTGGAGTGGAGTCTTTTGGGTTTTCCACATATAGTATCATATCATCTGCAAAGAGTGATAGTTTGACTTCTTCTTTGCCGATTTGGATGCCTTTAATTTCCTTTTGTTGTCTGATTGCTGAGGCTAGGACTTCTAGTACTATGTTGAATAGCAGTGGTGATAACGGACATCCCTGCCGTGTTCCTGACCTGAGCGGAAAAGCTTTCAGTTTTCCTCCATTGAGAATGATATTTGCGGTGGGTTTTTCATAGATGGCTTTGATAATATTGAGGTATGTGCCCTCCATCCCTACACTTTGAAGAGTTTTGATCAGGAAGGGATGCTGTACTTTGTCAAATGCTTTTTCAGCATCTATGGAGAGTATCATATGGTTCTTGTTCTTTCTTTTATTAATGTGTTGTATCACATTGATTGATTTGCGGATGTTGAACCAGCCTTGCAGCCCTGGAATAAATCCCACTTGGTCGTGGTGAATAATCCTTTTAATGTACTGTTGAATCCTATTGGCTAGTATTTTGGCGAGAATTTTTGCATCTGTGTTCATCAAGGATATTGGTCTGTAGTTCTCTTTTTTGATGGGATCCTTGTCTGGTTTTGGGACCAAGGTGATGCTGGCCCCATAAAATGAGTTTGGAAGTTTTCCTTCCATTTCTATTTTTTGGAACAGTTTCAGGAGAATAGGAATTAGTTCTTCTTTAAATGTTTGGTAGAATTCCCCTGGGAAGCCATCTGGCCCTGGGCTTTTGTTTGTTTGGAGATTTTTGATGACTGTTTCAATCTCCTTACTGCTTATGGGTCTGTTCAGCCTTTCTATTTCTTCCTGGTTCAGTTGTGGTAGTTTATATGTCTCTAGGAATGCATCCATTTCTTCCAGATTGTCAAATTTGTTGGCGTAGAGTTGCTCATAGTATGTTCTTATAATTGTCTGTATTTCTTTGGTGTTCGTTGTGATCTCTCCTCTTTCATTCATGATTTTATTTATTTGGGTCCTTTCTCTTTTCTTTTTGATAAGTCTGGCCAGAGGTTTATCAATCTTATTAATTCTTTCAAAGAACCAGCTCCTAGTTTCGTTGATTTGTTCTATTGTTTTTTTGGTTTCTATTTATTGATTTCTGCTCTGATCTTTATGATTTCTCTTCTCCTGCTGGGTTTAGGGTTTCTTTCTTGTTCTTTCTCCAGCTCCTTTAGGTGTAGGGTTAGGTTGTGTACCTGAGACCTTTCTTGTTTCTTGAGAAAGGCTTGTACCGCTATATATTTTCCTCTCAGGACTGCCTTTGTTGTGTCCCACAGATTCTGAACCGTTGTGTTTTCATTATCATTTGTTTCCATAAATTTTTTCAATTCTTCTTTAATTTCCTGGTTGACCCATTCATTCTTTAGAAGGATGCTGTTTAGTCTCCATGTATTTGGGTTCTTTCCAAATTTCCTCTTGTTATTGAGTTCTAGCTTCAGAGCATTGTGGTCTGAAAATATGCAGGGAATGATCCCAATCTTTTGATACCGGTTGAGACCTGATTTAGGACCAAGAATGTGATCTATTCTGGAGAATGTTCCATGTGCACTAGAGAAGAATGTGTATTCTGTTGCTTTGGGATGAAATGTTCTGAATATATCTGTGATGTCCATCTGGTCCAGTGTGTCATTTAAGGCCTTGATTTCCTTGTTGATCTTTTGCTTGGATGATCTGTCCATTTCAGCGAGGGGAGTGTTAAAATCCCCTACTATTATTGTATTCTTGTCGATGTGTTTCTTTGATTTTGTTATTAATTGGTTTATATAGTTGGCTGCTCCCACGTTAGGGGCATAGATATTTAAAATTGTTAGATCTTCTTGTTGGACAGTTCCTTTGAGTATGATATAGTGTCCTTCCTCATCTCTTATTATAGTCTTTGGCTTAAAATCTAATTGATCTGATATAAGGATTGCCACTCCTGCTTTCTTCTGATGTCCATTAGCATGGTAAATTCTTTTCCACCCCCTCACTTTAAACCTGGAGGTATCTTTGGGTTTAAGATGAGTTTCTTGTAGGCAACATATAGATGGGTTTTGTTTTTTTATCCATTCTGATACCCTGTGTCTTTTGATTGAGGCATTTAGCCCATTAACATTCAGGGTAAGTATTGAGAGATATGAATTTAGTGCCATTGTATTGCCTGTAAGGTGACTGTTATTGTATATTGTCTCTGTTTCTTTCTGATCTACTACTTTTAGGGTCTCTCTTTGCTTAGAGGACCCCTTTCAATATTTCCTGTAGAGCTGGTTTGGTATTTGCAAATTCTTTCAGTTTTTGTTTGTCCTGGAAGCTTAATTCATTAATTTTAATAATTTTTTGGATTATTTATTTTGTTTTAAAAACTCAAGAGAATGGAGTTCGTGCCTTCCCATGGTAATCTTATCTCAGTAAGAAAGTTTTTCCTTAAACACAGTTCAACTGCCTTTTGGACAAATTATTTATTAACTTTCATTTATTTATTTATTTATTTATTTTTTATCTTAAGAAAAATTTTTTTAAAATTTATTTTCAGCGTAACGGTATTCATTGTTTTTTGCACCACACCCAGTGCTCCATGCAATCCGTGCCCTCTCCAATACCCACCACCTGTTTCCCCCAACCTCCCACCCCCCACCCCTTCAAAACCCTCAGATTGTTTTTCAGAGTCCATAGTCTCTCATGGTTCACCTCCCCTTCCAATTTCCCTCAACTCCCTTCTCCTCTCTAACTCCCCTTGTCCTCCATGCTATTTGTTATGCTCCACAAATAAGTGAAACCATATGATAATTGACCCTCACTGCTTGACTTAGAAGACACAAAACGATGGAAGACCATTCCATGCTCTTGGATCGGAAGAATAAACATTGTTACGATGTCTATACTGCCTAGAGCAATCTGTACTTTTAATGCCATTCCGATCAAAATTCCACCAGTATTTTTCAAAGAGCTGGAGCAAATAATCCTAAAATTTGTATGGAATCAGAAGAGACCCCAAATTGCTAAGGAAATATTGAAAAACAAAAATAAAACTGGCGGGGCACCTGGGTGGCTCAGTGGGTTAAAGCCTCTGCCTTTGGCTCAGGTCATGGTCCCAGTGTCCTGGGATTGAGCCCCACATCGGGCTCTGTGCTCTGCAGGGAGCCTGCTTCCCCCTCTCTCTCTGTCTGTCTGCCTCTCTGCCTACTTGTGATCTCTGTCTGTCAAATAAATAAATAAAATCTTTAAAAAAAAATAAATAAAACTGGCGGCATCACGTTACCTGATTTCAAGCTTTACTATCAAGCTGTGATCACCAAGACAGCATGGTACTGGCCTAAAAACAGACACACAGACCAGTGGAACAGAGTAGAGAGCTCAGATATGGACCCTCAACTCCATGGTCAAATAATCTTTGACAAAACAAGAAAAAATTTACAGTGGAAAAAAGACAGTCTCTTCAATAAATGGTGCTGGGAAAACTGGGCAGCTATATGTAGAAGAATGAAACTTGACCATTCTCTTACACCATACAGAAAAATAAACTCAAAATGGATAAAACACCTCAACATGAGACAGGAATCCATCGGAATCCTAGAGGAGAATATAGGCAGTAACCTCTTCGATATCAGCCACAGCAACTTCTTTCAAGATATGTCTCTAAAGGCAAAGGAAACAAAAGCAAAAATGAACTTTTGGGACTTCATCAAAATCAAAAGCTTCTGCACAGCAAAGGAAACAGTCAACAAAACAAAGAGGCAACCCACGGAATGGGAGAAGTTATTTGCAAATGACAGTACAGACAAAAGATTGATATCCAGGATCTATAAAGAACTCCTCCAACTCAACACTCACAAAACAGACAATCATATTAAAAAATGGGCAGAAGATATGAACAGACACTTTTCCAATGAAGACATACAAATGGCTATCAGACACATGAAAAAATGTTCATCATCACTAGCCATCAGGGAGATTCAAATTAAAACCACATTGAGATACCACCTTACACCAGTTAGAATGGCCAAAATTAGCAAGACAGGAAACAACCTGTGTTGGAGGGGATGTGGAGAAAGGGGAACCCTCTTCCACTGTTGGTGGGAATGCAAGTTGGTGCAGCCACTTGGGAGAATAGTGTGGAGATTCCTCAAGAAATTAAAAATAGAGCTTCCCTATGACCCTGCAATTGCGCTACTGGGTATTTACCCCAAAGATACAGATGTAGTGAAAAGAAGGGCCATCTGTACTCCAATGTTTATGGCAGCAATGGCCACGGTCGCCAAACTGTGGAAAGAACCAAGATGCCCTTGAACTGACGAATGGATAAAGAAGATGTGGTCCATATACACTATGGAGTATTATGCCTCCATCAGAAAGGATGAATACCCAACTTTTGTAGCAACATGGACGGGACTGGAAGAGATTATGCTGAGTGAAACTTTTATTTTTTTAAAAGATTTTATTTATTCATTTGAGAGATAGAGGGATGCAGAGAGAGTGCAAGCAGGGGGAGAGACAGAGGGAGAGGAGGAAGCAGGCTTCCCACTCCACAGGGCGTCTGACATGGTGTTTAATCCCAGGACCCTAAGATCATGACCTGAGCCAAAGGCAGATACTTTACCATTTGAGCCACCAACGTGTCCCTTTTGGAGCAATTTAAATACCCAAAGTCAGGCTGCCACAGAACTATGATGGTTCCATAACATTCTGGATATGGTCAAGTGAAAGAATATGTGTAGGCTACCACATTTAATTTGCTTTTTCCTCATTTTGCCCCCAACTTGAACTTTTTAAAGGCTTCACCTTCTTTCCACCTCCCTTCTATTTAATGTGTCTTCCACTGGAATGTGAGCATCATGAGTGACACGGTCTTCATTCATTTCATTCCCTGCTGTATGAAAAGGCCCGGCACAACTTAAGTGCTAAGTGAATGTTTGCTGGGGAATTAGTGAATTTACTGGGTGCCTGTGATGTGCCAGGCACTCTTCTTGGCCCATTCGGTACATTGGGTGCACTTCAGTACTCAGAGAAGGGAAGAGGAGAAAGAAAATATGCCTGTCTCTGATAGAGAAGCAAGTTTAAGTTCACCCTATTTGTCCCTGGCAAACTCAGAGGAAATCTTTTGTTTTTCTTTCTCTCTCCTTTTTTTTTGGGGGTGGGGTGGGGGGGATCTTTAAAGAGCAAGCAACACAACTTCTCTCCCTAACTTTCACATCATAATACTGTAATGTATCGTGTCTCAAGTGTGCATGTGCACATACTCACATATTTGTGGGTTAGTTTGCTATGATTTAAGCAACATCTAAATTTTATCTGTCTCCCTAATATGTATTTCTCATAGTCTTACATAGTACCTAAAATCTTCACTATTAGAATGATTTTCTGGGTTAAGGAATATCTATAATAGACCCATTTTAAGTGACAATTATTTTACCCAAAGCCACCAAACATTAACTGTTAGTGTCTCCAATACCTTCACATAAACCTTCACAGCTTTAATATTAGTCACAGAAAATAGCAGAGAATATGGGAAATGACCATAAAAACAGTTATGTTCTGTTGGAGAAAGAAAAAAGAGGGTTCTTTTTTTTGTTATTGCTATTTCTTTATTTAGAAATGAAGAAACAAGGTACAGAAAACTTTAGAGTATTTTTCCTAAGATGTCACACCTTTAAGTATGAGAGTCAAGATTCAAACTCAATCTAGCTTGAAAGCCTACAGTCTTTACCATTACACTGACATTCATAATCTCAACAGCCACAGAAAACTAGGGTCAGTAATGTGATCTGTTCCTTATATGTGCTTATTCGTTAAAGGTGGTTGCCAGAATTGGCTTCCAGTTATCCAGCTTTGGGTATGGGGAACTGAGGGTTCTTTTTTTTAAGATTTTATTTATTTGACAGAGAGAGAGAGAGAGCTAGTGAGAGAGGGAACACAAACGGGGGGAGTGGGAGAAGGAAAAGCAGGGTTCCTGCTGAGCAGGTATCCTGATGCGAGGCTTGATCCCAGGACCTTGGGATCATGACCTGAGCCAAAGACAGACACACCCAACAACTGAGCCACCCAGGAGCCCCAAAAAAGAGGGTCCTGAGAATGTTGTAGAACACTGCTACTCACAGTGTGGTCTGGGGAATGCTGCTGGTCCACCCTGAGATAAGTAGTTTTCAGGTCACTGAGCACTCTTTTATTTATTTTTTTTCTTTTGTTATCAAGGCTTTCTCATTGAAGGAAGCAACATATTAATTTGCTTTCTAGTGCAAACCCCTTATTTCAACGTTGTTTGCTAACAAAGAGCTTATGGACCAACTATTTTGAGTAGCATTGATCTAGAAGACAGGCCGGTGTCTGGGTAGGTAACCCTAGTGAGGCACTGTGAGAAGATCCTTGGGCTTAGTATGGGAGCAGCAAGGATAGAGAACAGTTTGGCTTACTTGATGACTTTGCCTAGAGATCAGGCCGACTTAAGACTTTTTTCTTTCTTTGTTTTTAAATTTGTTTCAGCATCTTGGCAAATGTATGCTATAGGAGACAATACATTTTGTTGAACACCGGTGTGGTACCGTGGAAAGAACAGAGAGGCAGATAGAGAAGAGTTCAGATTCATAGTACTCTGTTTATTAGCTGGGTGAACTTGGGCAAGTTTCTTAACTTTCCCGTTCTCTCATTTATGAAAACTGGAATGAAAGAAGCCACCATGTAAGTGTCATAATAATGATGAAGTGCAGTAACGTCCCTAAAAGCAGAGTTCCAGGCTCACAGATGCCTTTTTGAGTAAATGTATTGAATGATATTTCTCACACACTATCTCATTGACTCCTCTCAACAGCTCTGTAATAAGCCCATTTTGTGGATGAGGAAACAGAGTCTTAAAAACAAAGCCTGAGAAAAGTAAGATGATTTGCCTAAAGTAGGAGCTGAAGCCAAGATGATTCATAGAGAAAAGAACTGCTGTAAAGCAGCACAAACGATTTTCCTAAAGATATCTTTGTTACATCTGCTACTAATGACTTGGCTGTGTGCGAAGTAGCTTGATAAAGGAACATGAAGTGAATCCCGAAGCCTCTGCTTTATTGTTTCCACTTTACAGACTGCAAAACTGACTTGGGTGAGGAAATTTTCTTAATATGACAAAAAAGAAAAAAAAAAGGTGAGATTCCTCTAAATAGCTTTGCAAAGGTCAATAGGATTAATATACCCTTTGAACATGGTTATTTTAGCTGAAATAAGGAAACAGCATGGAGAAGACGCTCCGAAGTCCTTGTGTAATAGAAATGTTACATTTTTGTCCTCTTTTTCCCTTTCTTTATGGGACATGTGTGATTACATGAAGCAAGTTGGTAGGATAAATGGTTACACCAAGAATTTTTGCTCTGAGAATGGGTTGATTATCAGTAAATGTTATTTTTCATTCTGAGATTCATCAAAATTATTAACTCAAGTTACCTTGAAAAGAATAAGTAGATAATGGGCAGCTGAAATTGATGGATTGGGAGTCTGGAGAAAATGTATGCTGTTGGGGGCATTTACAGTTGCCTCCTAAATTTTATATAATTTAAACAAACTACCTCTAACTCCTTTTATAGGTCAACCTTAATTTTTAACCTCCTGTGAAATAAAAATTAACCTTGAGGTAAATTAATGGAATTTCCCAAGTAGAAATTAGAGTCCTAGAAGACATTAATAAAAGTGTTCCCAGAAAAAAGGGTTATGTGGTTAAAAACTTCTGAAGCCATTGGGTTCAGCAGAGTTCATAGATTTCTTTAGTACAGAACTTCTCAGAGCCTCTAAGTGCTAATGTGGACATCTGCCTCCCAGAGAGCTGCAAAGAGCATAAACTTGTTTGACCATACAAACTCTCCCTCCCCATGTTTTTTTTTTTCTCCCCCAAACACTTTTTTTTTTTTGTTGTTTTGTTTTATTTATTTGACAGAGAGAGATCACAAGTAGACGGAGAGGCAGGCAGAGAGAGAGAGAGAGGGAAGCAGGCTTCTTGCCGAGCAGAGAGCCCGATGTGGGACTCGATCCCAGGACCCTGAGATCATGACCCGAGCCGAAGGCAGCGGCTTAACCCACTGAGCCACCCAGGCGCCCCTCCCCCAAACACGTTTTAATGTCTTGTGGGGTTAGTGTTCTCTGGAACATCCTTTGAGAAATATTGATCTTCTCCAACCCTCCTCATTTTATAGTTTAGGAAATTGAGTTTCATAGAGATATGTACCTTGTATTCACTAACTTATTTTTGTGTTCGCTTATGGGGTATAACTGTAAAGTTTGTGTTGGCTTGTGAGGTGTGGTGATTATAATTTTATGATCATAGAAATACTACTAGAGATGAGTGTTATCTTTCAAAATGGAACCTTAGAGTGTGTTTACACCGAGTGTCTAGATGATGGTTTCTTCATTCAAAACTGTTTCAGAGATTCTCTTTTACATATTGCCACATCCTGGCTGTCAGACCTGCCCACAAAACATTTAACCTCAGGACTTCAGAGCAACAACTGACTGGTGTTCATGTGGTAGAAAGAGCGCAGGATTAGGCACAGCGATGAAACTTTGATTCTTTTAGGCTCTACTTGGCTATTAACAAGTTAAATGACTAAATCTCTTAAACTCTCAAAGTCCCAACGTTAGAATAGCTTATCTTTTTTTTTCTTATAGGGACCTCAAATGAGCTAATGCTTGTGCACATCCTTTATAGGAGAGATGTTCAATTGTGTAAACTCTGGAAGTTGACTGCTTTGAGCTAGATTCTCAGCACTGCTGTTTACTAGCTTTTTCACCTTGGGAAATTTATTTTATTCTGTTTTCTCACTTTTAGAATGGGAATGGGAATGTTTTTAACTTTTACGGTGCTTAGCACAGTGCCTGACCCATAGTAAATGTCCTATAAATGCTAGATGCTGTTAATCTAACATATAAAGTATTAGGTAAATTTGAAAGTGCCTCCCTTTCCTGAGAATTCTTGATTTTCTTAGGAGTGAATAGGTAGAAAAGCAAGGTAAGGAAAAGGTAATTAAGAGGATAAGATTTAAGAATGGGGATGCCTGGGTGGCTCAGTTGGTTGGGTGACTGACTTTGGCTCAGGTCATGATCCCAGAGTCCCGGGATCAAGTCCCACATCAGGCTCCCAGCTTCATGTGGAGTCTGCTTCTCCCTCTGACCTTCTCCCCTCTCATGCTCTCTCTCTCACTCTGTCAAATAAATAAATAAAATCTTAAAAAAAAAAAGATTTAAGAATGGTATCTAAGGTAAAAAAAAATTACATATTATATTGACTAGTGTGGGCTCAGAATGACCAGCATTTTCACATAAGTTATCTATTACTGCATAATAGCATTATGACAAACTTATTGGTTTAAAACAATCTCACCTATTATCTCACTTTCTGTGGGTCAGGAGTCTGGGCATGGCTTAGTTGGGTCCTTCATAAGGTTGCAAAATATTAGCCAGGGCTGGGTCTGATTTGAATGTTTGGCTGGAGAAGGGTTTACTTCTAAGTTCACATGGTTGTTGGCAACGTTCAGTTCTCTGTGGGCTGTTGGCTGAGGGCTTCAGTTTCTTGCTGTCTAGGCTATCCTCAGCTCCTTGCTCAGCGGACCTTCCCAGCATTACTACTTGCTTCCTCAAAGCCAGCAAGGGAGAGATTGTCTACTAGCAAGTTGGGTTATAATCTTAGATAATGTAATTTTATATATGTAATTATATATATTTTGTCGTCTTTGCCATCTTCTATTGGCTGGAAGCAAGTTATGAACCCCACTCACACTTGAGGAAGGGGGGACTGCACAAAACCATGAACCCAGGAGGCAGAGGGCATGGGGACACCTCAGAGTCTGCCTGTAGCAGGTTGTTTTCTAAAAATCAAGCCCAGCTTAAAAGCCCAGATGGAGATTTTGACAGACTGTGTCCTGAAACTAATTTTTATGAAAGATGACATATTTGGAATAAGAGTAGCATAGTTAGAGTATATATTATCTCCCAAGATGACCATTTTGAATCACAGTACCTGTTTCAACCAGAATTTACAACTTCTTGTGCTGATAGAAGCCAATTATATTATTTCATGGTCAAATTTCATCAATTCCAAAACTAAAAGCATTTTTCTTATAGTCCACTTTTATTTGTATACTTTATATAAACTTTTGGCATTCTATCTTGCATAGACTTTCCCCTAAAGACCTGTCCGGGATGACAGATAGGTTGACTGAAGGTGCTTTTACTATGCAGCAAATCTTCACTATGACCTCTCATTACTTACAGAGATCTGAAAAGATAAATCTGCCTTTATCGAAATTTCCTTGGTTTTGTGTGTGCCAAGCTCTGAATTTACCACATAATAGCACAAGTGTTTGCTTCTATTTGGCTATGTAGCCCCGTGGGAGTTTGTGTTAAATAGTTCCAATGGCCTTTATTATAATTAGAATCACCAGGCATTTAGTATTGAACTTCATGACATGGAAGAAGTGTTGTATAGAACTGTGTTATGCTCACCTACGTGGTAATCACCCTGAAGAGAATGACATACACAGGCATCATAAAGAAACTGAAACTAGATAGCTTTCCAAACATGGTCTTGGGGCATAAGGTCATCTTAACTTTAGGGTGTAAGGAAGCTATAAAATCGCAGATCGTAGGGTGTAAAAAATCTTTTAATTTAGCCTGATGAAGACAGGTTGGAGGTTGCACTTAAACAAGGGAATATGAGGTTATAGCCAACCACATGAGAAATGGAAGTGAACAGAAAGGGTCTTGCTTAGTTTCTGCTCCATAGAAATTGCAGTGAGCCAATAATAAATGCATTTGGATGCTGCAGAAGCTCCCTGGAAGAAAATCTTTTGTGAAGATTTTTCAGAACTCTGATCCATTCCCCAGAATTTGCCAGTCATGTTATTGATTCATTATTTTCACTTCATTTGAAGCGTTATTCATCTGTGACTTTGGTTTGTGGTTGAGTTCTACTGAGAATAAGATCATCAAAACGTTTCTACTTGAACTTTATTTTTCTTTGATGTTCTCAATAGTACAAACAGAACCTGAAGTGTTTTTGTCATAAGCAAGTACACGCTTGTATGTATTTAAATCTGACACAATTGTCATTGAAACTTTGAATCAGGGTAGAGCATGCCGGCTGTACGTCTTAAGTCCAAGGTTTCTTATGATTATTATTGTTTTGGCAAATTAGTGTTATTAAGTTTATACTTAAAAAATTATATTCCTGGAATGAATGAACTCAAGACCACAAAAGAGAAAAGCTCTAACCCAATCTATGACAACAGTGTTGAACAACAAAATATCTCATTCTTACATTAGATCTTAGTCCTAGGTTTGCTCCATATGTGATGTTGGGCAGTTCACTTAACCCCAGATTCAGATATTTAAAGAGCATTTGAACTCTAGAATCCCATAACTCCTAGGAAGTCAGAAGGGTAGCAACCTTTCATAAACAGTGTCAGTTATCTAACCTTCTAATTTCTGGTATTTTCAAGGGGTAGCTGAGGTCACTTTGTGCTGACTCCTATGAGCAGAGGAAGTGTGGGGATAATAAAAGGTGAATTGTGAGTTCTGAACTGCCAAAGGGAAAGTGTTATGGATAAATCTAGCCACATTTATTGAACTTTTCAAGTTCAGGGCACAGTGTCAGGTACTACAGAAGGTGCAAAGAGGATTAAGACATAGTTGTTGCTTTAAAATGCTTACAAGATAGAGGAAAATAAATGTTATAAATAAATAAAATAAGCCAAAGCAAGACAGGGAAGAATAATTATTGCTAGAAAAGAGATTCAGACTAAGTGTTATTAAAGTTTACATGGAATGATCATGTCTAGCTTGGGGAGGGTGGGCCTAGAAAAATTTGTATTAAAAGAGGACATTGAAATAGACCTTAAGGATGGAGAGGAGTTTGTCTGATAAAAATAGAGGGTTGGGGGCGCCTGGGTGGCTCAGTGGGTTAAAGCCTCTGCCTTCGGCTCAGGCTGTGATCCCATGGTCCTGGGATCGAGCCCCATATCGGGCTCTCTGCTCAGCGGGGAGCCTGCTTTCTCCTCTATCTCTGCCTGCCTCTCCGCCTACTTGTGATCTCTGTCTGGCAAATAAATAAAATCTTTAAAAAAATAAAAAAAATAGAGGGATGGTAGTTCTGGTTACAGGGAAGATACATAAGCTATAGTTTGGAAATGGGAAAACTTTGGTTTGGGGGATAAAATTGAATGGTTCCTTTTGGTTGAACATTGGGCAGTTGTGTAGGAAGAGAAGGCAATGGGCTCATGACTCTATCAAAAACAAAATTATGAAAGCCCAGATAGGTTACATGATTGGCCATTCTGGTTCATCAGCATGCCAGCCTTCTGAGATAAACTCATGTTTCTCTTCATGTCAATACAATGCATTTTAAGGATACAACTGCCATTCCAACAATCTTGTCTTTTGCACTGACCCAGTGTAGTTTCACAACCTTTAACTGTGTAATGCAGTGCTTTCTAACAGCATTAGAGAAATAGATAACATCGTCATCATTCAACAGCATTAAGCATCATCCAAAACATTCGTTTTGGCAGGAGCATTAAGAAAATCATCAAGGCTTCTGTATGGAGAAAACCACTCTGCATTTATTGTATCCTCTTGCAAATGAGAACGGTCTGGTTCTTAAAGCAATTTTTTTTTTTTAAGATTTTATTTATTTGTCAGAGAGAGAGGGAGAGAGAGCAAGCACAGGCAGACAGAATGGCAGGCAGAGGCAGAGGGAGAAGCAGGCTCCCTGCTGAGCAAGGAGCCCGATGCGGGACTCGATCCCAGGACGCTGGGATCATGACCTGAGCCGAAGGCAGCTGCTTAACCAACTGAGCCACCCAGGCGTCCCCGGTCTGGTTCTTGAAGGGACCATTTCCAAACCTGGCTAAAGAATGTAGTACCTCTTTTATGTTTATCACCTGGTGGCTGTCACCTTCACATTGCTTTTGGGCTTAACTGTTCTCTACATATTGTCTTGTCTTCTTTGGAGCACTAGAGTTTTTTCTTCTCTTTCCTCTTTTTTTTTTTTTTTAAGCAGTACTGAATTCTATGCTAGCATCTTGTATTATCAAAGACCACGTGCAGACACGTGAAGAATAAGCTGTTCTTGTGCAATTTGCCTTGTCTTTGCCAATTGCAGGCACAACTCTCATGAATTATTTAAACAACCACTGTCCTGCTGTGAGCCCAGGAGTACTTCAGGTATTCATAAAGAAGTCTCTTGAAGCTTCCTTTAAGGAATCTTACTCTTAAGTGGTAGTGAGTAAAGTGAGGTGGCAGCAGCAGTTGTAGGACTGAAGTAAACAATGGGCCAAAGTCCTGAACTGAGCTTTGGGCACTCTGTTGGTATCTGACTTTAAAGCCCTTTTTATACATGGAAGAAGCTGGTAAGGAGGGAGGAAAGCCAAAGTAAGAAATACACAGCAACAGGAAACATTTTCCAGGTACTTAGGTTCCGAGAGTTGTATTCTGAAATATTCCATGTTGTGAGTCGTACTTTCATATTTCAGATGAGGAAATTAAAGTACCAAGACATTAAGTTACTGATTTAAAATCATATAGTAAGTGGTACCTAAAATAGGCAACAGTTTTTTTTTTTTTTTCCCCCTAAGGACAGAGGATTCAACCTTGTCAGAACAGCTAGGGTTAGGAAATATGGCAGGGGTGGGGGGGCTTGTGTTCTCTGATGTGGTGGATGCTGTAGGACCCTGCCCAGTTCTCTTTGTGGGTCTAAGGCACGCATTTCCTCAGCTTCTGGGAGCACTGGAAGCTGACTCTTGACTGAGTTCTTCTTTGCCATTGTCCTCCCCATAAGAAGCTACTTCACCTAAGGTCATACTCTCTCCCTGGGGAAGCCAGAACCTAGACTAGTCTATAAGAGAGTGGGATATGGAGGCCCAGTTCCCTTGCCTTAAGGCTGGATGACTCTGAAAGGCTGGAAAGGCCATCTCAGCTCCAGAGACCTATATAGGATCTTGGGATCAGCATCCCAATCATATTTCTCTCCCACACAGGTGTTGAAACTTGCCCCCAAAATCTACACACATATCTCAAGCTCAGAGCCTGTTGAACTAAGAGGTTGGTGTGATGGAAAGAGCTTTGGCTTTAGAGCCTGGAGCCTTGGATTTTCCTCTTGGCTCCAATACTTCCTTCCCAGACATAAGATCTTGGATATACTGTATTATTTTCCTGAGCCTCAGTTTCATCATCTGTTCAATGGAAATGATATTCCAAGGTGATTGTTATATATATAAATGTATAAAATATATATTGTGTGATGTTTAGCCCATGGGTGGCCCCCAATTAACACTGTTTAGGGACTAATGAGTGGCTGGTCCTACAGTCTTGGTAAGATTTCCTAGGAAAAAAAGAAGCCAGGAGGTTCTCTGGTGAAGGTCAGTTGGACGTGTTGTGACAATCGAGTCTCCAGACATCACCGAATGTCCCCTAGGAGCAAAATAGTTCTCAGTTTAGAACTATCACTTTAGTTGGATGCTAAACAACTTTAATACTTTCCTGTATACATATCGTGTTCTTTTTTTGTAAAAGGGGGCAAAACATTGAGCACATAATACCAAACATTTAATACTGTTCCTACTTATTACTGTCATAGGGAGACATCACATTTTCATATATATATGTCCGACTTATTTTACAGTTGCCTTTAAAAATGCCATGGGCTCGGGATGCCTGGGTGGCTCAGTTGGTTGAGCGGCTGCCTTCGGCTCACGTCATGATCCTGGCGGCGTGGGATCAAGTACCACATCGGGCTCCTTGCTCGGCAGGGAGCCTGCTTCTCCCTCTGCCTCTGCCTGCCACTCTGTCTGCCTGTGCTCGCTCGCTTTCTCTCCCTCTCTCTCTCTGACAAATAAATAAATAGAATCTTTAAGTAAAAATAAAAATAAAAATGCCATGGGCTACCATTAAGCATAGTAATGAATGAACATAACTGTATTTCCCCTTTTGTTTGATTGATAAGAGTCACTGGGAGAATACTGTTAAAAAGACTTACCAGGTAATAAAAAAATGGAGGTTCTACTGTATATTGATTAAAGAGCAATGCTTCAACAGTAAGTCCCATGATTAACTCTATAACTTACTAATAAATAAGTGTCAATAAAGTATATTAAGTGTTAGTTGTTTCTAAGGCAAATGTTAATACTAGAGTCCACAGTGGGACCTTTTTAGAAATGAAATACAGAAAGGTTCATGTGGTATCATTTAAGATACACTGTGAATTTAGTTTCAGTTTGCCCCTGTTCTTGGCTAGGTTTCTCTTTCTTCCTCCTAAATAATATTAGTGTGTGCTAGGAAGTGCAGAATTCTTTAACTTAAGCAAAACACAAGGAAGGAAAGGGTAACAACTGGGAAAATAATACTCATACCACATGTTCCAAAGCTTTTGGATCCTCTGGTCTTTTGAATATACCCTGCTATGGTGCTTCTCCCCTAGCAGAGCGATTGTGAGCTGACGGGGCGGGGGCGGTGGCTTGCCTTAGGAGAAGCACAGAATCACTTGGAGAGAACTGAATGTTTTTTGTATCCAAGAAGCAAACAGTAGTTAGCCTCTCAGCATTTAATAGCTGTGGCAAGGTGAAGGTCACCAGAGAAAGCTGAGAGAATATTGTAGGACTTGCCTGTGAAACCTCAATTATCAAGGCTGTTTGGCTTACAGAAAAAGGAACTAATCGTTTTTGAGTAATGCCATTTTTCTTTCTTTCATTGTTCCTTCATCGCTGTCTTTTATTTGTATTCATCTTTTGTTGCCCATTTGCTCTATTAAACCGGTACAAGCGTGTGTGTACACACATACGTGGGCACACGTAGACAAACATATGCACACAGTAACATTTCTGCTGGATCTGGATTTCTTTCCTAAAAGCTGTGAAAATAGAAGAGGCACTCAGTTCTTACAGAGGTTCCTTCTGTTTGGGATGAGCTCTACCTTATCAAATATGTTTGTCTACATTTTGCTTAGATATCTCTCTTACAGAAGAGAACAGGAATTTGAAAAAAATAGATTTTATTTTATTTGCTTTTAAAAGATTTATTTATTTGAGAGAGATAGAGCACAAGTGAGTGGATTGGGGAGGGGCAGAGGGAAAGAGAGCGAGTCTCAAGCAGACTAGTGCTGAGCTCAGAGCCCAGCCTGAAGCTCAATCTCATGACTCTAGGCAGAAACCGAGAGTTGGCTGCTGAACTGCCTGACCCACCCAGGTAACCCTGAAAATATATATTTTTTAAAAAGTTTTAAAAAGATAATGCTTTTTATAGGATTCCTTTTTTCCTCCATTATGAGAGTATTACATAGTTAGAAAAATTTGAATTTAGACAAAAGAGATTGCAAAGGAGAAAGGGGAAAAGGGGGAAGGGGTGTTAGAGACAGAGACAGACAGACAGAGACAGAGGAAGGGAAAGAAAGACCTCTGTATATTCCTAACACTGAAAGGTGGCCATCACTAGGCTTCTGAGCAACATTATATAGGACCCAGTATAATATTTTACGGCTGATAGCTTGTAAGCTCCATGAATAAGGAAGAAACCTGGCCCACTTTTATCTTCGTTCCCTTTGTGTTCCTAGCAGAGGCTAACACAAAGTAAGACCTTATAAATATTTGTTAAATGCTAACTATTTTTGCTTCACTCTTACGTTGTTCATAATGAGGAGAGAACTAGCTAGCAAAAAGTGAAAACATGAGGGAATGCTATAAGCAATAATTTTGGCCAAACCCCTCATTTTATGGGCTAGGAACGTTAAGCCAAAATGCTTTAGGAACTAGCTCAAAGTCTAACAGTAACAGAGCCAGGAGATAAACCAATCCTATGCTATCATTATCAATCTTTTGTAATCTAAAATCCTTTTGATTGCAGTTACTCAGAAAAGTTCAACAATATTTATTTATTTAAAATAAGTCTTGGGGCGCCTGGGTGGCTCAGTGGGTTAAAGCCTCTGCCTTTGGCTCAGGTCATGATTCTGGGATCCTGGGCTCAAGCCCTGCATCGGGCTCTCCGCTCAGCAGGGAGCCTGCTTCCCCCTCTCTCTCTGCCTGTCTTTCTGCCTACTTGTGATCTCTGTTGTCAAATAAATAAATAAAATCTTAAAAAAAAAAAGCACTAGGAGTATCTTTAAAATAAGTCTTTTTATTTTAACCTTTCAGGTGAGTTTGAATATTTGTCTTTGATTTTCTCTTTATCATTGAGCTTATTTTATTTATTCATTTTAAAAAATTTATTTCAAAAATATTTTTAAAAGATTTTATTTATTTGACGCACAGAGATAGAGAAAGAACACAAGCAGGGGGAGTAGCAGGCAGAGGGACTGGGAGAAGCAGGCTCCCCGATGAGTAGGGTGTCCAATGTGGGGCTTGATCCAGGACCCTGGGATCATGACCTGAGCTAAAGGCAGATACTTAATGGACTGAGCCACCCAGGCACCCCTTTATCATTGATTTTAGTCCCAACATCTTATTCACTCTTGGGGACTTAAAAAGTTTTAGATGTCCAAGTCCCTACCCAGATTTAGAATGTGTAGTACTCAGGCATTGATATTTTAAAATAATTTTCACTGGTGATCCTGACATTCAGTGACATTGATCACTGGCGATCCTGTGACATACAGTGATGTTGGGAACAATTGCTTTAGATAGTATCTGTCTTATCCTTGAGTATTTCTAGAGTTCATTTCCAATGGAGCTGAATTTGAGGCTCTTATTCTCTGTGAAAGTGCCATACCATTCTTACGATTTTCTATCAGGCTAATACATTATTAGTATTAGGAGTTTCATTCTATAAATGGGGATGTATTTTGGCTTTTTTTTTTTTTTTTGAAGTTAACAAGTATTGAATTGCAGTATTTATTTATCCTCCCTTTCTTTCTCATCGTAATAAAAGTTTCTGCTTCTACATCTGGCTGCTCAGCAAAAGGCCATAATTCTCAGCCTTCTTTGCTGCTAGTTTGACTTGGTTTTGGCCACTGGGTTGTGAGGGGAAGTAATATGTGTACATTTGGATCACGCCTTTAAAAGGAGAGAACTTTGTCCTTCCCAACATTCTTCCCTTACTGCTGGAAAGCAACCACACCAACTCTGATCCGGACTCTTCTGTGAGAGAAATAAACTGTCTGTTTAAGCCTCTGTATTTTTGTCCTTTGTTATAGAAGCTCAGCTAGTACAACAAAGCTGATAAAATGTAAATTATAACTTTGACTTTCTTGGATCTTATTTCCTTTGTTTATAATCAAATACCTAGGATCAAGTCTCCTATGTCCTTTCCAGTTCTCAAAGTTTAACAATGCTAGCTATACCTATTTACTCCATAGCTATATGTTGATCAGTGCAAGTCTATCTTTACTCTAAAATAGAAAACAGAGATGGATAATTTCATTCTGAGGCAAGTGGATTAGCAAAGTGATAGAATCATAGAAGAACATAGTGACAGAGACTGACGCCTGCTCA
Source organism: Lutra lutra (assembly GCF_902655055.1). NCBI lineage: Eukaryota > Metazoa > Chordata > Mammalia > Carnivora > Mustelidae > Lutra > Lutra lutra. The sequence goes on from NC_062279.1 coordinate 187,871,888, forward strand.
TGAAAATCCATATTCTCTTCTCCCAAAGCACAGTTTTCCCAAGAGTTAGGTGTGGTCACATGACTGAGTTCTTGATTCTTTCTGTAGATCACTCTGTCTTGAACTCTCCTTACCTGTCTTCACATTGTCTGCCATTCTTCTCTCTGCCTTCCACTTCCCTATTCAGACGAACTTCTCTTGGAGTCTACCAAAATTTGTCTTCTCAAAATCTACTTCATGCTTCCTCTGAATTGAGAAACAGTTTTTCCCCTGCTTCCTCTCACCCTATCACGATATTTCAACCATGTCCAACATTCATCTTACAGATTGCATTTAGAGAGAAACTGTTCATTCAGAAAAGTAAGATTGCACTAATGTGCTTGCTTTCTGCTTCAAATTAATTTTTTTATTGTTCCTTCTTGCAGTATTGCTTTTATATACTTCTTATTTCCTGTCTTTCTTGGGCGATATGCCACATTTCTGGCTTTGGGAAAAGTACGCTTGAAAGAGCATAGAAATATCTTTTATAATGTTTCGTTTTCTCTGACAGCATAATGCCAGCTGCGATCTTTGTTTCTCTGTTTGTTCTTTGATTGTCCTTTTTTTTTTTTGTTCTTTGATTGTCCTTAAAGTAGGAGCATTCATGTATTTCTTACTTGAGTGTCCTCTTCCATTGTCAGGTGCTGATTATAGCATGTGTTGGTGGAACTGAAACTAAAACTTTCAATAATTTCATGAGTGCTCATTAATGGCATGGCAAGTGGAAAAATTAAAGCATGGGCATCATTTCTAGAGGCTTACTTCTTTTGCAAAATAAAAGAATGCCAGTGTAAGAAGGTACTCATGTTCACGCCTGAAGTATAGTTTTAAATGTCAAATGTTCATAAAGATGGTCTTCAAAACATAATTTATTTGCATATGGTTAAATTTCATCGGAGTGTGGATTTATTTTGACTTCCTGCTAACAGAAGAAATCTCAATTCTTTTTTTTTTTTTTTTAAGATTTAGATATTTATTTTAGAGAGAGTACACGTGTGCATGCACCTGAGTGAGGGGAAGGGTGGGGGGATGGAGAGAGAGGGAGAGAGAGAGTCTTAAGCAGACTCCCCCTTAAGCCCAGAGCCCAACACATGACACACCGTGCTTTATCCCAGGACCCTGAGATCATAACCTGAGCCAAAACCAAGAGTCAGACACTTAACCAGCTGAGCCACCCAGGCGCCCCAGAAGAAACCTCCGTTCTTTAACATGATCTGTCTCAATGTCACTACCAGTTAGGTTTCCAGTTAACCCCCACTGTATTCGCTGAGGGCCTCTCTATTCACCTTTGCCTCAATACACCACCTGCATTAGTTAAGGTAACAACACTACCTCCTGTAACAAGTAGACCCCAAAGGCATAATGGGTTCAAACACAAAAGAAGTTTAAATATTTCTCACTCACTGAACAGTCCCAGGTGGGCAGGAGGGCTCTCATCTAAGAGGCGATACATAGAAGAGAACTACTGAAGGGCATGCCATCCTCATCACACAGCTTCCAGAGTTGCCTTGGTCATCTTCGTCCTGGCCAGCCAGGTGGGTCAAAGGGATAGAGAAGCTCACATGAGAGGTTTCTATCAGCGAGGCCTCCCAGTCTTCACGTCTGTTCATATTCTATTAGTTAGAAATTTACTCATGTGGCACCCCAAGTACTCAAGAGTTTTGGGAAATATAATCTGGTCAGGTCCGGGAGGAAGAAGAAATGGATTTCCATGAGTAGCTGGTGGTCTCTGCCACACGCCCTGCTATGACTCTGTCCTTAGGCTCACAAAACTTCTTTAGCCTATCAAAAATTTTACTTAGTTTTCAAGAAAGCAACTTCCTTTTCCTATACCGCTGGTTGCAATGGCTTGTTCCTTCATCTGCCTTCCATTTTTAATATTTATTATATCCCTATTTAATTCTACCTTGTGTTCTGTTTTTTTTTTTTTTTTTTTTTTTTTTAAGACTTCATTTTTTAAAGAGCAGTTTTAGGTTTACAACCAAATGGAGAGGGAGGTTCAGAGCTTTCTCATATATCCCATGCTCCCACACATGCACAGCCTTCCCCTTTATCAACATCACTCACCAGAATGTACCTTTCTTTTTTGGAACTAAGGATGAGCTTACTTTTATACATCATAATCACCTAAAGTCCACAGTTTTACTTTAGGGTTCATTCACTCTTGGTGTTGTACATTCTGTAGGTCTCAACAAATATATAATGACATATACCCACGAATATAAAATACAGAGTATTTCACTGTCCAAAAGTCCTCTGTTCTCTGCCTGTTCATTTCCACTCCGTTTCACCCCTGGCAGCCACTAATTTTTTTCCTTATCACCATAGTGTTGTCTTTTCCAGAATGTTGTATAGTTGGAGTCACTCAATATGTGGCCTTTTCAGATTGACTTCTTTCACTTAATGATATGCAGTTAAGTTCCTTCATGTCTTTTCATGGTTTGATAACTAATTTCTTGTTAGTGTTGAATAATATTCCATTGTTTAGATATGCCACAGTACGTTTATCCATTCACCTACTGAAGGACATCTTGGTTGCTTCTAGGTTTTGGCAATTATGAATAAAATTGCCATAAATATCTGTGTGCAGGTTTTCATGTGGACATAAAATTTTGAACTCCTTTGGGTAATACTAATAAACACAGTTGCTGAGTCATATGGTAAGAGTATGTTTGATTTTGTAAGAAACTGTCGAACTGTCTTCTAAAATGGTTGTACCCTTTTGCATTCCCAGTAGCAATGGATGAGAGTTCCTGTTCCTCCACTTCTTTACCAGGCTTGGCATTGTCAGTGTTCTGGATTTTGGCCACTCTAATAGGTGTGTAGTGATATCTCATTGTTTTCTAAATTTACATTTTCCTAATGAGAAATGATGTGGAGCATCTTTTCATATGCTTTTTTGCATCTTTTTCGGTGAGGTGTCTGTTAAGGTGTTCGGCCTATTTTTTAATTGAGATGTTTGTTTTCTCATTGTTGAATTTTAAGAGTTCTCTGTATATTTTGGGTAACAGTCCTTTATTATATGTGTCTATTGCAAATATTTTCTCTCAATCTGTGGCTTATCTCTTTAATCTCACTCTTTCTCTCTCTTTTAAATCATTCTTATCTATTACCTAAGTTGAATATAAAGATGAACAAACTTAGGTGGGAAAAATACATAAGTTCTATCCTAAACATGACACGAAAGTTCTTCCTTTACATAGTATACGTGGACACTATTGTGTTCTATAAGACGTGAATTGATCATGACAATTGTTCTGACTCACACTGCATTGCTCTCTCTCTCATTCCCTGTACCCCAGCTGCTGCTCTTCTGACTGACCTTTAGGCACATCATGCTCCTTTACTTTTAGGGCCTCTACACTTAATCTTCCTCCAGGGCTTTTCTTGGTCTCATTCCCTTGGTATTATCTTGCAGAGCAGACCTTTTTAATTTTAATGAAGTCTAACTTACCAATTATTTCTTTCATGGATTTGGCCTTTCCTGTGGTACCTAAAAAGCCCTCTCCTTACCAAGGTCATCTTTTCCCTGTGTTATCTTTTAGGAGTTTTATAGTTTTGTGTTTTACATTTAGGTCTCTGGTGATCAATTTTGAATTAATTTTGTAAAGGATGTAAGGTGTCTACATTCATTTTTTTGCCTATGGATGTCTGGTTGTTCCAGCACCATTTGGTGAAGATACTATCTTTGCTCCATTGAATTGTCTTTGCTCCTTGTCAAAGATCTGTTGACTATATTTATGGGGTTCTGTTTCTGGGCTCTGTTTTGTAACATTGATCTGTTTGTTCTTTTGCCAGTACTACCCTGTCTTGATTATTGTAGCTTTGTAGTAAGTTTTGAAGTTGGGTAGTGTCAGTCCTCCAACTTCGTTCTTGACCTTCAATATTGTGTTGGTTATTCTGGATCTTTTGCCTTTCTTTCTTTCTTTTTTTTTTTTTTTTCTTTTTAAAGATTTTATTTTCTTATTTGTCAGAGAGATAGCACAAGTAGGCAGAGTGGCAGGCAGAGGCAGAGAGAGAAGCAGGCTCTCTGCTGGACAAGGAGCCCGATGCAGGACTCAGTCCCAGGACGGTGGGGTCATGACCTGAGCCGAAGGCAGCGGCTTAACTGACTGAGCCACCCAGGTGTCCCAACATTTCTTCTTCTTCTTCTTCTTTTTTTTTTCTTTTTAAAAATTTTATTTATTTATTTGACAGACAGAGATCACAAGTAGGCAGAGAGGCAGGCTGAGAGAGAGGAAGGGAAGCAGGCTTCCTGCTGAGCAGAGTGCCCAATGCGCGGGATCCCAGGACCCTGAGATCAAGACCTGAGCCGAAGGCAGAGGCTTTAACCCACTGAGCCACCCAGGCGCCCCTCTTTTGCCTTTCCATATAAACTTTAGAATCAGTTTGTCGATACCCATAAAATAGTTTCCTGGGATTTTGATTGTTGGTTAGTTCTTTATACATTGGTTTCACTCACTCTACTGTAAGCTCTTCTAGCAAATCACTAGAGTGTGGTGAGAGAGAGCAGAGGCTTGGAGTTGGACAGGCCTGGATTTACATTAGCTTTGCTACTTTTAGTTGTGGGATCTTTTTCAAATCACTTTCCTCTCTTCTCATTTCCTCATCCTGAAAACAGTGATAATACTGCATACTGTTGTGGTGAGGATAACTGAGATAAGATATTTGAAATTTTCTGTATAATGGATGCTCTATAAATGTTAATGTTGTTGCCTTTCATCTCTTGCAGAGTGATTTGCTATTAGTCAGTTAAAAAAAAGTAACTGAATTGAACTGTAGGTCTTCCCAGCATTACCGTAATAGAGGTTCAAACTAAGAGTATAAACTCCTGGTATATACAGCATGGGCAGTGCAGACCAGGACAGAAGGAAACCGTCTGGAATAGTATCAATATGTTGGCTGTGGAGGTGTTCCCTCAGCTCTAGAGGACTCATTGCCTGCTTATGAATTGTGTTAACTCTAGCCAAGCTTGCTTAGCCTCAGAAAACCTCTGAGAATTGTGTCACACTGAGCAATGGCTGCTTTGTCACACATAAGGCCAAAAGCAGTGGGTAGGGCTGAGGCCAGAGCTGCCCTCACCTGACCCACTTAAGCCTCCCCGGGGGCTGCTGGGGTATTGGTGTGAGAAGAGAGGCTGGGGAGAAATCAGATATCAGGAGAATGGCCTGAAATATGTTATAGATTTATTCTGATGTCAACATCTTTCCAGCCACTTGGGAAGTAAGATTTTAGCCTTGGCCATTTGCCTAGATGAGATGGAGAAGAGGACATCAAGGGATGTAGACTTCACTCTACTGTTCTTGTGTCTTCAGGTCTTCCTCAGTAGAATATTACCACCGTCATGCCAGAGTGGGGATCCAGCCTGGGCTGGGGGGCTGTGTGGCATACCAATTAAGAACAGGCCTTAGAACAAGAGCATCCTCAAAACTTACTTGTTGGGTAACCTCAAGTCACCAAACCTCTATGTGTTCAGTTTCCTTGTGTGTAAGGTGGCTCTAATTACCCTGTAGGGCTGTTTTTGGATTGCATGAGTTAATGTATATGTAAAAGCCTCAGAAAAGTGCCAATGGTAACTGTGATGTGTTTGTTAAATAAATATTCATATATGTGCTCCACAGTAGTATCATTGTACTCACGGAAGATGAGGAGCCTCTGAACCCCTCAGCATTTACCACCGTTGTATTCAGACCCATTTGGTAGGTTAAATGTGCTTGTGTGTATATAAATGAAAGCCACTTTTTTTTTTTACCCAGTAAGAAGGGTATTGTGGAGATGTTGGTGGGGGGAGAGTTTACCACAAAGAAAGCCTGAATCTTGAGTGACTAGGAAGACAGACTTCTGAGGCTTGGAGAGGGGTAGAGTCCAGGTGCATGTTGGTGGCTGGTAATGAAGCCTATCCTGCCTGACTGTTGGGATGTGTCTTACTCTCTTGGGGAGAAAACAAGCTCTGAACTGAGAGACAGTCCTTGTGGAGCATAACACAGAGGGAGGGAGATCCTTTCCATAAGGGGGACCGTAGAGCACTCACAAGGTACTGAGGACCGAGGGACTGGTTTTTGGGGTGACCAGCAGAGATATGTATTGGAGCAGGGGGTTAAAATTTCACTGCCCCCTCCGCCCCAGTCCCCTATTCCCTTTTGGGATTTATCGAAATATGTCTATAACTTTTATAGTCCAATTTGGTCTTGTTTTTATGCAGATTCAAGGACTTAGATGTGAACGTCTTGATACCATGTAGGAAAAGTGGTCTGGGTGGTAATGAAAGGGGTGTAACGTGGACAGCGTGGGTGAGGAGATGTGGCATGCATCACTGCTCAGCCCAGGCGTTCAGTAAAGAATCCGCCGGAGGAAATAAATATTCCTACAGCTCTGACTAAGAGCTCCACCCCTCCTTTTAGAGAAATTAATCTTTATGATTAAATGGTGATGTTGATATCAAGAGCAATGTTCTTCATATCTTATAGCAGCCTGTTCTTCTGAGTCATCAGTACAATTTACATGAGCTTGTTAGTTTTTCCGTGGTGGCCTCATAATAGGCAGCTGCATTTTGGGTTGATTATTTGCACTTTAAGAAATAGGCTACTCACCCTGCGTTACATTTTTATAGCTACTATGTTCATTGATCAGATCACTCTGTTAGCAGTTACTATTCTAGTTGTATATTTTAATTACACTTGAACAATCAGCCTTTCGTAGTCCTTGAGTAATTTGCTGAGTTTAATTTGTCCTTTTGTCTAATTCTGACTTAAATTATTTCATTAGTGTTGGCAGTCCTGTATTGCACACCCTTTCTGGTCTTTTAAAATCAATTTCTTGGGGTTTTAATTATGTGGAACAGTCAATAAAAGTTGATGGCAACAAAAGAACTATTGAGGCAAATGATCACGAAGAACATAAGCCCACGAGATATACTTTATTAATGAGCATCCTTATCATTTATGCCGAAACATTAACTAGTTAAGCCATACCATGCCCCACAGGAATGGTCAGCAATGTTACTTTTCATTTACTTAATGACAAACTATGGCACAGAGAAATTATGCAAACGATTGAAAGCTGCACAGCAAGCTAGAGGAAAATGATTAGATTTTTTTGGATCATGGGAGCATTAAAATGAATGAGTTATTTGAAGATAATCATAACATATTAGACTCTGATCAAAAAATTAACCTCTGATAACTATTTTATTTGAATATCTCAAAATTGGAGAAAAAAGGGACCTAAACATCTAGTTCTGGGGTATTAGATTGCTTGACTATGGGCTGCATTTGAATCATAGCCCTGTCTTCTGGGTTCTGCACAATTTTATTTATTTATTTATTTTAATTTGGGCTTGAATGTCTTTAAAAGGGACCTGAGCCCTTTAGCCTCCAACCTCTGCTTTTGTAGTCTTGTGTTTGGCCCGTTTTCCCCGTATTTAAGTCACCTTCTTGATTGCTTGAGGCACTTGAGTTTGTTACACCCAATTCTAGTGCAGGGTCCTTATTTTCAGCTGGAAAACTAGGACCTAGAGGGCTGAAGTTTGAAGGCGCCCATAAAATTACTAGTGGAGCTTGGCCTAGAACCCTTGTTTCAAGGATCTACTCCAATATTTTTTTCCCATTACATTGAGCAGCCTCTATAAATTTCCCTTAGAGAATTAAAGAAAGACAAGTATTTCATTATATCTTCTTGGATTATGGAAATAAGGCCTTAAAGCTGTAATACAGATTCATGCAGTACATTATAAGTTTCCTAATGCTTAAAAAGTATGTTAGTTTGGTGTGGCATAGAGAATGTTAGCTGTGAGTCAGAAGACGCAGTTCTGGTCTCAGCTATGTCACTAACTGGAGGCTGTTTGACTGCACAGGCTTCAGTTTCCTTAGGGTATTGTACTAGATGAGCTCTAAGTTCCCTTCCAGCCCCAGAATCCTATGATTCTTTCATGAACTCCAATAAAAGAATACACAGGAGGCAAAGAAAGATAAGCCATTTGATTAAAATGCCACTGTTCCAGGCAATCACTTGTCTTCTGGAAGTGTTTTGAATCAGAGCTTTAAGGTCCTCATCTACCTTTTCAGATGGGGAGGAAATTCAGAACTATGTAGTCTAGGAAGGTGGTTGTTAGTAAATATGCATATTAACACTTACAAGATCTCTGGAAGAAACTAAATAGATAAATCAGAAACCTTGAGACACTCTGATCCCTTTGAAGAAGGTATTACTATGTCACTGACTGTCATGTCCACTGGACCATGAGCTCTTTGAAAAAGAGGGCTCTCAGGGTGCCTGGGTGGCTCATTTGGTTGATCGTCTGCCTTCGGCTCATGCCGTGATCCCAGGGTCCTGGGATCGAGCTCCCATTGTGCTCCCTGCCCAGCGGGAAGCCTGCTTCTCCTTCTCCACTCCCTGTGCTTGTGTTCCCGCTCTCGCTGTGTCTCTGTCAAATAATTAATAAAATCTTAAAAAAAAATGAGGGCTCTCTTTCATTTATCTTTTTTTCTGTGTGCTCAGTACATTGTTTTGTACATGGGGTCCTGGTGCTGGGAGGGATCTTAGAAACGGAACCCAGCCCCTTGTCAAGGCGGAAATCTTCTCTACAGTATTCTAGGAGGCTGCCTACCAGGCTGCACTAGCTCACCCAGTCATTCATTCCATGAATATTTAGAGTGTTTCCTAAGTACAGGAACAATTCTAGGCTACAGTAGTGAATCAGAGGAGATACAGTCCCTGTAGCAGGAAGCCTGCTATTTTAGCAATAGTGCTTACAGTGACTGGGATGCACCGTGCGTGGCAGCTTTCTATCCTACCAGTGGCCAGCTCTCAGCTCTAATACCCTTCCTCTGGGACATGAAACCCCTTCTCTTAGGATACCAACTTCAGTTCTCCCTGACACTTGGTCTAGGTGTCCTCTGCTTTAGAACCTCCAGTATCCCTGATTTGTCTGCATTCATGCCGTCTGTCACCTAGCCTTCACCTTGAGCTCTGCTTCAGCCACCATTTAACATGTCTTAAACCAACAGCATATGGGACTGTACCTGTGCCAGTGGCCACATTCCCAATTAGAGCAACTGGGCTCATACTGGGTCCAGAGAGTGAGGGCAGGAGATGGTAGTCTAGTCTGATCAGATTTTTCCTAGCTGGGCAGAAAAGGCAGTAGTGACCAGGCATGTTAGCAAACGCTGCCTTGTACTCAGCCTGGAGTTTTCTTGCCTGCTTAACAGAGGGAATTCAGTCCTTTCTCCAAAGCCTCAATCCAGACTTGGTTGAAAACTTATGTTTTTGGAATCAGAATTAAGGAAAATCTGAGTGAGCTTGGGTGGGGAGCAGTATTGATGAGGGGCAGGCTGGGTCAGAAAAGAGTCGTGAAACTTGCCCTGTTTTAGGAACATGCCGTTCAAAATCTTCGATCTCTATTTGCATCCTTCATAATTGACTGTTGAATCAAATCCAGGGTCTCACATGGAATTCCCAGCTCACTGTGGTTTGCTCATAGCCTAACTCCATCTCCTATTAGCTGTCCTCATAGTCTTTTCTTTAGCTGAACAGAATCACTCACTATTTACTGAATCATTCCTTCATTTTTTTTTTCCTCCTACTCTTTGCTTAGGCTTTTCTTTCAGTTAGGAATTCCCTTCTCTCTGCCTAGAAAACCCTTCCCTCCCATCTCTGCATGCTCGAAGCCTACCCACCATTTAAAATCCCATCTATGACACTGCCTCTCCAACGAAGCCTTCTGAAGTTTATGATGGTTCTTCCTCTCCCACGGCGTCTCCCCAGCTGGAAGTGTTCTCTCCCTATTTTGAGCTTCTATAGAGCTGATTTCAGCTGCTCTTTCAGGGAGTATGTGCTTTTAAATTGAATATAATTATCATAGCCATTAAATGGCAATTACACCAGGTTACGCTCCTGGAAACAGGGTCCTTGTCTGATATCTTTGATTTTTCTGCAGGCCAGGTTGACTGTTTTTTACACTCAACAAATAATAAATAAATGGAATAAATTATTCTCAGAAAATGCCAAACAGATATAACTATCTAAACATAACTGTTTAAGATGAAGTCACTATATGGGCTAGTCTCAACATAGTCTTTTTTAGAAAAATACTCCTGCCTGGAATTCCAAAAATACTTGAAATGCAATTTAAATCTTTAAAAAAGCAATCTCTCAAAAATAGAGCAAACAAGTGAACTGAAAACAAACACAAAACCAAATAAAAAGATTTACCTTCACGATGTATAGCATAACTTCATAAAACCATCTTTTTCCATTTTCCTCTTTAAAAATGTCTCAGACGCCTTTGGTGCCCCCACCTGAGTTCCCCCTCACTCTCTCACCTTCAGCTTTGACAATCTCTCCAAGCTCCCTGACTTCTCTCTGGTCTTACCAGCCTAAATCCAACTGGTCTTTTTGGGTTTGCCAGTTCTCCGCTGTCCTTGCCCCTAACAAGGTCACAAAAGCAAGGGTTGATGGGGCTGGGTAAGACACGAATCCCTGGGTGGGTATGGATTGGAAGTGGTGGGGGGATTGTGTTTATATAAGTTGTATGGAGCTTTTAACTTCACTGTCAAGACAGCCCCAGTGGGCGTCGTACTAAGGATTTCTGAAACAGAGACTTGTCATCATTTCCTTATTAGGAAAGAGCGTGTGAGAACACTGGGACGAGTGCCTCAGTGTCTTTCTGAGATGTATCTTTGGATCAACCAACCACAAATCCAGGTAGGTGCAAACATGGTCCGTTAGGTGAAAACTGGTCTTGCTGCTGGTTGGTAGCCATCAGTTCCTGAGCTGCAAGGGGGAAAGTGAAGAGCCAGAGCCCCCGAAGCCATTTGTTAACCGATGATGGCAAGCCTCCCTCTCCCCTTGTATGAGGTGACAGTAAGCATTTTTCAGCTTGTGCTTTCAGATTGTAACCAGTGTAGTATTTTTTATTCCATTGCTGCTTGACTTGCTTCATTTGCTTTTATGACAGTGCTTGGGTACGATTAAATGACAATTTAATGTGTATAATAACTCATTTAAAGTTTTAGCGAGGGCTTGAATGAAGGTGATGGGGTTTGAGCACATTTTAGAGCAAACTGTACAGTTTAAACCTAAGCCAGGGGCAACTTAGAACGATTTCTTATCTTGGCAGAAAACAGCTCCGTTTTCTACATTTTTTTCCCTTCTCTTCAGCTTTTTTTTTCTTTACATGTGGTTCTACCTTTCAATTGTATAGGAGACAGTGCTGGGGAATCTGGGCTTAATTCCCCACGCTGTGTATTTTAATTCCCTCTGGGAATTCATAAGATATCTAAAAAATATCTTAAGAGTCAGTGAAATTCTTCTTAGCCATGGTTTTATTAGCCAGGATAAGTATGGGTAAGCTAGGAGGTTTGGGACACAGACAAAGGCTCTAGATTCCTTCCATTCCTGTAAGAGCATGAGGAAAGTATAACTTATCAGATGTTTGCCTATCAGAAGATGTTTGGTGACTTATTTTGTCACCATCCAACAAACAGCTGGTAGAGAGAGAGAGAGAGACAATGGGAATTGAATTCTCTCTCTCTGCAGAGATCCCAGGGTGAACCCAGGAATTTGGCTGAGGGCAACAGGCACTATGACCCCAGGTTGGATGGCTCATCCTCTGTACTACTGTCTTAGGTTCACCATTATGGTTGTGGTCCAGAAGGAGTGGAGGGCAAGGGGAATTCTTCCCCAACACCTTTTTTTTCTAGCTTTAAATGTTCCCTGCAAATGTACTGAAGGGTAGGGCCAGAGCCTTTGTGTCTTGAGCCCTTAACAGTCTGCTGATGACCCTGTGTTGACATCAGGTTTGGCATCAATATGGTGACCTCCTGGGAGTGGGGAACCACCAAGTTGCTTAAGGAGAGATGAAATGGCCCAGATCAGAAATGGTACACGTCAAAACGCCTGCGTTACCATGACTGATTTCAGACTATTGAGCTGTGTGAAGAAATGTTTATAGTCCACTCTTGAGGGAGATATGAGCTGGTTTAACACCATCCCTAGAGAAGGTGTATAGGTTAAAAACGTTAGTCAAGAGTTGATAAGTTGTTCACCTCAGTGTTGGGTACAAGCAACTTCATTACCTTATCCTATATATTTGAAATTCTCCATAATAAAGCATTTTAAAATGAAAAAAAAAAAAAAAAGAAAAGAAACCCCCCAAATAAAAAGCAGAATTCTCATGCGGTATTGGCTTGGGAATAAAAAGTTCTTTTTTTCTTTTTTTTTTTTTTCATTGTTTGACTTTTTCAGATTTTGAAATGGCGATTTACAGAGTCCACCACATATTTATAGCAGTTTATACATAACTACGAGCAGGTCTCCTTAGGTCCGGAGCTCAGGTCCCAGGAACCTGGGACACCTGCCACTTCAGGAGGGAGAACTGTTGGACTTTAGCACAGGTTGAAGCAAAACTGCAGAAATTTCAGAGCCGTTGCTTTTCAGCCTCAATATTCTTTTTTTTTTAAATTAATTTATTTTTTAAAATAAACATATAATGTATTTTTATCCCCAGGGGTACAGGTCTGTGAATTGCCAGGTTTACACATTTCACAGCACTCATCATAGCACATACCCTCCCCAATGTCCATATCCCCACCACCCTTTCCCGTCCCCTCTTCCCCCAGCAACCCTCAGTCTGTTTTTTGAGATTGAGTCTTGTATGGTTTGTCTTCCTCCCAATCCCACCTTCTTTCATTTTTTCTTTTCCTAGCCCTAACCCCCCCCCCCCCACAACATTGCATCTCCACTTCCTCATATCAGGGAGATCATAGATAGTTGTCTTTCTCTAATTGACTTATTTCGCTAAGCATGATACCCTCTAGTTCCATCCATGTCATTGCAAATGGCAAGATTTCATTTCTTTTGATGGCTGCATAGTATTCCATTGTGTATATATACCACATCTTCTTTATCCATTCATCTGTTGTTGGACATCTAGGTTCTTTCCATAGTTTGGCTATTGTGGATATTTCAGCCTCGATATTCTTAATCCTGATTCCAGGAATGCTGTGTTGTCTGCCCCTAGGAGGCATTTTTGGATTCCTTATCTTCTCTTAGCTGCTTTGTATCAGAGACAGTCAAAGCTGTGCCAGGCTGGCATGGATAGAAATGACTCAGTTTCTAGAAATGTGGCCCATCATGGTGCTTTTTTTTTTTTTTTAATTATTAGATTGTGGTGTGTGTGTGTGTGTGTGTGTGTGTATGTATAAGATAAGACACTTAACATGAAATCTACCTTCTTACACATTCTTAAGTGTACCATGAAGTGTTGTTAACTCTAGGCACTATGTTGTATAGCAGATCTCTAGAACTTACTCATCTTGCATTCATCCTACTCACTATAACCTGAAACTGCTCACCTATTGGACAGTTAGTCCCCATTTCCCTCTCCCCCAGTCCCTGCCAATCACCATTCTCTCTTCGTTTCTATGAGCTTATAGATATCTCATATAAGTGGAACCATGCAATATTTGTTTGTGACTGACTGATTTCACTTAGCATAATGCCCTCCAGGTTCATCCATGTTGTTACATGTTATAGGATTTCCTTCTTTTTTTTAAAGCCTGAATAATATTCCATTGTATTTATAGACCACATTTTCTTTATGCATTCATTGTTGATGGACATTTAGGTTCTTTCTAAGTCTTGGCTATTGTGAATATATGCTGCCATGAACATGGGGGTGCAGCTATGTCTTTGAGACACTGATTTTGTTTCCTTTGAATATGTACTCAGAAGTGGGATTGCTGGATCATATGGTAGTTCCATTTTAAATTTTTGCAGAATTTTTTTTTCATAATGGCTATACAATTTACATTCTCACCAACAGTGCACAAGGGTTCCCTTTTCTCTACATTCTTCCCAACACTTGTTACCTCTTGCCTTTTTCTTTCTTTTTTTTTTTTTAAGATTTTGTTTATTTATTTGAGAGGGAGAGTGAGAGAGATGAGAGAGAACACGCAAGTGGGGAGAGGCGCAGGGAGAGAGGGAGAAGCAGACTGATCTCTGCTCCCAGGATCCCCTCAATCACAACCTGAGCTGAAGGCAGACGTTTAACTGACCAAGCCATACAGGTGCCCCTCTTATCTTTTTGCCAAAAGCCATCCTAATAGTCATATGAGATGATACCTCATTGTGGTTTTGATTTGCATTCTCTGGTGCTTAGTGATGTTGAACACCTTTTCAAGGACCTGTTACTAATTTGGATGTTTTCTTTGGAAGAAATGTTTATTTAAGTCCTTTGCCCATTTTATAATTAGGTTATTTGTTTGCTATTGAATTGTATAAGTTCCTTATATATTTTAGATATCAATCCCTTTTTTCTTTCATAATTGTCTGTTGGCTCTGTACCAATTAATATTTCCAGTTTAATGGTCTGAGTCTTACTAAAGTCTGTACTTCACTGCCAATCAGAAGATTCTTGCTGAAGGTGGAGGAAGTCAGGTTTCAGTGGCTCATTTCTTCCTTTTCAGAAAGTGCCTGAACAGTGCCTTGGCACAGCTGACCTGACAGGGTGCTGTTGGGATAGCTCTCAAGAGAAGCATGAGTGAGCAAAGACAGTGAGGCTCATTCTCCTTTTGTGGAAACCTTTCAGATCCAACTGGAAATGGTTATCTTAATTACACATGCTTTTTTATTTGTTTGTTTTGTTTTTTTTTTTTTTCCTACACAAAGAGACAGTTAATTTCCACAAAGCACAACAACCATATTTTGAAATGTCAAGTTTTAAAGTCATTTTGTTTGTATCTCAATGGCCATTATCAAAATAGGGGGAAGGAAGGTGGTTTGAACGCTCTGAGAATAACAGGGTAGCCTAATATCAGTGGGGATGCCACTTCATAGGGCAATCAGAAGGAGAGCTGAAATCACAACCTCTCATTTATCCACTGGTAATGATGCCAAGTGAATTACAGGGTGTTTTTTTTGGCAGGAGCATTTGTTTCTATAGAGCAGGACAAGGTTTGAAAATGCAATTTGTGTTAGCAACCCCTTTTCCCCCTGACTGAGGGATAAAAGACTTTAATACCACTTTTGTGCTCACTGGCTAATTGCGTGTGTGTGGGCCTGCTCGTGTGTATGTGTGCGTGCATGGGTACACCACACATGCACCCACACATGATGCGGGAACAGGGGAATGTGGGAGGGAGCTATGCCAGAGGAATGTGAGAAATAGGTGGAAATATCCATATACTCCTATTTACCTGGTTTTTGTTTCCATGTCTTTTCCTTAGTGCCAAATCCAAGCAGGAGATGCTAGGACAGAGAAATGGGCACATGGTGGGAAAATGAAGAAGATGGTGGAAGATGGCAAAGGGGGCATCTGCTCTCTGTCTTTAACACCAGTGCCTAATATTTGACTCTGAGGCTAAATTCCAATTCTTTAAAAAAAAAAATTCAACTTAATTTTAATTCCTATCTTAGAGGACTTCGCTGAATGGTGAACATTTAATCAAGATTACACTCAGCCCTGCTTTTAGTCCTTGCTGGGAGCTCTATTAAGTCATTTATTAACTCAGTGACTTAAACAGAATTTATAGGACAGCCACAAATCTGAGAGAGAGGAGGCCAGACCAAGACAGGAAAGGAGAAGAGAGTTGGCTTGTTTCATACTGGGGCTAGAAGGCGTTGGACAATGTGACAGTGGCCTCTAGACCCAGGGATGTTTATGACGAGAAGGATGGAGACCACTTTGTCATAATGTAGAATGGACCAGTAGTTCATGAGTTTTAGAAGCTGTAAAGTCTGTTCCTGGTCAAGGAGAGCTTGCTACATGGAAGCTATGTCACTGTGTACCAGTGGAAGTCTCTGAAGAGAGAGTGTCCCCTTCACTACTTGCCCCCCCCAAGTAGTACATTGCTCACTGATGATTGCCCCAGATATCCAACCAGCCTTTGAGGCCCACTGAACATGGATGCGTGTCCCAGGAAGCATGTGTCCCACTGAACCTGGATGTGGTCCAGGTTGTCTTCAATGTGAAAGTGATGGGAAGAGGCCCAGCTATTGGTATTGGAGGAGAAGATCTCAGATTCATATCGGGATGGTACTTTAGGTGATTTCTACAGTTCTTATTTTCCTAATAATTCTTTCCTGAGCCTGTTACTTCTCCTGGCTGATTGCAGGTGGACATACCTGTGCATCATACTCTCCCTCTTCCACTTCTAATATCTTCCTTTAGTTTTTTTTTTTTTTAAAGATTTTATTTATTTATTTGACAGACAGAGATCACAAGTAGGCAGAGAGGCAGGCAGAGAGCGTGAGAGGGAAGCAGGCTCCCCGCTGAGTAGAGAGCCCGATGCGGGGCTCGATCCAAGGACTCTGAGATCATGACCTGAGCCGAAGGCAGCGGCTTAACCCACTGAGCCACCAGGCACCCCTCTTCCTTTAGTTCTGATGCTCTCCAGTATGGTGGAGAAAAATTCCCCCTTCCCTGGAATGAATTCATGGCCCTATCACTACCAATATGTCTGTGAAGATGTAGCCACAGTCGCTTGTCTGGATCACAGGGTGGGATCGGATAAAACTGGGTATGGTGGCTCCTGAGTCCTTCATTCAAACACTCTGGCACATTAAGTATTTGAATAGGACAGTTAAAATCTCAATATCTTGTCTCCCGTGTCTCCAACAACAAGACCTGAGGTACTGGGTGTTTATATATACGTCTGTAGTACCAAACATTTTTCCAGAAGGGAAGGATGCCCGGGCTTAAATGATATCCTGTCCGTTTTGCTTTAGTCTGAGCTGATCAACCCCACTTCCAGCAGAGTAGATTAGTTGTTTTCATTTTCAGAATGAAGTGAGGCCTGTACCCCTGAAACAAATACTACATTATATGTTAATTTAAAAAATTTAAAAAAGAGAGAATGAAATGAGGAATTTATAAACCAGTCCCTAAGCTTGACTGCTGCTTCCTAGATTTTTCTCAACACAGATTTCACACTGGGTGTAAGTATGCAGACACTGGGGGAAGGATAACAGAGTATTCTTGTCCTGTGGTTGAGGGCAGAGCTACTGTATAGTTTGGCAGGTATGAGTAGGGCCTGAAATCTAGCCTATGTTCAAGACAGTGTCAGTCTTGAGGAAAGTGTACTTTTTTTTTTTTTTTTTTTTACTTTGCAGAAAGACACTGTCTGCCTAATCTGCACCATCAAAAGAGTGACTTTTTCTTTTTTGCACAAAGATCTCACATATGCCACAACCCTTCTGCATCTAACAGGTATATTGCACAGTGGCTGACAGAAGATTTAATGGCAGTCCATTTGGTCAAGTTATTCCATTAGCACTAAAGCATTTGACACACTCCGATTATGAAGGAATGTAATAGTGTTATGGGAGGGCCTACTGGAAGCAGGACGAATAGAGGTAGGGTGGGGGGTCACCCTACTTCCCCCTCTTTCTTTTGTATGTGGCTCTCACAGTTGTCTAATAAAGGGGGAGGGGAGGGAAGCTGAATTACAAAGAAAAGCAGAGTAGATTTCAGGCAATTGACACACGCTCACAAAAAGAAATGCAGCGTAAAATGTCCCCCGAATGTAGATGCAAACCGTGGAGTTTGTCTTTGGGCTGTCTTCAAGAAGCGGGCTTAAATCCAGTTGCTGTGGGTGCAGGAGACTCCTCTGATCAGCAGGCCTTCCGTTCCACAGAGGCCAAAGCTGTTTTGTGTTCAAAGGGGAAAACGTATCTGTGTTTGCCCTCCTTTGCTTTGTAAAATTGAATTGCAGAGAACTCATGAATAATAGAAAGAATACTAAAGACTGTGAAATGAACACTGGCATGAAACAGAATTTCTTTCTTTTTTTTTTTTTTTTTTTTAAAGATTTTATTTATTTATTTGTCAGGGACAGAGGGAGAGAGAGCGAGCACAGGCAGACAGAGAGGCAGGCAGAGGCAGAGGGAGAAGCAGGTTCCCTGCCGAGCAAGGAGCCCGATGTGGGACTCGATCCCAGGACACTGGGATCATGACCTGAGCCGAAGGCAGCCGCTTAACCAACTGAGCCACCCAGGCGTCCATTAAACAGAATTTCTAAAAGGGGAAACTCTACTAGAGGAAGGCTCACTTCAACCTCCCCCCAGACAGGGCTTTAGAAACTGGGACATCTTAGCATTGGAGGGTGAAATAAGTCCTTAAGAGATCTTTCTGGTTCCTACTTTCAGGAAGGTGACTATTTTCAAAATCTTTAGGTCAGAGAGAGACTTTTTTTTTTTTTTTTAATTTTATGAAGATCTTTAAATGTGGGAACTACAGTGGTTTATGGCTCCAGTGGGGACCGTAGGTCACATTGTAACATTTGTCCATGGGAACCACATCTTACTCTTTAATAATCAGGATAGTTAAGTTTATTGAGCACTTACTATGTGTTGGTCACTGTGCTTTACACACATTTTCTCACATGATTTCATGACTATCTGGTAAATTAGGTACAATGATCCCCATTTTACAGATGCAGGAACTGAGGGGCAGAATGGTTAAGTCACACAGCTATTAAGAGATGGGACTGGCTACCAGCTCAAGCCTGAGTGACTCTGGAGCCTGCCCTTGTAACCACCACAGCAGCCCTTCATCTTTATGCGTCTCTTAGCCTTTTGTCTGCAAAGTTCTCACCCAATTTACTGTGATAGCTAAGTGGCCCCCTTCCTTTCCTTTCTGTTCCCCGTAAGGCAACATTCTGCCTCATGTTCAGATTCTCTCAAGGTTCTCTTGGGGTCATAATGAATAAGCTGGGGGAAGAGGAAGTATCTTTTTTTTTTTTTAATATTTTTATTTATTTATTTGACAGACAGAGATCACAAGTAGGCAGAGAGGCAGGCAGGGAGAGAGATGGGGAAGCAGGCTCCCTGGCGAGCAGAGAGCCTGATGCGGGGCTCGATCCCAGGACCCTGAGATCATGACCCGAGCCGAAGGCAGAGGCTTTAACCCACCGAGCCACCCAGGCGCCCAAAGACAGAGTATCTTACGAGAGGTGCTTTATTGGGAGAGATACCACTTTGGGTGGTTTTGACCCAAGTTACCACAGGATATGGGAAAGTGCTTAAAAACTATAGACTGCTGAATAAATGCATAGTTAAGAGTCTGAGCTTTGGAATCAGATAGATCTGGGTTTCATTCATTCATTCATTCATTCATTCATTCAGGATTGTTTAGGACCTACTATGTTCTAAGCACTGCCTTAAGTGCCAAGTTTAAATTCCAGATTCACACTTACAGCTTCGGACCTTGGGAGATTTATTCAACCTCTTTAATGAGAATAATAATAGTAACCTCTGGGCTCTTCTAAGATTAGAACCTGGCACATAGTAAGAGCTCAATAAATGGTATTATTAATGAAAGGATAAAAAAGTGCTGTTGTTGGGCCAATGCCCACTTATATTACTTTCCCTCAGGGCCCTGCTTGCCAAGGTTTCAGTTAGCTAGTGTGCATCACCAAGGGCTGGGAAGTTAATGTGCTAAACTATGCTATTAGCCTTTGCAAAGGCCTTTTAGTGAGATAATGACTTAGCCCTAAGGAATACCTAATTCTGGGCAGACTCAGATGGAGGT
The DNA here is from genome assembly GCF_902655055.1 of Lutra lutra. Taxonomy (NCBI): domain Eukaryota; kingdom Metazoa; phylum Chordata; class Mammalia; order Carnivora; family Mustelidae; genus Lutra; species Lutra lutra. The sequence goes on from NC_062279.1 coordinate 187,891,434, forward strand.
CATTTCAGCAAGGGGTTTGCACATCAAACCATCAAATACTTGCCTGCCTCTTTAAGTAACTGCCTTCTCCTGACTGAGGAGAAGCTTTTCTCTTGTATGATCAAAGGAATATGTAGTTGCTAAGGAAATATGGATAAATTTATTTTAAGTAATGAAAGAGTTTCCATTTGTCCTTCTAGGTGTTAGTGTCTCACCTCTGTTTAATGCATAGTCCACTGACGTTAGCACTTGACGTTTTTCGGATGCCCTCAATAACACTACTTGGCTAATCTAATGTGATTCAGCTAATAGGTGTTCTATCAGCGTTTATGGACCATCTCATCCATCTACCTTATGCCTAAGAGAAGTATGTATATGCAGTAGGCCTGAGCTAGTGTTTCTCCCAAAGCAGGTAATTCTGTTGGATGATCAGTATGTTGAATTTGGGCTTCCCCAATGTTCTGTGCAACAGAATGGAAGCCAGTTTCTCGCCAATAGGTTCACAAAAGTATAAAGATTGAATCTTGCATCAACCCTGTTTTTAGAGTAAGACTTTTTTTTTTTTTTTTTAAATCTGTAAAACCTGAGGGTTAGTAATAGTAACTGCTTGGAAATGATTTAAGTTATTAGGAAATAAAAGTGTTCCCACTCTCCCTGACTCAGTAGCCTCCAGTGACTTTCCGTCTTACTCTGAGTTCTAGCCAGACAGAGGCACGATGGTTGCAAAGCCAGTCCTATCCGGCCTCTTGTTCTCTCTAACTCTATTTTGTACCAGCCTCTCCTTGCCACTTGGGTCCAGCCACATTGGCTTTTCTGTGACTCCTGGTCTCAGTCACATCAAGATGCATCTGGTCACCGGCTTTAGGGATCTGCTTGCATGTCGTTTATCAGTGATGCTGTCCCTACTCTCTATGTCCTTTCCTGGCATTCCTCTTTTTTTTTCTTCCTACTTATGCCCATCTCATATACTACTTACTTTCTTGTTTAATCATTTATTATGTCTCCCTCTGGTACAATGTAAGCTCCTTGAGAGCGATCATTGTTTTCTGCCTTTGTTCACTGCTAAATCCCTTGGGTCCGGAAAGGTGCCTGGCATGTAGTAGACTGTCAATATATTTGTGTGGAATTCAAGTATGATTATGAATAGATTATTTAGTTTTTAGTTTGTTAAATCCACTCTTGGTGCTTAGATAGAACAACAATAATATCTTACTGTCCTTTAGGAATTCAGAGGTTCTCAGACACTTTTCTGTTGAAAAGCCAGTATTCAACATTCCTAGAGAGCAGCAACCGTTTAGCCGGCATTTCAGATAACTCAAAATATGGAGGTTGTTGTAAAACCAAGGGAAGTAGAATCTACATGCTTGAAGAAGTCTTTGTGTAAATGAAAAATGCCTTAAAGACCCAGATAGAAGGACTGATGGGGGTGGGGGCAAGAAGAGAAAGCAACTGGTTTGCAATCTTAGCTTTCTTCTTAAGTCACTTTCTGATCAATGGCAATTTTTCTAACATCTGGGACCCTTTAATTTTTTTAAAGAGGAAGATGACTTTCCCCCCTTTCTTTATCATATTTTATTGTTTCAGTCATTTGCTTTTAGATCTTTAAGCCGTGGCATGTTATTTGTAATGAGCTAAAGAAGACATACTGACTCCTTTGAATCTTTGATTATTGTTAAAGCTTCTGCAGTGAAGTTGAGCCTTCTCCCAGGGCTTCCCTGTAGTCATTTCTTGCAATCAGTAAATATTCATAAATCTGCTATCATGGAAATGAAATAGAATGTCTCAAAATTACTTTGGAGGTGTAAAGAAGGCCCTGAAGAGTGAACTGGGAGGATGCATTTCACTTTCAGATTTGGAATGAAGAAAATACTTTTTGTGTTGGCAGATGACATGCTCTGCCCTGGAATTCCAAGGACCTGAGCAGATCTTGTTCAAGGTAACACTTGAACAGTGGGAGCAGCAGGTTCTATCCATACCTGGATGGGAGACCCCTAGGGGGCTGGTTGCAGCTTCTTTGGAGTTGTCATCAGCAAAAAGGGACTCTTGGAACCAATTTACATTATCGGTTGCATTTCTTAAAACTCCTTGATGCCTTTTCTCACTAATTACAGGATTTTCTTTAGACCAGTACACATTTACTAAATACCTCCAAGGAGCAAGGCATCAGAAGGGGTTGCTCCAGGTATAAACCTCCCCTGGGGACGGTCCAACCCCATCTATCAAGAGTTGATAACTTAAGCGATTTCTGATGGTGGCCATACCATTTAGGACACCTTTAACTGTAGTGTTGAATTTCTCCTTCTATTGTCTCTCTTCCATTATCTTCCTGTGAGCAAATTTAGGTTCTGGGGTCAAGGGCAGAATGATTCAGTGATTCTGGTGAACTGATGAAGATGGTGTATTTAATCAGAGGCTGTTTCCAGAGAGAGACTTCTGTTCTTTGGAATCACTTAAAGGAGAACTATAATTTAGTAAATTAAAAGCATCAGCACTATTTGCAGTTTGGTAACGTCAAGGTTAGGAGAAAAAAAATAAAAGCCCGAGAGGGCACTCTTGTCACTGATTTCAAAGGAGCTAATTCTTAGGGTTATTAGTTACCTCAATTTATAACGCTATATACTCTTGAACACCAAATGCTCATTATCAAAAATTAAAGAAGCATGGAGCTGAGATTTGAAGTATATTTTAGATAATAGATTTTGGAACATGCCTCATATTGTTAGGATTGACCTGACCTTACAACTAATAAAGGTTTCCAGTAGGCATGGAATCTCAGTAAAAATACCTTGTTTCCATGAGTGTGAAAAAAGCAAAGAAAAGCTCCTTTGTTTTTGTTTCTATTGTGGTGCTGGGACACAGGCAAAATTTTTAAAGTTAAGTAGTTAAAGCCTGGCTTTGGAATCTATAGCCTCTATTCTCCTTGGGCTCTCTGTGTCTGCAAGATCTTAACCACCCACTAAGACTTAACCTTTGCCTTCCTAAGGAAACAGAAATATCCTCAGTGTTATTATTTTTTTAAAAAGATTTTATTTATTTAAGAGAGAGTGTGTGTGCATAAGTGGGGGGAGGGGCAAAGAGAGGGGAAGAAGCAGACCCCAGCTAGGAAGGGAGCTGGATGTAGGGCTCCAGACTTTATCCCAGGACCCTGGGATCATGACCTGTGCTGAAGGCAGATGCTTAACCTGAACCATGCAAACACCCCTACTCAGTTTTGAAACATGGGTAAGTAACTTAGTGCGTTTATAGGAAGTCAGAGAAAAATGTTCTAATTGTGAGTTTTCAGGTTTCCGGTGTCTGTATGGGGCATCTGCAAGGTGGTGGTTACATACTGAGTTCATGGTCAGGCTGGCTTG